>NC_143584.1:1237500-1594496 GCF_048544385.1 Mastigoproctus giganteus
GTCCTAATCTTGCTTATAAACGGAAACTCCAGGCGGGAATTGGAAACACTAGCCACGGATGTCCTGGAAGATCTGGACCAGTGGTGCATAACCCATAAGCTAACAATCTCAACAGAGAAAACTTGCCAGATGCTCTTAAAGGGCCACCTTGACCCACGTAGGCCACCAAAGATCAAACTTAGGAACACAACAATCAAACTGGTTGATTCATACAAATACTTGGGAGTAATGCTGGATAGCAAGCTCAGTTTCATTCCTCATGCTAAGTACTTGCTAAGGAAAACCAAAATCTTAATAGGGAACCTAATGAAAATAACCAGGAAATCATGGAAGATAAAGCCATCAACGCTAAGACTATATTATAATACCCTCTTCCTCCCCACTGTTTGCTACGCTGCAGGAGCTTGGGCACCGAGCCTGAGCAGAGGACAAGTCCGCAAAATACTTCTGCGAGCCCAACGCTTCTTCCTCCTGGCCACCTCCAGGGCTTGCCGGACCATCTCCACCGCTGCCCTAAGTGTCATCTGTGGGAAACGTCCAGTAATTTACGATGTGATTGACACCTTCCTGCAATACCAAAGAAAACAGCCCATTCCCAAGAGCATAGCACAATACAGCATAGATGCTGCCCTACCAACTAAAGAAGATAACAACCGGCTCAGACAATTGTACTTAGCTGACTGGCAAAGGGACTGGACCGATTCTCCCCTTGGCAGAATAACATTTACATACTTGCCAGAAGTTATAGAAATCAATAAAACAAGCAAGCCCTGGATCAACCCGGGACTCTATACAATGTTTCTACTAACAGGACATGGCAGCATAAATGCCAAGCTCTTCACTTTCTACCTGGTTGAATCCCCCAACTGTGCTTGCGGGGAGCTTGAGACGGTGTCCCATATCATCTTTGACTGCAATTGCTATGTGGACCTTAGAGCACAACTCCAAATTGTAACAAACGTTTACAACCCCAATGACCTGCCAATGCTACTTGACAGCCCCGAGTCCTTCTCAGCGCTGGCCACCTTCGCGGAAAAGGTATTCTCCCGTAGAAAGAGAATACAAGCCACAGGAAACTAGGAACACAAGAATAAACACTGCTACAGACTGTATTGGAATCAATGTAAATCAACGAAATCAACGTATTGATTGAGTGCGCTTCAACTCCAGGTCAGGATTGGGCCCTGCGGGAATTGGGCGCACTCCAAACCATGTTACTTCAGTAATTCCAAAAAAATTAAGGGTGTGGTCGTTCCAGGACAGGATTGGGCCCTGCGGGAACTGGGCACACTCCAAACCATGTAGAGCCAATGTTGAATTTAAAATACTATGGGTGTGTCCCGTGATCTAGGTCAGGATTGGGCCCTGCGGATCTGGGTGCACAACTATATAGATTGAAGCTGAGTTAACACAAAATGTGTTATTGATAACTGATTCTAAACAAGATAGTAGAACCTGGCTGCCTCCTCGCGGCTAGGGACGGGAGCGGGGGTTGAGCTCTACTTGCCTTCAGCCCCCTGCTGCTAAATGCCAGATGCCAGCCACAACAACATATACAACACTCCACACACACTAAAATGAACATCAAAGATCTAAGTGCTATCAGCATTAAGAATCCTAAACTAAATTAGTCCAATACGCCATACTACTCTATCTCGCGCCTTCCAAACTTCCAAAACTAAAACTAGAGATAAACTTAATTCTTCCCTAGTACATTCATGTCACCCTATACTAAACTAACGCTAAACTTAAACTCCTCGCACGCGCGGGTGTAAATAGTAATCCCAAGGCAAAACGCGGCTAAACCTAAATTAAACTCAAAATAGTCACTGATGTCGTATCAAAATTCAAAATTCAAGTCGTTCTCCTTAGATGAATCATTACAATTCTGCTGGCAATAACTACCGCTTAATAGACGGCGGACATAGGGGGAACCCTGGAAACCGCCAGTAACCTACATAAATACACACATACATCTGGATGATGGAAATGTATGTATAATTGTATATAAACCTATATAAGTTTTGTATATATATGAAATGAATGTATGTAAACTGTGTGTATTAATAAATGTAAAATGTAAGTTGAGAGTGGGGCTTTAATTTGGTTATTGAATCGAAGGCAGTTGGGGAAGGGCTCACGTGGCCATTCGTTAACCTTTTTCCGGCAGCAGTATGCAGTAAATTTGGCGCGAGCCACATTCGATAGTTTTTTCAGGCTTAAGTGAGAAAGGCTGGAACAGCTGTGACAAATTAGGTACTTGCATTTGGAGCATTTTATATGTTCTCCTTTGTTTTCACAAAGAATTGCTTTTTCGCATAATTTGCAGATATCGGTGATTGTAGGAAAAGGCGCTCTTTCCATGATACAGCAAAATGAATGAAAGGGTAAACTTACTCCAATTGAAAACTTTACGGATGTATCGTATTCCCAGCAATACGGGATATAATCAACTCACTAAATGGACTGAAGCCCTAAATGAACTCACTAAGCCTAACTGTCAACAATGCGTGCATCGCTACTGCAAAATGTAAGCGTTAGCAGAATGCTTAGCCTAAAGGGATTATTATTATTATTATAATAATAATAATAATAATCCCTTTAGGGCTTCAGTCCATTTAGTGAGTTGATTATATCCCGTATTGCTGGGAATACGATACATCCGTAAAGTTTTCAATTGGAGTAAGTTTACCCTTTCATTCATTTTGCTGTATCATGGAAAGAGCGCCTTTTCCTACAATCACCGATATCTGCAAATTATGCGAAAAAGCAATTCTTTGTGAAAACAAAGGAGAACATATAAAATGCTCCAAATGCAAGTACCTAATTTGTCACAGCTGTTCCAGCCTTTCTCACTTAAGCCTGAAAAAACTATCGAATGTGGCTCGCGCCAAATTTACTGCATACTGCTGCCGGAAAAAGGTTAACGAATGGCCACGTGAGCCCTTCCCCAACTGCCTTCGATTCAATAACCAAATTAAAGCCCCACTCTCAACTTACATTTTACATTTATTAATACTTTACGTAGATGACGAGAGAGTACAGACAAGATAACCCTCGTAATAACAAAAATTTCTCACCCACGTAATCCTTATGCGAAGTTCTTTGAGCTGGTACACTTCTCCGGTGGAAGAAAACACTTTAAACCATTAAAATAACTCAACATTCAGGAGCTCCACAACACGTGGCTACACTGAGCGACGGCCATTTATTAGATACGTTTATTCTCGTAAGAGACGCCCGATTACATTCACACGTGACCAATTATTAAGGTTTGAAAATGGCAGAAGGTTATCAAATTGTAGCAGGGTGCTTAATGATTTTGGAATAACTGAGAGCAAAGTGGAGGAGAAATTGTTGAAGTTAAACATAAGGAAGGCACCTGGGGTGGATGGGATCTATCCAGTTATATTAAAGGAGGCAGCAAAGGAAGTAAGCAAACCCTTAGCCATAATTATGAGAGCATCCTTGGACTCAGGGGAGGTTCCCACGGATTGGAGATGTGCAAATGTATCCCCAATTCACAAAGGGGGATCGAAGGGTGACACGAGTAATTACAAACCAGTTAATTTAACTTCTGTTCCGGGTAAAATTATGCACTCACTGGTTAAAGATGCATTGCAGGATCATCTAGACAAGACTGCAGCAATAATTCACACACAGCATGGGTTTGTTAAGGGAAAGTCTTGTCTGACAAATTTGATTGGTTATTATGATGTGGTCACAAAGGAACCGGATGCAAAGAATAATTTTGATATCCTATATTTGGATTTCAGGAAAGCTTTTGACACTGTTGCGCATGGAAGACTACTGTACAAATTGGAGCAGAATGGTATTAAGGGTAAGTTGCTACAATGGATAAAAGGATGGTTGAGTGGGAGAAGACTAGAGGGTGGTAATCAATGGTGCTGCTCTTCGTGGACTAATGTTATTAGTGGAGTCCCACAGGGTTCTTTGTTGGGTCCACTGTTGTTTTGTATATTTATCAATGATATTGATGAAGGTATATCGGGCTTAGTGTCGAAATTTGCAGATGATACAAAGGTTGGCAGGGTTGTTAATGGCAGTGTGTGCTACTGCAACAGGATCTAGATAATTTGGGCAGATGGGCAACTGAAGTTTAATCTTGACAAATGCAAAGTACTGCATATGTGTAGAGGTAACCCCAGAGAAACGTACCAACTGTGTGGTACTACACTTAAGGTAGAAAATGAAAAAGACCTGGGAGTAATTGTGCAATCAGATATGAAGTTTTCCGAGCAGTGCAGACAGGCTGCCAGAGCAGGTCATGGGATCTTGTCAATGATACATAGGAATTTTGTGGTAGGGAAAAGGAGGTGATTGTCCCTCTGTATAAAGCAATGGTCAGGCCACGCCTTGAGTACTGCGTACAGGTCTGGAGGCCTCATTTTAGGAAGGATGTAGATTTACTTGAGCGTGTACAGAGAAGGGCAACAAGATTGGTGAGGGGAATGAAGGGATCCTCTTATCAAGAGAGGCTTAAGTTCTGCAAATTGCAGTGGCTGGAGACTAGGCACCTGCGCGGTGAGCTGATTGAGGTGTATAAGGCCTTGAATGGGTTCAGCACGCTGAATTCTGATGGGATCCTTCCACTTGTTCAGATTACGAACCTAAGGGGACATAAATTCAAATTGAGGAAAGACAGATGTAGAATAGATGTCCCTTTAGCCAGCGGGTGGTTAACTGCTGGAACAAACTCCATCTGTCTTTGTGGAAGTTGATAGGTTGAATAAATTTAAGGAGGAACTGGACAGGCATTTGGAGAAAATGGTGTGATTTTTTTTTTTTTTTTTTTTGGCTGATGCTGCATAAGCTCATACATTTGCTTTCTTGCACCACATGCCAATACTACTACAGCCTTTGACTGTTTGTACGTCCGAAGCCAGCAGTTTTTGTTTTTAATAAATGGAGATGATAATTTGTATTATTATCAAAACAATGATGTCGATGACTCGTAAATTATTACACATATGAGAGGAACAATTATTTAAGAGAACGATTTCTTCTCTAACTGTCTCTGCGCGAGGTCTTCTTCCTGGATTTGTCCGCTTTTCGAATTTTGGTCCATTTTCACGAAACTCCTAAATATGCATTTTGCAAAATTTCTTTCCCGCTTTTATGCTTTGCTCGTGCACGTGTTTTGGGATCAAAAGTAAAAGATTATTTGACATCGCGGCGGTGTTGGTCGCGACATAATCTTTGTATCGAGCGATTACGCTTTTGAATTGGCCCTCTCCTGTAAGGCGCCTTTGCTTCGCTGCCCGCTCTTCGAGACTCGGTCCTTCGTCCACTTTCTGGTCCAGGTCCACATGACACTTTTCTTTTCGGAGGCGCTTTCACCGATACCGAGTGCTACTTTTGTTTTTCTTGTTAGCGAAGAAAAAGAATCTGAACGAATATACGAGCACTTTTTGCGCTCTTAATCAAAAATTTCGTATCATCCGCGTAAATGACGATTTATTTCCGTTTGGGGCAAAGAACGGGTCTCGTGGTATGCTGCCGTGAAAAGAGCGGAGTACAAGGTACCCAATTGCGGGACTCGTTTCTCGATCCAATATATAGCGCGTGTGCAGTTCCTCACTCTACTTTGTCTGCCCCGAAGAACGCTTTAAAATTCGGAGGATGATTTGAATCGGGAATCCCGAAAGAAATCTTGATTCGTCACTTATAACTGCTCCCCAAACACGGCTGTAGAAAGCGTATTTGTAGAAGTGTTGAGCGCGGGTTCCAATACAGGACTCGCGGATCTGTAATTTCGTACGAGGCCGTGGTCGACTTGCATCAAAACAAAACTTGGACGATGTTTTTATTTTGTTGTTGGCTTTCCAGTTTTTTGTCAATGCTTATTTTTATTAGCTTATCACTGCAGCCATCATTACTACGTTCTTCGAGAATCTTAAGATATATTTGTATTTCTTTGAAAGGTATATTTTATCGCTTAGACTGAGTTTATATCCCCATTCATTTCTGAATTTTCTTGCGAGTTCAAAGCACGTCGAGAACTCCTTACCCACTTTGTTTCTTCTTGTAACGTTCCTGAATCCTTATTTTGACGATGTTTAACACCGTTCTTTGCGTTGATTCATCTATTTTTAGAAGGCAAGTGTAAGGCGAATTCATTTGGCATCACTGTCGTTTCACTTCGGGTGGACGCCTGTGGTGTAGAATGGGAAAGGGCCAAACAAGAACACCGCTTACCTATCGGAGAATATGGGACTCGTGATCACTAACAAAGGATCTGCTCATCCTCTTTAGAAAACGTGATGTCGCCTGTTGTTTTAGAGTGAGAGAAACCCCAGCTTCGTGAGTAGCCACTTTTGCTCGGTATTACTCATTTAAATCAGTTGGTGTTTTTTCCTGTTACGAGGATTGGTGAGGAGTCTAATGGATGCTCGGCAGTTCAAAAGGGGCCACCGTGTTTGATGTTACGGTGAACTTCACCCGCTGTGATTAAACGCGTACGGTAGCTCTAAAGCAGGATTAATAAGTAGTCCAATTTGGGCTACTTATTAATCCTGCAAAATCAGCCCAAATTGTCTTTTCGTTGAAGCACCAACCCACTGAAGTCCAAGCTTCTCTAGATGGCATTCTCCTTCCTGTGGTAAATATACATACGGACTTGGGAGTCCTCTTCGATTGCAAACTGACCTTCAAGCTCCACATTGGCAAGCTCATAACAAAATTCTGCAAAATGCGGTGGATTACCAAACAACAACTACTTCACGTTAAGGATCTGGATGTGACTCGGCGGTACATATACACCTCTGTATACTCCGTCGTGTTATACGCCTCAGAAATATGGGCATCTGCAGTCCCCACGAATATCAAGCGTGTGTACTCCTCCGAATACTGACTCCTTCGTTGGGTCACACATAAACATCATCGTCCACCCCAGCAAAGAACAACTGCGATGGCCACCGCACTAAACTTTTCCCGACTGCCAAATCTTATAATGGAAATACGCCTCACCCTAAATGCCAAAATGACTACTGGAATAATCTCGGAGCCAAACATATGGGAACTGTGCAGCTGGAGAATCCCTCAAAACCCGGACTGAGGTCAGCTCCAACACTTATAGCCAACCACAATAGATTAGCCCTTAGGGACCGCTCTCTCCCCAAGCAGATGCTTATCACCGTCCAAGCAATCGAAGGCGACCTCTACAAATTTGTTAAGGATCGCAAATACCGGAGAAAGAGATCCTTGATGACCTAAATTGAACCAGGCAAACTGCATAGTAATGTGGCAGGATAATAAATTTAGAAACGATGTCTGTATAATATTGTATATAATGTCAAAAATACTGTATAATATTTTTATGAATATTGTGAATAATTTAACTGAAACTTATTATATTGTTGGCCCTGCGGGATGAACCCGAACTTCGATGTGGGCCCCGTCCTCAAGGCCTTTGTCCACCAGCCAATGTGAAGCCCCTGGCATTCCTGCCGCGAAGGGTAAATTGTATACATCCTTTTGTACACAATAAAGATTATATTTATTTATTTAAATGAAGGTTTGCGTTTAACGAATTTCGACGACTTCGAGTGGTGTGCATTTCTTTCCGGGTACGATGGTGCGTGTGCAAATAACGCGCAATGATTCTCCAGTAGTCGAGAATTAGAAGGTTGTGGCGTGGGTGGAGATAGAGGCGCTGACCAACCCAAAAGTTGACGAAACACTTAAAAGGCCTTCGGTTGCGAATTCTTCCTCGTGTTTACACAAACGAAAAAAAATGGTGTTTGATCTTTGGCAACGACACAATGATCCCCAGCGAAGTAAGTCACGGTGACTTTTTCACGAACATCTTTTTGGGACAAGTGTGACGAGAGGAAGAAATTGTTACAGATCACGAAAAAGCGTGACGCCTGTTCACGACAGGAGGAACAATGCGTCAGTTAGTGACCTTGAGGAGTTCATCTTGAACACGACTACTCTGGAACAAAGGTTGCGGATCCACACATGGTTGGCACGTGCAGTGCAGTTAGTAGAGCGGAGCATGGAAGCCTTAGGAAGCGAATAAACCAACAGTGCGGACGTCCGAGGAGGCGAAAAACGCAGACACAATCTCTAAAAGTATTGACCACAAGTTTATCTTTCACACTGTCGGGGGTAACAATTTCTGCATCGCCCTCTTTAGCCCGTTTATTAAATCCTTCACGCGCAACCGAAATAATCTCCGAAAGCTCTTTGACTTCAAGAACTTTGCGAAATCTTTGGTTGAGGACGTGACCACCTTGTTCTGTCTCACTACAATGAATGAAGAACAAACATTTATCGCTTTAAATTGTACGATGTGGTTGGAGGATTACTCTGATCTCGACTTCTTTGGTTTCTCCTTCTGTAAATAACCAAACTCCTTCAACGTACTCCCCTCTTGGTTTCTTTGGGATGGCTTTTTCAACTATTTATGCGCCAATTGCTATCTTGGCTCGACCCTCCCTCTCAGCTCCAATGCACTCTTTGCCCTTGAGCTGAACTTAGGAAACTCAATGGCCGCTCTATATTGATCTTTATTTTCGAAAACGTGGACCCGAACACGTGTTTATATCCAAGTTGGCGTTTAAGAAAATGCTGGTCGAGTGCAATTCATCAAAGGACGATGCCGAAACTCCGAGGATTGAACATTCTTTAACTTTCTGTAATCGGAAGTAAAGTAATTCTTTAACTTTCCACAAAATGTGCTGAAATGGAGAGCCGCATTAAAAAGTTCGTTGTTACTTTATTCGCTGAATTTCACTTTTGAAACTAAGTTCGTGGACAAAAGTACAGTATTTACTTTTCTCCAAGTTCATATACACGCCTTAAATCTGGGAGTTTGTGTCTGTTATTAATCTCTTGAGTGTGTGTGGCAGTTTTGTTGTGTTGCCTTTTTGTCCCGTACTAAATTGCGAGTATCATCGAGTTGGCTGCAGTAAAAGTGACCACGGAAATTCCCCTCCGCAACCCAATGTCCATCGCGAAATTCCTCTTAATTACGTCGGGATCGTTTACTTTGCGCCGTTGGTTTTGTCGTCTTGGGGGATGGTTCGAAGCGCAGTAACCATTCCGAGCACGATCTACCTCGAATGGAACAGCGAGGTACTAAAAAGCCACTTCCTGGAGGAAATGAACTCGCCGTTTCACTCCGCGCATTGCACAATTATGCAAACAACGCGCGTTTCATAAGGTTTTTTTTTTTTAACTGGAACGCAGATATTCGCGAGCGTTTTTCCTTATTAGCAGCGTTGACTGCCAAAACCCGTTTAATCACAATAAACGCGGTAACGAATTATTTTTGCGAAGAGTGGCGCTGAGCGCAGAAAAAGAGGCGACGTGTCACGTGTTAAGTGTAAAATGGGCCGTCTGGAGGCCTCGTGCTTTTTAGCCTACTGTGGCTTTGCCAAAGTTGAAAGTGCCGTTCTCGCGTCATCCTTCCTCCCACTAGCGGAACAGCCCCGTTTTTTGTGGGAAATGCGCCTCGTTAGGGGCCCCTCTCCCACAAAAAACAGCGTTATACCGTCACGGCCCAGCCGGTTTGCTCTCATGTGTCGCCGTCGTCTTGTTGAGAGAAAAAAGGGAGCTTCTCCAATTAAGGTTATTATTGTACCGCGTGAAAAGTAATAAAATCTAGTTTATTCGCCTACATTACTATACATTATGGTTACGTTTCGGGTATCTTAACCGATATATTTCTGTTGGACTGTACAATTTCAGAACTGCTGTATATTTTTAATGTTATTCGCACTGTTTTCTAAGAGAATACCCCTAAAAAGCCATTGTCTTATGTGTTCTCCCTACCTTTGTGCATGGCGCACTGTGGCCTAGTATGTCTAATAAATGTCTAAACCAACCAACCATCCAACCAACCCTTTTTGCTGTTATTTCCCATCAACCTTCTTCGACGAATTGTGAGTTGTGTGTTTTAGACCGGGAAGGGGACACCACAAGAAAAGCCAAATGAACATTTATTGAATATTTGTTTACAATTTGTCCCAAGTGAATGCTTTTATAAAATATGTACATCGTTACAAAGCGAACTCGCTGTTAAATTTTGTTATAATAAGGAAGAAAACAACAGGAGGCTCGTGGTTACTTAAGTCATAGAATGAGTACGCTTAGTCGAGAGAGAGAGAGAGAGAGGCCACCTATTATTTTTCTCCATATTATAGTACATTTAGAAATAAGCAGCAGAGGATATTAGTTTGTTGCAGTTCGAAACAAATAGTTCTGTTAGAATGGCATCACCCAGGAAACAGGCAAAGCAGTTGGACAAAAAGCTGTTCATCGAGAAGTTGAAACCTCCGCTGTCTCCTTTTCGGGTTGCATCGAGAACATCCTTCTAATTTCAGCTCAGAATATTCCAACTACGGTGGGGGGGGGGGGAAGCGCGGGTCTGTTAACGGGAAAAAATATGAAACAGTTTCGGAATACAACTGAAGGGTAGAACCCAAATTTTCTGGAATTCGTGAATTAAGTTAAGAAATGAAATAAGTTTATTGTAGCACGACCAAGTTGGGCCACAATAAACACTTTACATTGTACATATCCTAAAGTGATTGATTGAGGTGGTCAGCGTAGCATTACAATCCTGTAAATATTTCAAGCTACTTCGATCGAAATTGTGAGACCCATTCGGCCTAATTTTATCTTCAAAAGTGGGACCGCAGTCTGAACGAAACAGCTTTTTTCATTTTTTTCGCTTCTTTATTTTGGATCTCGCCTTCAGCTCGACACAGGCCCTGCTACTGATCATATCAAATGTCACTGTTGGTTTGGTCCAGCTTAGCTCAGCTTTAGGAGAGCCGACTGATAGTTAATTGGTCCAGTTCTCGACAAATGTTTGTTGAATATTTGTTGACAACAGCGAATAATTCGTGTCATTCTCTTAATTTTAGAACATCGATCTTAAAAGAATGACATCGAACAGCATTATGCTTCGTATATTACGGTCACCAGAATTATTGACATCGATGAGACTAAGGAAGATACTCCAGAAGGTATTCTGAACAGATGCTGTCCGTTCGGGATACCTGCGTATTCTGTAATAAGGGATGAAAGTGGAACTGTCTCAACAGTTCCACTCTCATCCGTTGGCAAGCTTAATCATTAGTGACGATTCGCTTCCTAGAATTTCTGAGCGCAGTTGCTGTTTCCATTACCGTTCAAGTTTCATAACCTCTCAAAGGGCTTCTCTGCTGGCCCACATAAAATCCCACTCGTACTCGAGAAGAGATGCTTTCCTCAACCGAAGCGCGGTGTTAAATTTCGTATATTCAAATGGTCCACGTAAGAAGGGCACTTTCCAGACACTTCAAAGCACTTAACGAAATTATGAGAGTTACTTTCAGAAATTATGCCATTTATGAAAGCCAGTCATTCTGAAAACATCGACCCATTTACAATTATGGCATTGTATAGTGTCCATCTTGATAGCACGCTTGGTCATTACGGAATACCAGACCCTTTACATTTCCGGCTCGCAAGTTACGAGTACCTCGTTTCGCAAACACTGCGTGGTCACAGGTGAGCAATGTCCAGTAGAGTTCTACAAGGTTCAGCTGTTCAGCCTTTTCTGTTCTCATCTCTGTTATTGACTTACCGCGCTTCATCCACATAGGTGGCACGAAAATTAATTTTTGCTGTTGACGTAAAACTTTACTAACCAATCAATGATCAAATGAGACGATGCCCAGGCTGCGATCGATTCTCTATCAGACCGAGCTGCTTAAAATGTTCTTCACATTTTAAGCGGCTCGATTTGCTCTTTCGAAGAAAACTAAACATTTAGAAAATTATTTACGCACGTGTGTACAGTCAGTGACACCATCCTTTCCCGAAACAAAGAGTGACGAGTCGCATTTTCCGTAGGAAGTGATTTTGGATGAACGTAAGTGAAATTGGTTGGAGAAAAGAAAAACGTTTGGAGCTTTGAAAAATCAAATTGAACGCTACAACACATATCCGTCAACTGTCTTTCTGAACTCGTGTTCTGCAACCGGATCTTCTTTTCGAATTGGTGCGCTCTAATCATCGAAATACAACAATTCGATCATCCGAAGCTTCTGATAATAAGAGTTCCACGACAAGTTGCTGAACGTGTTTCCTCTGGATCAACTTCTCTACTAGATCTGCTTCATCTTGCATTCTGTGCACCAGCGACTGGTTGCGTGCAGATTTACGTTCCCCATCAATGAGGATAGATGTAAGGGAACCACGGAGTTCATAAACAAACATAACAAGGATTCAGTCGTGGACCACAAGGACTTCGGCACGGCCATCTGGGATCGGTTATTTTGATGGCTCAACCTGAACTGAAGCTGCTTTCTTATTCCACGCAAAAATACTTCGGAAAAAAAGAAGTGTGAGATAAAATAGTCCCACAAGAGGCCGCTGCTATATCACCAACCTTTTGTAGGACTTTCTTATCACAGATTCTTTACCTGCGACAGGACTCTTTTCCTGGTATAGCACTTTTGTCGATATATTTTATTTTTTTTTTCTTTTCTCATATAACGATAATTGGTTAGATGTGTGTTGAACGCCAAAGCAGCTGAGGTATCAAATATATTGTGTCTGTAATTACGCGAATTCTTCCCAATCCTCGGTGAAGCCACTCCCATCTTTTGAGAAAAGCTCGTGAAAATTTCATCGATGGGATTTAAACAGTCTGCCTTGTCGAAGGGAGTTCTTATAACCCGCGCTACCCTCCAAGACCCAACGATTGAGCCCATGACTGTAAAGTACTTGGTTTCATCGGTAGTTTCGTCTGACTCTGCATAATTTAAAATTTATTTTTAAAATTGAACCCTTTACTCGTTCCGTTTTCTGATTACTGCTCATTTCTTGGGAGTTAAGAAACCTTGAAAGAAATGAAATGGAGCTTGTTCCGAAAGAGTTGTCCCAGCAGTGCGATGACCCATTTTGGTTCCTCCTCGCATCTGATAGTTCGGTTGTAGATTTGACCAGTTTTCCGCGCGGTTTCCAATTGGAGCTTCGACGTGGCATCGGGTGAAAGGTCACTGAAACGCCAATATTTATTTACTAGACAGCGTTTGAATGACTAGACATTGCACTTGACTCAATGTCGTAGAGGTTGGTCACGTTTATAGATTTGGAGTACAGTGTAATCCCCCATTCGTGTTTTTCTTCGAATACTTGAAATTTTCTCCGAAAACATCCGCCTGTCGTGTTTTCATTCCTTCGCTTTGTTTCGAAAGAAAGAAAGAACTGCAAGTTGGTTGCCCAACTCAAAATACCCTTTTAGATATACGGAATAAAATAAAGTTTCTGCGCAGGGCAGAATGTAAGTGAGCTGCAGTGAATGGAACTCTGACATTGTGGCGAGCACAAAAGAACTCCTTGACAGACTCGTAGAACCAGTCGCGTTTAATGGACGCTTGCCGTGGAGAAGAGGTTTCCTTGTCCGCTCGTCGACTCGTGCCAGGCCACGCATATTTACATCGTCGTCCTTTCATAAATTAGGTCGGCTGCGGTGGATGAAGCGAAGGCGATGCAGAAAGAAGCTGAGGAAAGAGCACGTGGTAGTTGCTGGTTCTGCCCAGAAGGAAATGCGACTGAAACGAGAAAACAAATAAGAAAAGAATATAAGTTTCAGCGAATTCTTGGCGAAAAACAAATAAAAAGCATTCCTCGACGAAGATGCCATTACTAAGACACCGGGTTCAACCTAACTGAGTCGAACCTTATACGAATTAAAGCGATTTTGAAATTATCGAATTAATATTTATAACGAACGCGATGTTATACGTAATTTTATTTTAGAGATCTTTTTTTGTTCATTTTATAAAAAGATATCTGCGCAGTGTTTTCTCGTGCAGTATACGATAGGGCAGCGCCTATTCCGGGTCAGGTACGAGTTTACACCCGCAGGCACGAATTCCCGACAGTTCTTTTTGCTAATGTGATTTGCTTTTGAAAAATATTTCGGGAGTGATGTGGACGTAAGTGAATGTGTTTATAGCGTTGCTGAAAAGAATCCTCAACGATCTTAAGTGGGTGATTCCGAGTTGTGGTTCCTTCCACGCAAATCGTCTTATTACCAATCTCCAGATTCAAATCTTCCAGTTAAGAGTTGGCCAAGCGTAAATTTCTTTTTTATTATTTTTTTTACGGGGGTAGGTGTACAGAGCGCGGTTTGTGAAAGTGCAATTCAGTGTCGTCGGCCAAAACATGATGGATTGGATTCCGATATGCCAAATGAGAGGGGTACCCGCGAGTTTACAATTAAAATGAGATTAAATGCCATAGAACAGTTCGCTTCGAAGACTGTAATGCTGAGAAATTCGAGGCCGAACGTTCAAACGCTCGGTGTAAAACCGCTTATTCGCAGAAAATGTGTCCGAATCCACTTTGGGGTCGAGTCGGTTCTGAAAAGAAGAAAATTTTTGCTACAATTTTGAGCTGCCCGTGCAAAAACAAATTTGTCATCAAATTATAGCGCGGCCCGGTTGAATTGAAACACGAAATGGGGTCGGGAGATGGGGGTAGAGGTCACTGAACGATGTCCGGATGCTGATACGGTGATCTCCGTGGCACAAGATCGACCCGTGCGCGTATATCTGACTCCTGTAACAGAGGTGGTCGCTCGAACTGAGCCCCGCACAGTTGCACGTGCTGCAGTGGTGTCGCGTCTGCAGTCCCGTGGATTTTATTTTATTTTTTTGCTCGACCGCGAAACGTCCCCTTCGTTCGCGATGGACGCTTGTCTTTGGGTCGACCACTGGACCGAAGTCGGGCAACGAAACCCGGCTTAAATAAAAGCGCATCCACGAACCGAACCGAATGTACGAGCACCGAATCTCGTGCGTGGGGAAAATTTATTCGGTGGCACTGCCACCGAATAAAGTGAAACGGCGAGGTCCCAAAGAATTACGTGGCGCTCCTCCTTCTAATCGGAGTAGTTCGAGCGTGGCCGATCCTCCGCGTTATCTTCCCACGTCGCAAAATACGTTACAACGGAAGACGAGGCAGAGCTCACGAGCGCTATTTTTAGAACGAAAAAACGGCGAATCCGCGTTTGCGTGTCTGACAGAACCGCAACTGTTTCGTTCACGTACGAATGTCCCGATAAGGAACCGGTCATTACGCGGCGCGCGAGCCATAATAACCGCTCTCAGGACCGCCGTGACACGAACCGTATGGGCTCCTGACCTAAATCCTTTGTTCGGTTGTGTTATCGCCCACCCGCCAACGAGGCAATGACCTCCTTTCTCGCATTTCCGTAAATCTTCGGAAAACAAGACGACGCTGTCTCGCTTCAATGGCAGACCTCGGGTCACCAAAGGGGGGGGGGGGCAGACTCGTCTAATCGACTCGAATGCAATCCGTGGATGTGAAGGTCTTCATTGGGGAGGGTGTGCCTCTCGATGGGAGGGGGGATATCCCTCGAAACTAACTACGCGCAGTTGCGCAACTGTTGTTGTCAGTCCGATGTTTGTGAAGAATTGCGGGAGGGGGAGTGGACTTTCTCCCTTGAAAAGCAGTTTTAACGACGTGATTAGAATTCCGTTCTGAAGACTCCTTCAATGGGGCTGTTAATGATTTTTGTACGATCGCATATGTAATCATTTAATACTTTTTTATGAAAAATCAAAACGAAAAAAAGTCAGCTGATTAAAATGGACAACCGAACTCGCGGTTCGTAAACATTTGAAAACTTTTACAGTTTTATTTTCTCAAAATTTTAAAAGCTAGCAAAAAATACAAAAAATATAGCGAGTGACGCTATTAAAAGATAAAAAATAAAAGTAAATAATTAAATATTTCTAGCAATAAATGACGAGGGTCGCTCGAAAGTGGAAACCAGATCAATCCAAAAGTGCAAAATTAAGACCGACCTCGAAAGAACTGAATGTTAAAAAGGAAAGACAAAAACATTTTTGTCGAGTTTTCTTCGGATAAAAGTGATCCAACAGACAAATGCTTTCGTCGGCAGAACTCGATTTATTCGAGAAGTCTACTACACTACCTTACCAAAAGTATAAGCGCATCATCACGTTTCCCAACTGCTACTGACAGGCCGTTATTCATTTCAATTAGTAACGAACACCAATATTTTTCGCGTAGTTGTATACAACGGTATAATAATAACGAGTATAAATGAATATCGCTGTTTGATACAACTGTATTTTGGGAGTCTAAAAAATAAAATAAAATAAAAACACTCGCTGAAGATACAAAAGAGAATCTATTCAATAACTTTTACATCTTTCGTAGTGAAATGAACAGGTCATGGGGACTCGCTTTAGAGCAGTGGGCCGAAAACCTTTTCCGCCACAAACCCCTTTTAATCTCTAGCTTTACTAGCGGACCCCCAAAATAAAATATCGCTTCGTTTTATGGTACTTAATAATAAAACGTATGGGACCGGTAGACAATATTTTTAAGCCACCTTCTTCATTGGAAAATCGTACAGAACACCCAACTGCAGAATCAAAGAACGTAAATAAGACGTACAATATGGAAGAACCTTGAAATCCGACACAGCCCTACATGCTCCAACGTTGTGACACGTGGGACTCCAATAATACTAGAATCCCCTCAACAGACAACCAGTACAAAACATTTAAAGAAGCCATCTTCATAAAAATGTTCGGAGCTTCATCAGTTAACAGAAAACAAGGATTGGAATTCAACACTCAATATTTCCACCTATTCAACGATTTCTCGATAGAAGACGTGGGAAAAGATAATAGTCCAGATATCCGGAAGAACAGCCCACATACTCGTATATCTCCCTGCAGACCCCCAGAACCAGCCTGCAAAACAACCACAGATGATCTCAGTATGAGAGCAAAGTTCACCCCAAGGCTTCCACTCCAACAAGAACTACTGGATCCAGGATAGTAAAACTTAGCATCTTTCTATTGGTTAATAGATTTAATCCCTCGTCCATACATCAACTGCGCAGCACCTCTTGGCAGTTGCACATCAGGTTCTGGTAGCATCGCGAAGGACGAGTTAACGGCAGCATGGTCTGATGATGGGGTATCCGTAAGATGCCTGAAAAGTCACCTTAAAATGTCTGCGCTTATAAGCTTCATAAACTCGAGTGGTATTAAATATAGTAATTAATCTTCGTGGAAAACAACCACGTAGCGTCCTTTATTAACTATATTAAATTAAATCGTATTAATAATTTATATTATTTAAATAATTTAGAAAATATTACTGGACTGTTTAACGATGTTGCAGAAATATAATAATTACACTAACCAACAAAACATATATTTTGTTGTCCTACTCCGCAATGAAAATATGATTCTGGAGGAAATAAACGCGCTGATTAGGAAAATAACCGTAAAAAGCCTCCATCACGTCTACATCAAAAGATGTTAAAGTTAAGGGATATATGTACAATGCACCTTTGTAATGCGAGTGTAAAAAAAATACATGTTTGGAGGACAGAATCTACAACCCTGAGAACATGTTGCGGTCAGCTAATACTTGGAAAACCTTGGCCTATGCCGTGTCTATGAGTGTACTCCGTCTGGATGGCCACCCTGTATCCCGCGGTGATGTGATACATTGATTCTGGGGAGAGATGGTATTGTCCACATGTCATCTGTAATTGCAGGGTTGCTTGCCGATGTAGTTCCTACTGTTGATTATCTGGTCTTGGGGAAGAGCCTCCCGCTCTTAAGCAATCCGTTCGAAGCCATCTTATCTATGTGGTCTTGATGGTCATTGTAGTGCCTGCCGTGGAGTGTCTTCTTTGACCATTTTGTTCTGTTCGTGTGTTCAGCCTTGCTAAGTGGGTTCTTGTTGAATTGAGCGGTGTATGCTATTTGGCTATCTTCCTTATGGCTTGGTAGATTGGCGCTATGTTTTCCCTAAAGTAGTTCCTCAGGTTCTTAATTGCCACCTTCTCTTGTTCAGTAAAGTCTGTCAAATCCCTCCCTCCTTTCCAGGCAATAGTCAGTCTCTCAATGACCGACTTCAGGTATTGTTAGCAGCTCTTAGTCATCGTTATCCTGGTCGATCTCATAATCTTCTCCAGCTCGGTTTTCGTCCAATCTATGATCCCGAAGTTCCACTATAGAACTGATTACGCAGTTCCAGTATATTAGTACTGGAACTGCGTAAGCATTTATGGCTGTGAACATGTTGTCACCATTCAGCCTTGGTTTTTAACAGTCTTCCCGGTCTCTGAGGGCATTTCTCAATCAGGCAGGCCTTGATCCCCTTGTGTTCTAATTTTTGAGCCTGCCTCATGCCCAAATATTCGTTGGTTTCTCACTTTGTTATGGCTTCAATCTCTTCACTAGTCTTCAGCTGGTAGTTTCGGCCAAATTGATTTTTCTGATGCAGTTCATGGATCTTGCGTTTGGCTAGGCCAAATTGCATCCTGATATCAGGCTGAACTCTTTGGTGATCCAGGGTAGCGGATTGTTGGCTGCCACATAAATCGGATGTTATCTGTGTACATCAGGTGAGGGACGATGTACAGGCTCTTCCTCTCTCTCTCCTTTTATGGTATATCCGTGCTTGCGTTGCTTAGTATGATGAACAGTGGGTTGAGACTAAACAGAAACACAGTGGACTCAGGGCATCCATCTCTTTGGAAGGTTATTTTTATTGGGATCCGTGTGGTAGTGATGTTCTCGACGTTGATGGTGGTCCTCCATTTCTCCATGGTTGCTTCTTGGAAGTGCTTCAGCATTGGGTTGACTTTGTAGATCTCCATTATCTCTATCAGCCAGCTATAGATTATAGAGCCGAAGGCCTTTCGGTAGTCAATGTAAGCTGCGTACAGATTGTCATGCTTCTTGTAAGCTTGCTCCATAACTAGGGCGTCAATGGTCAATTGCTCATATGCTTGCAATCCCTTCTGCTGCTTGATTATGGTGTTCTGGCTGTCCAAGTTATTTGATATCTTCTTGACACCCTAATGGGTATCACAGTATAATCACCATCTTCTCCCCACAGGGTGGAAAATATCTGAGATTGAATCTCGTTAATGACGCGAGGGACATTTGTGTGTCTTCTTCGCAAGGTGGCTGAGTTAGTCGGTAGCATGCGAGGTTAGCGTGGTTTTTTTCCGGGAAACGCGAGTTTTCGTCCAGCAAACAGAAAATCGACCACAGAACATACGCAATTTACAGGCATGTTATTTAAGGCGCAATATATCCTAAGGCTGATGCACCTGAAACCCTACACGAACCTAACCTTCCAGGTTATGCAGCTGGCCAGAATCTTGTACATTGTTGGGAGACAGATGATCCGTCTGTATTTCTCCGGGTTTGTGGTGTCTATATCTTTTAGATAGGTGACTCCTTGAGTCGGACTCTGGGATTATTATTAAATTAGTTCTTAAGACCATGCTATGAATCTTGTACTTGGCAGACACTTTAGGTGGCCTCGCTAATGTGGATATTTAAATAAAGTTCCAGATAATGAAAATCCCTTAGGATTCTGCTAGAACACCAATTTGGAAAAGACGTTGTCCCAGATCGGGAATCCTTAAAATAAGTTCGTTGAAACGATCTGTCTCGAGAAGAGGAAGAGGATGCAGAAAGTAAGGATGCTGAAAAAGAATTGATGTATAGCGGCAGTGCAGGTAATGAGAGTGCATTTAGTGAGGAAAGAAGGAAGTGGGCTTACCTCTTTGCTATCGTATCTTGTCGTTGCAATCACACGTAGCTCTGCACGCACGCTGGCGTTCTTCTTTACGGTCGTCGCACAGCCACGAGTTCCAGGTGGCATTCAGTTCGACGCAATTAACCCACAGGTCTGCATACTGACAGCCATTTGCTAAATAAATAAATGAAATTAGCGAATGCAGTCCTTAATTTATTGTTTTGTTTCTCCGTTCACTTTCTTAAGATTCAAGAACGAAGCCACTCGAGTGTGCGCCGCCCATATCCAACAAGTTCAGCGCCAATCCAATTTTAAAAACTGATTTAAGTTTAAAATTAATGCTCGAGTGGCTTCGTCTTAATTATTATCATTTAGACTAAAAGTTATTTTTAATTATAAAGAGAAATGGTCCTCTAAAACTGCCTTCTATTCATTTGGCTAATCCAACGAGTGAAAACGCTAAGTGGGAAATATCGAAAAGTAATTTTCGGGAAGGGTTTCCGTGCCCTTTAAGCGTTATTTGGAGAGTTCAGTGGACGACCAGAGAGCAGATGAGGTCAGTAAAAGAAAGAAGTTCGCGTGGGATAAAAATGTAAATTATCCGACACCGTGAACACAAGTGGTCTGTAATGGAACCTCATTCAGCGAGTAAAGCATGCTGGGGTAGTCTGGAGTGTTTTGCACGTACAAACCCTAGAAGGGTGTGGTGACTTTATATAGATAGCCGATGAACTAAATCGCTTTTTTTTTTCATCAATATTTATACGAGCATTCTGTTTTCACTAAAAATGTTTATAAGAAAATTTACAGCCTTAAATGGAGGTGGAAAAAAGTTGAGAAGCTGATTGGATTTGTCCGATTTTTAAAGGAAGCAGCGGGAGCGATTACCAAACCCCTGTTTATTTTTTGTCTGTCCGGAATACTGTGGGATCCAAAAGAGTGGAAACGTGCAAATGCCTTAAAGAAAGAAAAAAAGAGAAGCGAAATGGGTAATTACTGTACAAATTCGTTAACTTCGGTTGTAGAAAATATTGTGGAATCCATTAAGGATGAACCGAACAGGAGTGGAACGAAAAAAACCCGGAATGGTTTGATAAAAAGGGAAATCATCTCTTAACTAATCTGGTAAGCTATTATGAGGTGTCTGAAGTGGGCCTCGAGCAGTATAACCTCGGCCGCGTTAACGCTACGGCCAAACCGGCCATGGCCGAGGCCTCACCCGAAGAGGGGCCTCATTTTCGGTGTAAATATTTTCTAAAGTAGCGATAAAAATTTCTAATACTAAGAATAAACCAAGAAAATGTGCAATATAAAAACATTCTTAAACTTAACTTGTTAAGTGTTTAAATTTTATTCTTATACCCGCTTATTGTACTATAAATAAGTTAAGTTTCTATTAAAATTGTTTTTATTATTACTTTATTTTTCAAGTAAAAAACATAACATTTTTGACCTCTTAGTTTACATTTTTATCAAGAAATTATTATTCACAATATAAATATAAAATCCACGTAGTTTTTCTATTTATGTGTATGTGTGATATATATATTAAAGGCATGAAATTTATATATGGCCGGGGGCCTCTTTCATCCTTAACCCTTCCTGAGTGTAACAAAACTTGTACTAGAGGCAAGGCGTTGCTGAATCTCATTTTTGCATTGAAGCAGATCCTAATTTCAGAAGCAGTTTCTTTTCTGCCATCTGATCACAAGGCTCTGAGCTGTCAAATAGACATATCACAGAAGAGTAGTGCATCTACTCTTGTAGTTGATGCACTACTCTTGCCCCAGAAAGCTGAACTTTAGGAGAACAGACTGGCAATTATTAGGACGTAAACTTGATAACATTGATTGGTTCTCATTGCCACTGATCAATGATCTTGACGCAGTCACTGATCATCTTATTAGCAATCTCCTCTATCATTCAATTCCTCTATCATTCGTACCTCTCAATAAAAATTACAGGAACAGATTCCCTCATTGGTTCACGACTGACATAATTGTAAATATCCGAGCCAAAGAGCAGTGCACAAAACACTTCAGTGCGACCCATGAAGAAGCATATATGGCACTGTTCAAGGAACACAGAAACAACATTAAAAGGATGATCAGAAAGCAGTACACTCTTTGTATATTCAGTCAGTTTCACCATTAATGGGGACCTGAAGCCACTTTGGAAAGTGTTTAAACTCCAATAAGTGCTCAGCAGGATCCACGATCATGGATACCGATGGCAACCCCACAACCTGTGACAAAACTAAAGCAGATCTTTTGTTTCTCCTCGTCTTCAGAGAAAACTGCAGCTTTGGCTGCTTCAATTTATCAATTTCAAGTCGTCAAGGATGGTACCCCCAGTAATCTCTCGGTGGATATCACTCAAGCGCTTCGGAAACTTACGAAGGATTTTACTGCTGGCCCAGATAAGATTCCACTTATTTTTTTGGAATAAATGCTTTCCACAACTTAAATACGTAATAATGCATATATTCTTTCTATTATTACAGGTATTTACCCCACTCATTTCAAAGCAGTCAATGGTATCCCTGTCCCACAAAGTATCGCAATCCACTCACTGGAGAATTACCGTCCCATCTGCCTTCTGAACACGCTGGCAAAAATTCACTATCTGAAAGTAGGTTCTAGACACTGTCGATCTGAGAGGACAGGTTAAAGTGATCTACACAGACCTTATTAAGGCCTTTGACAGTGTCCCGCACAATCCTCTTGCTAAAAAAACTAAGCCACTATGGAACACTTCGCCCTCTGCTTTCCAGGTTGATGAGTTATATTTCGTGTCGGAACCATAGTCATCGGACAGGATAATCTCAATGGAATTTTTTCCATCTAGAGGAGTACCACAGGGATCATCTCTTGGACCTATTTTACTCACCATATTTGTCAATGGTCTACCACAATTTGTTGAGAGAGGTGGTATTAAGATTTTAATTTTGCCGATGATGTGAAACTGTATTCAGGTATCAGCAGTCAAGATGATGCAGTTAACCTTCAAATTGCTCATAACGTTTTGCTAATTGGGTTGCTTTAAATGGTCTGGAGGGAAATCCTAGGAAATGCAGCTAAATCTCTTTTGTAGTTTCGAGGAAAACTAAGGCTTTAGTTAATGAATATTACATCAAGGAGATGCCAATTTCCAGAGTTGCCGGAGTTAAAGATCTGGGAGTTACTTTTACCACTGGGTGTGAGTTTGATAAACATGTCAGGAATATATTAAACGAAACTAAATAATTAATTGGCTTCATCAATCTGCAGAAATACAGATTTCGAGATCCTCAGTTCTCTGTGCTCCTATTCAAAGCAACACTCCCTGTACTGGAGTTCGCTGCTCCTATATGAAACCCACACTATACATATTTGATACAGCAAATAGAATAGCTGCAGATGAAATTCATTCACTATCTTTCCAGACCATGTTTTACCACCGAATTTTCTACGCGAATCTCTGTTCTTACTTGAAGCTTCGATCTTTGGAAACTCGGAACTGTTCTCGATCTAAAACGGTTGTACCACATCTTCACTGGTTCATTCTACCTGCCGGATCTTCTATGCCATATTGATCTTCACGCTCCACCGGTGGCTACTAGGCAGAAGGCTACATTCCACACGAGTAACTCTATTTTATTTTATTTTTATTTTATTTTATTTTATTACTCTAGATTACAGATATCCAGGAACTCCTTTAAGAGAACATTGGCACTCACGAACAGGTTTTATCTGGATATGGCCGTAGACAGGAAAGAGTTTCACAGAACTATTTGGAGTAGGTTGGGTGACTGATGGACGAATTCAACGTGTGTGTGTGTGTGTGTGTGTTGCAGCTATACTTACTCTGCGATTTTCCTCGTGGCACTGGACTTATGATGCTTTGGACTTTTCCCGATTGAAATGAACTTTCAATGTGTGTTTTTCTACTGTTTATTTTTATGGTTTGTACAATTTTTTCTTTTTCTGCTTTGTTATTGCACTTTAAATTGGCGCATGCCTGTTGTGTATATTATATGTTAAAATAAATACTTTTTGGCAGTGCTAGTACATTTCAAGAGGAAAGTTACGTCACTACTTACTGCACAGTTTCTGGTACTTGCACTGTCCTGGACATCTCTCGCACGGCTTTCCTGAGGTATAGGGATGGTTGAACCGTTGAGGATTGTTACCACTAGGTAGCAAATAAATTAGATTCGTTAGTGTCAGGAATTGCACCGAAAACTTGGAAAATACATAAAATATGACTGAAGATCTAAGAACTTAAAAAGAACGCGAACTATACTTGGTGTGTGTGCTGACTTGTGTGTCTTTGCCATGTGGTGCAAAGAAGCTGCAGGCTTTTGCCGCACTGCAAACAAAAAAAAATGTATAAGGAAATACAAAAATTGTGCGCTTCTTTCCTCGTGTAGGTAACAATGCAGTTGGCCTTTGAATTTCCTCAATCTGTCAACCTCAGCTACCCGTGGAGGCAACTTGTTCGGGAATCAACGACTCGCTGTCTAAAAGACCACTCCTACAATCCAGTTAAACGTCTTTCCCTAATTCTGTATTTCTTCATAACAGTGAAAATTCCGCCTTCATTTCTAACCCCTCTCAGAGCCTAACAAACCTCAATCAGGTCAACTCTGAGATGCCTGGTTGCCGAGCTCCGTAACCTACATGTACATTCTTTTCTCGTACAGTTGCCGTTTTGCCGATCTCACACGCGAGTTGCCTTTGGATCTTTTCTTTGGATCCTTTCAAGAAGCTCGATGTCTCTTTCAGATGAGCTCTCCATACTTACTTCTTCGGTAACTTGGGCTCCTAGGGGCACAGTTCTCGATAAATGGTCATCCTTCACAGAAATTAGCTTTCCGAAATGGCACCGTACATTGTCCATCTGCGTTGCCTTTGCTTTGGTTTTCATCCTATTGGTATTTCAGTTTCCTAGGGATTGAGTTACCCTCTCCCTTTAATTGGTTCATAATGCTATTTGGTAGGATAACTTTTGGTTTTTCCAATCCCTAAAAAAAAAAAACCACGATTTTTTCTTTATGAAAACAGGAAAGGTGTTAGTACTATAGTTCCAGCTGAGCAAGCTGGCTTTAGGACAGGATTCTCAACTATGGATCACCTTCACGTAATATCACAGCTAAAAAGAGAGAAAGCAAATGAATACAAAACACCATTATGCCTGGTATTTGTGGATTATGAAAAGGCATTGGACTCCATACAGCATAGGGCAATGTTTCGAGCACTGGAAAGACAAGGCATAGATACTCCATATATTATGATTTTGAAGAAAATATATGAGAGTGCTACCTCCTTTATTAGACTAGACAAAGACAGTAGCAAATTTAAAATCGAGAAAGGAGTTCAACAAGGAGACACAATATCTCCGAAGCTGTTTACTGCTGCCCTTGAGGAAGCTTTCAGAAGATTAGACTGGTCGCAGAAAGGAGTCAATGGGAATGGAGAGTACCTAAACCATTTACGATTTGCAGATGACATTGTGGTCATAAGCCACGATCCCAAAGAATTAGAGGAAAATCTTAATCAGTTATGCACAGTTAGTAAGGATTTTGGACTAAAGATGAATATGGCTAAAACAAAAGTAATGATGAACAAGTATGCCACGGAAAGGGAAATAATGATTGAAGGAGCAGTAATTGAAAAGGTGGAGTCATATACTTATCTGGGACAAGTTATTAGCTGTAATAATGATAAATGGCTGGAAGTCAAGAGAAGAATAAATTTTGGATGGATGGCATTCAGGAAATATAGTCACATACTGAAGAGCAATATCCCAGTTTGTCTGAAACGTAAAATAATGAATCAATGTATACTGCCCACCATGACTTATGGAAGTGAAACTTGGGCACTCACCAAAAGAATGGAAGTAAAGTTAAGAACTACACTGCGAAGAATTAAATGAATTATATTGGGAATCAGACTGATAGATAAGAAGAGAAACACATGGATTAGGCAGCAAACTCAAGTAAAGGACATTCTTATCAAAACCAAAGAACTAAAATGGTCTTGGGCAGGACACAGTTCGAAGATATGATGACAGATGGACTAAGAAAATAACAGAACAGTAGCCAAGAGCAACTAAAAGGTAACTTGGAAGACAACAACCCAGATGGACAATTCAAATTCAAGAGTTCGTGGATGTCCATTGCACAAAACAGAACTTACTAGAAAGTTGCAGGATGAAGAGAGGCCTTCATCCTGCAGTGGATTGAAAATAGCTGATGATGATGACTATAGGTCCTAACAGCGTCTCTTTTCATGGGTTGTTGTTTGGTTTTTAGGAGCATTAGCAACTAAGGCCATATTGCTCCGGGAATATGCGGTGGTCATTCCCTGACTTTTCCGCATCCTCCGTATTTGGTGGTGACGGGCTCGAACACCAGTCTAATCAAGAAACGTATGCTACGCACTGCTGCTCCTTCCCACCTGGATACGGAGGCGCCTCTTTTCATGGGAGCTGCCCATAAGCCAAAATTCAGCAACTGGAATCAGCGGTCCCTTCCTGCATGGTGCAACGAACGCTGAAATTGGTTCATAGGGCGATGTAAATCAGTTCTTTGTAGTGACAACTGGACTGATGTCCTGTACCATACCGCTGCTGTTGTTAAATGATTGTTCACGAGGGCAGAGTCCTGACCTGAACCCTGTCAGGTAAACTTATGGGAAGAACCGGATCGGTGGGTGAGAGCTAGGCTAACACGTCTCACGTCATTAGTTGAACTGGTCACTGGTCTGCAGGACGAAGTAAGAACTAAGTCTGTGCTGTGTTCCGTTCTCTGGCTTTCCACCAGCTAACTGTAGAGTGCAGCGAGCCCAGGAGGGTGGAGTGCACGATAGCCGCCAAGTAGTAATGACACACTACTGAATAACCTGCCCAGTATATCTGAAATCAACATATTTTTGATTCAGAATATTTTGATAGATCTCAAATGCTATGGAACAGTTCCTCCCAACCCACTTTTCCATTTTAAACCAAACTTGAGCTGTCACGACATCAGCTCCAGGCGATATGCATGTTTGGCTCCTAGTTTGCCGTGAGCGTGACAGATATTTTCCTTTATGTTCTCAATTTATTCTTCAACAATTCAAGAACTTTTGCGATTCACTGGTGGAGACACCAACGGTGCAGTACGTTCTTCAGCATCAGATGAATGTCACTTTCTGTTACGAAACTTCACCAATTAATTCAAAGATGACGTTCTTAGTCTTCCTCAGCTAATATGGCATCTCACAGACGCCACTTTTTAAAATGTTTCTCTAATTGTTCTGAATTTGTAGATGAACTCGAATAATTCAGTACCTTTGCCCACCAATATTCTCTAACTTCTTATACTGTATTTCCTGCTGTCATTTCAGTACACTGTACTGCTACGAATTACGAGACATTAAATTTTTATTTGTCGTTTAACAGACGCCAGGTGAGCAAAAGCATCCATCTGTAATCTAGATAACTCCGACGTGGCGTCTGTAAGACGCCAACGACAGGTGTCTGATCTTGCCGCAGAGCTTTGACTTCACTGGCGAACTGTAAAGGACTCAAGTAAAGGACATTCTTATCAAAACTAAAGAACTAAAACGGTCTTGGGCAGGACACGTAGTTCGAAGACACGATGACAGATGGACTAAGAAAATAACAGAATAGTAGCCAAGAGCAACTAAAAGGTAACCTGGAAGACAACAACCCAGATGGACAATTCAAATTCAAGAGTTCGTGGGTGTCCATTGCACAAAACAGAAGTTAGTGGAAAATGTTCAAGTTGCATCTGTCAGATGCCACGCGAAGGTTTGTTTCAATCCATAAATTCTAAAAAATAGGATAAACTTTTTTGTTATTATTGGTTTTATTATTTTATTTCTTTTCTTTTGATATTTTTAATTGAGTTTAGCAGATTATAATGAATAGATCGTTTATGATTAGAAACAAAAGAGGTGTTAAAGTGAAGGCTCAAATGACTTCGTTAGATAAATAATGGCGCGGTAATACTCACATGGGGCAGTAGTTGCACACGTAGTTGTAGAAAGGTTTCTTCACTCCTTCTTTGTCGCAGTAGTGGAAGCCACACCCAATCTTGTGGCTGCTGTGCCACACCATCTAAAGAAATGAGAAACCTACTTTAAAAACATTGGTGGACGCAAGCAACAAACTACGCTTTCTGTAAGCAAATTTGACTGCTTTTCTTTTTTGCAATTGCTCGAAGTTAAATCAAGGGACTGTCGATGTTTCTGAGCTAATATGGACATCGGGAAAGGAGGCTGTGAGGAAGTAAGCAGGCCACGCACGCACGCACGCACCATTTTTCTTTGGGAGGACTGACGACCAGAGCCTCTGCTTTAGCGGCCCCCGCCTCCAAGGTGCGCACCTGAAATACTTTCTGTCCTGGAATTGGTTTTTTACAGCATTAATTTCAATATTACTCGATTATTTTTAAAAATTAGATGAATGGGCATTTTGAAAGCAGCGGTTGGTTTTGAATGTAATGTTCAGAAATCGTGCAGAACATTAAACAAAGCAGAACAAATTCGGGCGACGGCCCTCAATTACTAGTGAAAGCAGCGCGATGTATCTGAGCTGAAATGGATGTGTCCCTGGCACTCGATCTTTAATTAGCCATTAAAAAGAAGATTGCGTTGTACAAATGGCAGACTCGCCGCTCTTTGTGAAGCCGGGCTACCTCCTTTGTATGCTCTGCGTCTAATAGTAATTCTCAATTAACATTATTCTTAATTATCATTCTTAATACTGAGTTGAATGTTAAGGCCATCTTCCCATCCAAGTTGTCTAACAGTATGCGCAGTAAAAGGGTATGTGGGCCTCGGTTTCACCACGTCGTGCCCACTGAATTTCACCGATCTCAGCCTGCTGAAGTTGCACTTTTCTCCCCATTCGTATTCATCACCACCGAGTGGACCCCGAGGTGATTTTTTAGCCAAATACGGAAAAGGGCGTTTACGACATGACCGTGTCTCTGATAGAAATCAAAATCCCCCTTCTGTACATGCTCAGTACACGCGACATTCGCCGCAAGAGATGTATTTTTTTTTTTTTTTTGGCTGATGCTTGCTAGTATACTGGTGTAGTGTGAAAACCTTAAGGACCAACACTATTTCTAAAGGTTACAACCACAAAATCTTTACTTCAGGTATTCTTTACTGATGAGGGTAGATTCGGTCTCAGCAGTGATTCTGGACATCAGCTAATCAGGCGAAAGATTGGCACACGGAAACACCCCGAACACATCACTGAAAGGGATCGATATGGCAGTCGAAGTGTTCTCGTCTGGGGAGGCGTTATCTTGGATGGACGTACACAACTTCAGATACTGTAACCGGTGCACGCTACTGTACTGAGGTAATCCTTCCCCGTGTGCGTCTGTTCCGAGGTGCCATTGGCCTCGAGTTCGTGTTTATGGATGACGACGCCACACCCCATCGAACTGCAGCTGTTGATATGCTTTTGGAAAGTGAGGACATTGTTCGTATGGATTGGCCTGCCCGTTCCCAACGATCTAAATCCCATCAAGCACATATGTGACGCTCTGGAGAGATGCCTAGCGGCACGTCCACACCCACCAGAAAATGTTCACCAGATGAAGATGGCGCTAACAGAGGAATGGTTGACGATGTTACCTCAAGAACTTATCAACAACATTGTTCTAAGTATGGACAGGCGTTGCATCGACATTAGGGGTGGCCATATCTCCTACTGAGGACCACCTATTCCCTTTGTTCCATCTTTGGCAGTGATGCATCTGTATCATGGCAGCCAGTGCTATGTTGCCATTTTTGAATAAAGTCCCTCTGTACCATTTTTCTTCCGTTGTTGTTTCAGTTGTTGTTTCTTTGATCATTTCTGTACCTCACGAGGTTCCTTTGGCATGCTTTTCCCATATCCAGGCCACTGTTATGAGAAGCTACAAGTGAAAACTTGACTGGTCCTTAAGTTTTGCACACCAGTGTAGTATAAGCTTGTGTTGTACAGTAGCATAGAAAGAAAGCGACATGCAATAAAGCATTCTTGCACAACTACTACTTTGCTAATGCTTGATATTCTGCGAAATTGGATGCAACTCTCCCATCACAGCACCATTTCGACTGGTGAGAGCTGGAACCCGAGTAAGCCCTCTCTCACACTCTTTCGCTGTTACCAGGCCCGTTTGCTAACGAAGGACAGTCACGTTGCAG
Organism: Mastigoproctus giganteus; assembly: GCF_048544385.1. Taxonomy (NCBI): domain Eukaryota; kingdom Metazoa; phylum Arthropoda; class Arachnida; order Uropygi; family Thelyphonidae; genus Mastigoproctus; species Mastigoproctus giganteus. The sequence goes on from NC_143584.1 coordinate 1,267,299, forward strand.
CGTGTAGTGACTGGCCATGCGTGGAGTTAAGCTGACTTCCTCTCCACTTTAAATAATCCATCTCCGTTAACACGACATCCCCTTATCTGCCTGCCTCACAATGCAACCGCCTCTCAATACGCTGTCTCAATTTCGATATCGGATGTCAGCAGAGAGAGAGAAGAGAGAGAGAGAGAAATCACTTCCTGTGAGAAACGAACTGGCACGATTTCTCCTTTCTTTTTATTGTTCTTTACTTATAAGCAATTAAGCTTCCTCTGCAGTAAATTGCATGGGAACCAAAAGGAAACGAACAATAATGACTTAATTGAGAGAGAGAGAGAGAGAGAGAGAGAGAGAGAGAGAGAGAGAGAGAGAGAGAGAGAGAGAGAGAGAGAGAGAGATTTTAACTCTTAACTGGTATCATTCAATCAAAAACCCGAAAAATCATTGTTATTCTGTAAGCTGCTCTAATAATCAAGACTGAATGCAAAGGTGGTGTAATCTCGTCAAAAGACGTTTTTACGCCATTACTATTCTGACATTGAAACCTGGCTGATTTTAGACATTTTGCATTACAGAGCCGTTTCACAAAAGTGAGTATTTCTTTGAGGATCGCACTTCGATGTGGTCGGAAGTGATGACTCAACCTACCAAAGTTACCGAATCCAAGATGAGGAATCAGATGAGTCCAAACAGATACTAGGAGGTAGATGACCCTCACCATCTTCATCATCAGCCATCAACCAATCCACTGCAGAATGACGGCCTCTCCAGCAACTTTCCAGTTCTGTTTTGTGCAATGAAAATCTATTTACTACTCACAAACTCATGAATTTCATCTGTCCATCTACGCCATTGTATTCCAGATTTTCTTCTAGCTCCTCTTGGGTACCATTCTCTTATTTTCTTAGTCCATCTGTCATCATGTCTTCGAGCTATGTGTCCTGCCCAAGACCATTTTAGTTCTTTAGTTTTGATAAGAATGTCCTATACTTGAGTTTGCTGCCTAATCCATGTGTGTCTCTTCTTATCTAACAGTCTGATTCCCAGTATAATTCGTTCCATTCTTCGCTGTGTAGTTCTCAGCTTCTCTTCCATTCTTTTGGTGAGTGCCGAAGTTTCTCTTCCATAAGCCATAGTGGAGAGTACACATTGGTTCATTATTTTACGTTTCAGACAAACTGGGATATTGCTCTTCAGTATGTGACTGACTGTATTTCCTGAATGCTATCCATCCAAAATTTATTCTTCTCTTGACTTCCAGCCATTTATCATTATTACAGCTAATAACTTGTCCCAGATAAGTATATGACTCCACCTTTTCAGTTGTTGATCTTTCAATGTGTATATACCTTTTTGTGACATACTTGTTCATCATTACTTTTGTTTTAGCCCTATTCATCTTTAGTCCAAAATCCTTACTAACTGTGCATAACTGATTAAGATTTTCCTCTAATTCTTTGGGATCATGGCTTATGACCATAATGTCATCTGCAAATCGTAAATGGTTTAGGTACTCTCCGTTCACATTGACTCCTTTCTGCGACCAGTCTAATCTTCTGAAAGCTTCCTCAAGGGCAGCAGTAAACAGCTTCGGAGATATTGTGGATAATATATGGGGTGTCTATGCCTTGTCTTTCCAGTGCCCGAAACATTGCCTTATGCTGTATGGAGTCAAATGCCTTTTCATAATCCACAAATGCCAGGCATAATGGTGTTTTATATTCATTTGCTTTCTCTCTTTTTAGCTGTGATATTACGTGAAGGTGATCCATAGTTGGGAATCCTGTCCTAAATCCAGCTTGCTCTTTCTCATCAAGTATTCTTTCTAATCAGTTAGTAATGAGCCTCGTGAACAACTTGTAGATGTGAGATAACAAGCTAATTGGTCTATAATTTCCAATTTCTGATTTATCTCCTTTCTTATGCAGCAAAACTATGATTGCATTATTCCACTGCTTAGGCATCACACCTTTTCTAATGCACTTTGCGAAGAGCCTTGCCAGTTTTTGTGTTATGTCTCTTCCTCCCAATTTTAACAACTCTACAGTAACTTCATCTTCCCCCGGGGCTTTCCGATTCTTCATTTTCTTCAATGCATGTTCTACCTCATCAGCAAGAATATCGGGTATGTCGTATGTGTTGCTACTTTGCAATCCATGTTCCCCACTGCTGGTATCATTCCCTCGCTCCTTGTATAATTCTCTATAGTAGTCTTCTGCTATTTGAATTATGCCTTCTCTGCTGTTTATAAGTACACTATCGCTATTCTTCAGTTTCACTATCATTTGTCTTTCTGTATTACTGCTCATGGCTGCTGATTTAAATCCTTTGTTTCCCCTTAATGCTTGTTCTACTTTTCTTGTGTTAAATCTTCTTATGTCCTCTCTGAGTCTCTTTCTAATGGCTTTGCATAACTCAGTACACTCAAATTTCTCCCTGTCGGTGTTTTTCTTGCTCTTCATTTGTCGTCTTCGGTTCATCATGACAAGTGTTTCTTGACAAATTTTTTCTTCTTTGGATTTCTTTTTTCCCTGTAGGCTTCTTGGGCTTTATCACTTTCAGAAAGTTGTAATATTCCTCGTCGATATCTTGGTCCTGAGCAGTCTGCAGAAGCTCAAACTTGTTCTTAAGTTCAAGTACTACAGCTTTTATTCCTCTTCTGTTATCTCAAAGAGTCAGTTTTTTTTTTCTTTTCTTACATCTGTATCAAGTGTGCATCTTACGATTCTGTGAACACTTCAACATTTAACATCATTCACGATATATTTTCTGTTAGTGAGGATGAAGTCGATTTCATTAGTTGTTAATCCATTTGGGCTCTTCCAAGTCCACTTTCTGTTCACCCATTTCTTGAAAAAAAGTTTTCACTATTAACATTCCTCGAGATTCTGCAAATTCCACAACTTTTTTACCAATTCCAAAATTTCCTGTAGTTCCCCTTTCTGCGCTGTTTTGTCTTTGTCCAACCTTAGCATTGAAATCCCCCATAATAATTAATGTATTGAGTTTTCTGCTCATCTAGAAGACTCTCAATTTCGGTGTACACCTCTTCATCATCATGGGTCGACGGTGGTGCAATAATGATTATAACCTTTAGCTTGTACCTCTTAGAAATTCTGAGAAGTAGTTCTGACACTCTTGGTGATGTACTTTTGAATTCCAAAATGTTGTTTTTTTATATCTTTATGGACCAGAAACCCAACTCCACCTTCACTCCTTTCACTGTTTTCATTGGTGTACAGCAGATTTCCACTTGATAAACTTATAAGTGATTCATTTCTTCTTCTTGTTTCAGCCAAACCGATGATATTCAAATTCACATTTTCTAATTCTTTTCCAGCTCTAATATCCTGTCTTCACCGATGAGTGATCGTACGTTATAACAGGCCAAGTTCAATTTCCGTGCATGGCAGCCTGGTCGTACCCAGAGATTCTTAGCACCCCCTGCTTCCACTCTGATCCTCTCGCTGCCGTAAGAGGGAGAGTGAAAGCTGCTGGGGACCGAGGGCCATTTGTTTCGTCTTACTGTCATGTGCTGGAGGGTTTGGTCCTTTCCTCTTCACTCTGACAAGGCATCTTAAAGAGAACCACTCTACGCGTTCATTGCCACCTTAGTGACGTAACAGGGCTTACCTTCGAGAAGGTGTGCATGAGTGGATTTTAGGAAGGCAGGCCAACCAGACTTCTCCTAAATCTTCTGAAATGGAAAGATATTGGATCCATCAGTGTTTTAGAATGAGTGTCTGATAACACACAAAATGCCTGTTGCGAGGAAATGATGCCAGCAGTGGGGAAGATGGATTGCAAAGTAGCAACACATACGACATACCCGATATTCTTCCTGATGAGGTAGAACATGCATTGAAGAAAATGAAGAATCAGAAAGCCCCGGGGGAAGATGAAGTTACTGTAGAGTTGTTAAAATTGGGAGGAAGGGACATAACACAAAAACTGGCAAGGCTCTTCACAAAGTGCATTAGAAAAGGTGTGACGCCTAAGCAGTGGAATAATGCAATCATAGTTTTGCTGCATAAGAAACGAGATAAATCAGAAATTGGAAATTATAGACCAATTAGCTTGTTATCCCATATCTCCAAGTTGTTCACTAACAGATTAGAAAGAATACTTGATGAGAATCACCCGATAGAGCAAGCTGGCTTTAGAACAGGATTCTCAACTATGGATCACCTTCACGTAATATCACAGCTAAAAAGAGAGAAAGGAAATGAATATAAAACCCCATTATGCCTGGCATTTGTGGATTATGAAAAGGCATTTGACTCCATACAGCATAAGGCAATGTTTCGGGCACTGGAAAGACAAGGCATAGATACTCCATATATTATGATTTTGAAGAAAATATATGAAAGTGCTACATCCTTTATTAGACTAGACAAAGACAGTAGGAAATTTAAAATCAAGAAAGCAGTTCGACAAGGAGACACAATATGTCCGAAGCTGTTTACTGCTGCCCTTGAGGAAGCTTTCAGAAGATTAGACTGGTCGCAGAAAGGAGTCAATGTGAACGGAGAGTACCTAAACCATTTACGATTTGCAGATGACATTGTGTTCACAAGCCACGATCCCAAAGAATTAGAGGAAAATCTTAATCAGTTATGCAGAGTTAGTAAAGATTTTGGTCTAAAACAAAAGTAATGATGAAGAAGTATGCCACAGAAATGGACATAATGATTGAAGGAGCAGTAATTGAAAAGGTGGAGTCAAAAGTGGGCAAACCATAAGCACCATCTCCCTCAACAGTTAAGAACTACGCAGCTCTCTGAGCAGCTGAAACTGCAGCGTTTACCAGACATCATTGCCTGGAAACGATTAATAACTACAATCAAAATGATGACTGGCACGATATCATCACCATGCTTCTGGCAGCTTTGCGAGTGGCACATCCCGCCATCTGCATTAAGAGGCACAAAATCCTTGAGAATGAAGACCAACAGACTGAAGATGGGTTTATATCCGCCAGTGCGTTAGAATCAATTCAGTTCTTTAACAAGTATAGGAATTGACATACTGTTCGTGTATATTTAAACTTTCTTGTATTTAAACATTCTTTGATTCATATTTTATGGTAATCCCCTGACATTTTCTGCCGTGAAGGGAATTTGTCTCTTACCAATGTACACCTATATTTTAATTTTGCTAGGACAAATAAAGATTTAATTATTTATATACTTATCTGGGACAAGTTATTAGCTGTAATAATGATAAATGGCTGGAAGTCAAGAGAAGAATAAATTTTGGATGGATAGCATTCAGGAAATATAGTCACATACTGAAGAGAAATATCCCAGTTTGTCCGAAAAGTAAAATAATGAATCAATGTGTACTCCCCACCATGACTTATGGAAGTGAAACTTGGACACTCACCAAAAGAATGGAAGAGAAGCTGAGAACTACACAGCGAAGAATGGAACGAATCATATTGGGAATCAGACTGTTAGATAAGAAGAGAAACACATGGATTAGGCAGCAAACTCAAGTAAAGGACATTCTTATCAAAACTAAAGAACTAAAATGGTCTTGGGCAGGACACATAGCTCGAAGACATGATGACAGATGGACTAAGAAAATAACAGAATTGTATCCAAGAGGAGATAAAAGAAAACCTGGAAGACAACGGAGATGGACAGACGAAAAGAGTTCATAGGTAGTAAATGGATGGCCACTGCACAAAACAGATGGAACTGGAAAGTTGCTGGAGGCCTTCATCCTGCAGTGCATTGAAAATGGCTGATAATGAGCCATCTGGATATCTGGTCTTATTCGATGTTCCTCTCTCTCTCTCTCTCTCTCTCTCTCTCTCTCTCTCTCTCTCTCTCTCTCTCTCTCTCTCTCTCTCTCTCTCTAACTGTAAATCCTATCCATAGTTTTCCATTTCTAACCCCTCTCAGAGCCTAATAAACTTCAATAAGATAATAAACCTCAATCAGTTTGAAAGAACTTTTCCCTGCGCCAAGGGCTTCAACTTCTCGAATGTCCACTACCAATTCTTTAAGTGCTGATCTGCAGGTAATCATCTAAGTTGTCTTTGCTACAACTGAGCAAAGATAACTTAGTTAATTTCAACCATTCTAAAACTTAGTGTTGTCTCATCTCTCTTATTTCTAGACATTGTTGACATGGCATCGTAGTATGTCTGCATCTGAAAAAACCGCATTCTTCTCTTTCGTTCGGCACTTTTCTTGTAAATAGTTGCTCATTATGTACCAATCAATCTCAAATTCGCTCTATCGTTGAAAATTGTTCCATATTTGCTGTGGTGGCCCCCACAACGTCTCTGAAGCTTCTAGACTCCGTTCCAAAAGGTCATTTAGGTTAATTAATGACCCGTGGGTTACCAAGTCTGTCCACTCTTGTCGTAAATGTTCCGTTTCTTCTGCATGCCATTTCTGGAGATACTTCCATGGGCACTGTTTTTCTAAATCGGCTTTTATAATTGCCCCTCTTTCTTTCTTTCTTTCTTTCTCTCTTCCGCAATTGTCCAAACACCCGTCAACGTCCTTTTACTGTCCAACTTCAAACTCACGGCCCCAACTTTTCTTCTTTGTAATTTATTCCTTCAACTTCTGTTTTCTGGAACAAACTCCCTTCCTACGTATTTCTGAAAATTGCAAAAGCAAAAAAGATTCTAAACTAGATTCAAGTATTGAGGAAGAATTTTGGCCATGTACATTCAATTGCAAATTTACTATTATTATTATTGTCGACAGAAAAATTTGAATTGTGCAGTCAATCTCTAGACCTGGAAAGACAAGGAATTTTATTTTAATCACAAGTCTGTCTGAGGCAAAAAGAAATGCAAAAAAAAAAAAAAAAAAAAAAAAGGTAAGAATTTATCGATTGGATCGTATCTGCAACGTTGCCTCTCAAGAGAAACGTTTTGGAGAGGTGATTACCATTACATCCAGTATTCTAAAAATTAAGGGGCATCACCTTCACGGTCTGTCGTGGAACCCTTGAAATAACGTTGCAGTCAGACGGACCTCCAAACAGCGTAATAATTAAGTTAGACGTTTCAGATTAATAAGATAAGTTGTTGAGGTTTAGTTTTCAGTACGAAGAGGGCTTTTTGAGTTTAAATGGCGATACCAGCTAAGGATTAATTAAATAATCTCTACCACTTTCTTGTTGCAATTTTAAACTTAAATTGTAATTCCTAAAATAAGGATCGGCTTACCTGCGTGTAATGGCCGACGATTTTGGGGTCATTGGTCGGTTCTCCATACTTGAAGTCCGTGTGCTCCAAGAACCACGCTTTCGCCACGAACTGCCACGGAACTTGGACGTTCGAGATGAAGATGTTCTGCCCGCAAGAGCCGTAATCTTGAAAGAAAAAAGTGCGGTGAGATGACAATGAATGAATCGAGGGCGGTTGACTTCGTGTAGTTCCACTTTACAGGGCCACGTGGGCCAGTCCGCGCTCGAAACCTTAATTAAGAAGCGAACCCTAAACTGTATTCCAGTTGCTAGCAATGAATCGGCAACGCATTTCTTCCCACCGGAGAAAAACAAGCATTTCACAGAAGAAGTGTAATCGCGTTCCGTTCACAAAGTACGGAAGCTGGTTGGTCGGTTGTTGTTGGATTTTAGGAGCATCAGCAACTTCGGCCATATAATATGTCTGTAAATTGCGTGTGTTCTTTGTTCCATTTGCTGTTTGCTTTTAAGAAAAATTCTAGTTTTCGGGAGAAAAACCACGCTAGCCTCGACTGAGACCGACTACCTCAGCCACTTCGTGGAAAAAAAGCCCATAAAAATTCCTGGCATTGTTGACGGGATTCGTACTCTGGTCTTTTCCACAGGGTCTGTGGAAGAAGGCGATTCTACCAACCGTGCTGCCTACGATGGTGGTTGTGAGGTGGACTGCGTAGTACATCTTGTATTATGTTGGGCTCGTATACCTTTCGGAAAGTCGGTCTCAGGCGTGGATAGCAAGGCTCCCCCCCCCCCCCCCCCCAACGGGTTTTTTCGTCCAGCAAAACAGGCAAATCGACCAGAGAACACGCGCAACTTACAGACCCAATACATATATGTAAGGAACTGCCAGGGGACCCTAGCATATTGGTTTACACGAAAAGTGTGCGCAGATGTGCAAATGAACCAGCGAGACAATGCGAATCGAAACTGCATTTTCCAGATAAACAACAAATTGTTTGACACCATGCAAACTGAATGGCTCGATGCGATTCCACTTGAAAATTGACACCGTTTCTGAAAAACAATAAAAACAATAACCAGCAACACTCAGCGATGCGGGCAATTCAACTAAAACTGACGGGGTTATTCAGCGTCAGTGCAATCTAAAGATGCGTCCAGCAATGCCTGCAAACAATTGCACTTTATGCATCGCCAATCTGGTCTCACGGGCAACTCATTCATCATCTCCAGGGTTATCTTATATACCAACCTAAATATCGCCCCCCCGGAGAGTTCACATAGCATCCAACAAAATTCTTCTTTCTGAAAGGTTATCGGTGTGATTGACGTCCCCAATCCTCGAAGCTTTATCTCTACTACACATGCTGGACGAAGGGACTGTCCAACCTCTCCTGCCTGTCTAAAGAATTTCTTTCCAAACAACGCGGTCAACCTTTTTAATTCATTGGCAATAGAGCCTGTGAAATACTGTCAGAGCAAGCGGTGCAGAGTGAAGGGCAATCCTATTTGAAGCCCACAGCTTACTTCAACTATAGAACAGAAGCGTGCCAATGGAAACTACTCGGGTGGAGAAGAAGGAACGAGATGTAGTACCATGTAAACGACTAATATCCTGTAATAAGTGAAACGTAATAAATGAAAACTTAATGCAACATAAAATCATTGTTGAACCTTTACTTTTGTAAGATACTGTAAATAATTGCCTCTTGTAATATTGTCGATAATTGCATTTCATAAATATTCCAAATAATTTCGCTATTCATTCTTTGTACACCCTTTACACAGCCGACCTCCAGCCGATCGACTGTGTAAAGGGGTGAAAGCAAACACTCGCTGGAATAATTTGAGGCTAATTATGAACACTGGACTCGAGTGATTCCTTTGGATTGGAAAAGTGCCGGTGTATCTCTAATACATAAGGGCGGTTCTAAGAGTGAAGTGGGAAATTACCTGCCGGTTAGTCCAACTTCAGTGGTAGGGAAAATCATGGAGACTACGATCAAGGATGGAATTCAGGATCATTTAGATAGAAATGGAATTCTGAAGGATACTCAGCATGGTTTTGTAAAGAGAAATTCATGTTTAACTAATCTGGTGAGCTATTTTGACAGGGTCACTCAAGAGCTGGACTTTGGGAATAATTTCGACATTGTTTATTTGGATTTCAGCAAAGCTTTTGACTCAGTCCCACATGAGCGGTTGCTTTATAAGCTGGAACAGGTTGGAATCACTGGGAAAATCCTTAGATGGATAGAAGGATGGCTTCAGGGCAGGAGGCAGAGGGTTGTGATAAATGGCTATTCCTCAGATTGGGTTGATGTAAGAAGTGGGGTTCCCCAAGGATCAGTATTAGGACCACTGTTTTTGATTTTCATAAACGACATCGATGAAGGGATAGAGGGCTAAATTTGCAGATGATGTAAAGATTGATAGAGTAGTTAAGGTTCACTGCCAAACAGAGCTTCTTCAGTGATCTAGATAGACTTCAGGGACGGTCAGAAAAATGGCAGCCATGCTTTAAAGCAGCAATGTGTAAGGTATTACACCTGGGAAACAGTAATCCCAAAAAAAACTTATTCACTTGGTGGAGTTCAACTAAACCCAGTACTGGAGGAAAGGGACTTGGGTGTTACGATACGGTCAGACATGAAATTCTCTGAGCATTGTAAACAGGTTGCAAGGAAGGCCCATGGTGTCCTATCGATGATCTATCGAACTTTTGCAAGTAGAGATAGGGACGTGATAATCCCATTATATAAGGCTTATGTTAGACCACACTTGGAATACTGTGTTCAAGTATGGAGACCGCACCTGAAGAAAGACATCGAGCTTCTTGAAAGGGTGCAAAGAAGGGTAACTCGCCTGGTGAGATCGGCAAAAGGGCGTCCTTATGAAGAAAGACTTCGAATATGTGGGTTGCAGAGTTTGGAAACTAGACACCTTAGAGGAGATTTGATTGAGGTGTTTAAGGCTCTGAGAGGCATCAGTAAAATGAATGAGGACGACATTTTCAAGGTTATAAATGATGCTAGAACTAGGGGACACAACTTCAAGTTACGGGGGGGAATGTTTAGATTGGACTGCAGGAAGTTTTATTTTAGCCAGCGAGTTATAAATTACTGGAATAAGTTGCCTTCATGGGTAGCGGAGGCTGACAGTTTGGGGATATTCAAAATTCAGCCTCAACCACCCATGTAGTAACTTATTCCAGTAATTTATACACCAACTTCGAAGACACAGTAATTTATATACCAACGCGCAGACACCAGTTACTACAGGAATTACCAACGGGAGGAGGAAAACCCATAGATTGTCTCTTTCCTTTACTCGTATTATTATGATTTTTTTTATTTTCTTATCATTATTCTATTTTTTATTATTTATTTTATTTTTTTGGCCGGTGCAGCACAAGCCATAGCCTTCCTTGCACCATGGCCATTACTAATACTAATAAACGAAATAATTGCCTAGACAAATGCATGACCTATGGATAGCATCAAGGACATCCAGCCAGCTGAAGACCGGTGAAGAGATTGAAGGATTGAAGCCATGAAAGAGGGAGAGACATACGAATATATGGGAGAATGATGCAGACCCACCAGTTTGAACACAAGGAGATCAAGACCCGCCTGATTGAGAAATACCATCAGACTGAGAAACCTGCTAAAATCAAAGCTGAATGGCAGGAACGTGGGCACTGCCATAAACACTTACGTGGTCCTATTGACGTATCTTTCTGGATCATAAATTGAACCCAACAGCGAGCTGGAGGAGATTATCAGATCGACCAGGATATTGATGACGAAGCCTCCAACACCACCCGAAGTACGCCATCGAGAGATTGAACAAAGCCCGGAAAGGAGGAGGGAGGGGGGACTGATTGACCGCATTGAACAAGAGAAGGCGATTAAGAACCTGCGAGATTACTTCCAGGAAAACTCAGCGTCAATTTACCAAGCCATAAGAAAGATAAACAAACGGCACACAACACGCAACAAGGAGTCCACACTGACACAGAGAGAGCAAACAAAGACAGAAAGATGGACGAAGAAGACATTCCATAGCAGACACTACAATGACCATCAAGACTAAATAGATAAGATGGCTTCCAACGCTTGGCTCACGAATGGAAGGCTCTTCCCCGGGTTCGAAGGAGTTCTGTTCGCCATCTAAGATCAGGTAATCAACACCAGGAACTACAATCAAATCATTATATTAGGACCACCCGTAATTCCTTACATATACCCGTTTATGTAACATGTCCGTAAATTTCCTGTGTTCTCTGCTCGATTCGCCTGTTTTGCTGGACCAAACAAAACCCCAGTTTCTGAAGGGAAAAACCTCGCTATCTAATACTGAGACCGACTAACTCAGCCACGGAGTGAAAAATGCCCATTAAAGTTCCTCGCGTCATTGACGCGATTCGAACCCGGGCCTTTTCCACCCGGTGTGGGAGGACGGTGACGATACCACTGTGCTACACACGCAGACGCCAGTTACTACGGGAAATACATCGCCAAGGACCCTGCAGTAACAGACGACACATGTCGACGATAACACGTGGCCCCAGAAACAATCCAACACATCACCAATATGTGGGGTGATCACTCGGACGGATTACACTCGCCAGGTGGCTAGGATAATACGTCAGACGATAGATAGATACAGTATATATATAATATAGGTGTAAAAACACCACAGACAACTCTTAGATATATTATATTGTTAGTTATTCTCATTGGGCACCACCACCACCCAGATGGCACCGTTTCAAGGCTTGTTGGCCTTTCATCGGTGGGCGGTATGCGCCCTGGTATTGCAAACATGACAACCCAGTTGTGAAGTTGATTTAGTCATACTTAATCAGAAGATAGCGCAAAAATACCAGCTGATCAAAGAAATTTTACCGTATTACAAGTACGAGCCTCAGGCCGGACTAGAGACCTCTACTCTACTGGCACCGTGCCATTATAACGGACAAGAAGATCCCGCGCAGCAGACATCGACAAGAAGGATACCTGATCGACGCAGCAGTGCCCAACACCGGAAACCTCTAGAAAACACGAGGAAGAGATCAACGTACCGAGACCTAAGACAGGAAGTCGAAGATATGTGGCTCGTGGAACAAGTAATGATCGTCGTGTCAACCGCCGGCATGGTGCCAAAGAGCCTCCATAAGAACGTATCAGCAACAGGCGTCCCAGAGAACACTTACATGGACTCCAGAAAGCCGCGATCCTTGAACACCTGTAGGATGGTAAGTTTCTCGACCAACAGTAACTATAATAATAATAGTAACCGGACACTTCCATCCATCCATCCATCCATCCATCCCATGCACTTGGTCCCGGTGCCTGTCACGGGGGTGGAAGAAATCCCATAAAAGAGAAAGGGGTTTTTGTAAAGATGATGTCTTCGAACTTTAGTAAGATGTGGGTTGTTTTCTCAAAGTCGAGGCGAAGTAGACCACGAGGCATCAGTTCGTGAATCGGGGACGATCTTCCCACAGACATAACGAGAGGATACGAACCAACAAATAAAATATTCATTCACTCCCAAAAATGCTTCACGACTGCGACGATCATAAGATTCGTTTAAGATGCACGCGCATGGCCGAACACCGAAATTTACGCGGTTATGAAGAACTAGTAAAGAAGTAAAACTGTTTGTAAGAAGTGGAAGCAACTCCTCCGTTCGCTGCTGGCTAAGGTGTCAGTGGGGCGGACTCGGGTAATAGAACGACTAAAAATGCAATCTGATAAGTTTTTTGGGGAAAAAATAAATTTCAATTTGTGCCCTGGTGGTCTCAGGATCTCACAAATCTGAGAAATGAACTGAAAAGTGCTCGGCGTAACTATCAGCGTGCCAAGAGAAATAATAGGGCAAGGGTTGAGGTGGACCGTCTGGGCGACCTTTACAAGCTGGCCAGGCGGACCTACTTTAATCAAATTTATAGAGAAAAGAAGAATGCTTGGGAACAACTGGTTAAATCGACACTAAAGGATGAACCGTGGGGACTTGCTTACAAAATTGTGGCGGAGAAATTGCACCCTGGTGAGATCGTTTCGTCTATCGTGGCTGATGGGCAAGAGACTCTTTCTTGGACAGAGTCGATGAATGCAATACTGGATGGCATTATTTGCCAAGACATTTGTGTACCAGAGAGTACGGAACAAACAAATTTAAGGATGGAGCACTTGATGTATTTTGGATTAACTGATGAGGACCCGTTTACTAATCTTGAAATTGGCGCAGCTATTGACTCTTTGAAGGATAACAAATGTCCAGGCTTAGATTTACTTGAAGTTGCAATATTAAAAAGAATCTGGACAATCAAACCACAACTAATTGTTAATCTTCTTAATTCCTGTTTGGCTGACGGGTGTTTTCCAACTCCCTGGAAGCAAGCCAATCTTAAAATTCTGGTTAAAAATCCTAACAAACCCCTCAATGTTCCATCCACCTATCGTCCTATTGCATTACTACCAGTGCTAGGCAAGGTTTTAGAAAAGGTTATTGTAACTAGATTTATGAAATATTATAAGGCTAAAAATCTACAAGTAAACACTCAATTTGGCTTTACAAAAGGCTGTTCAACTGTTGATGCTATAAAGTTTGTAATGGATTCGGTCTCGAATGCGGATTCCAAGTATGTCCTCGGCCTTTTTGTGGACTTCAAAGGGGCCTTTGACACCTTATGGTGGCAAAGTGTCCTGGCGAGGTTCCGGGAGGCCGAGGTGTCTGCTCCCCTTTATCGACTAGTTTCTGATTATTTCCATGGTCGTAACCTAGTGGTGTATTCTGGTGTCTGTTCGCTTACTCGTGCTGTTACTCGGGGTTGCCCTCAGGGATCAGTCCTAGGACCGATCTGCTGGAATGTGGTTCTTGATGGGTGGCTTGGGGTACAGCGCGACAAAATTTTGAAGGCAGCATATGCAGATGACTTGACCATTTTGGTTTTTGGAGAGTCTCGTAGGGAACTTGAAGAACGTGCGAACGAAATCTTGGAAGACCTTGATGGTTGGTGTAGTATGCACAAACTACAGATTTCTATTGACAAAACTAAACAAATGCTTTTGAAAGGTTATTTGAACCTGAATAGGCCCCCCAGTATAAAAATTAATAATCAATCCATTAAAATTGTAAGAACGTATAAATATCTTGGAATAACGATGGACGATAGATTTAGTTTCGTAGCCCACGCAAAAAATATGCTGAACAAAATAAAAGTCTTAACTGGTAAAATCATTAGAATAACTAAAAATGTCTGGGGAATTAAACCCGCAACTTTAAAGTTATACTACGAGTGTATTTTTGTACCAATAATTTGTTATGCTGCAGGTGCATGGGATTATCGTGTTAATAACTGTTTAGTCTCGAAGTATTTGACTCAAGCGCAACGTTTCTTTCTTCTTGCAATCACAAGAAATTGCAGAACAGTGTCAACAATGGCACTCCAAGTACTGAGTGGAAAACTTCCCATTCAATATGAAGTTATTTATCAATACTTACAATATTATCGTCGGAAAGCTCTGCCTGCAAGGGTGAGCAACTATTCAATTAATTTAGACATACCAACTAAGGATGATAATTGTAGAATTAGAAGAGAGTTTGTTAATAGTTGGCAATTAACTTGGTCCAATGCAGAAGTTGGTAGAGTTACTTTTAGATACTTTCCCAACATATTAGAATTTACCAAGCAACGGTTGGCCTGGTTCTGCCCAGGTCTGAATGTACATTTTCTTCTAACAGGGCATGGCAGCTTGAACTCCAAATTGTTCTCTCTGGGGTTGGTTGCCTCTCCATTGTGTAAGTGTGGTGCTCCTGAAACCATGGAGCATTTAATATTTAACTGCTATCTCTATACAGATTTAAGAAATAATCTACAGCTTCTTACAGAAGTGTACAATGAAGATGACCTACCATGTTTTGTCAATGATAAAGAAAATTTCCTAGCTTTTTGTAATTTTGCAGATAAATTGTTTGCACGTAGGAAGAGACTAATTGGAGTCGATCTGTAAACAGTGATGCCAAGTAATCCAGAGTCTGTATTCAAGGACAAGAACTTTTTTTTTTTTTTTTTCCTTAAAATATGTTTTCTGTAAACAAGTCCTTAGTTCTCTTTTCTTAAGTAATTATGTTGATTCCACGATGGTAATGATGTTGTGTTTTGCAGATTATTTGCCATAAATATAAAATTAGATTTAGTAGAATTAACAGAGAGGTTATCTGTTGGTTGTGTTAGTGATCTTGAGCAGTGTGGTTTCTGTCAAAATGTGACTTGTAAAGACTACCACGATATTAATAGCGATTTTGTGTACAGTGGAAAAACTGGCTGTGCATGTTGTAAATATATGATATTGAATTGTAAATATAAATATATGATATGAATTGTAAAACGCTGACAGGGTGCTACTTATGTTTGTTCATGGATAACGCCTCGCTATTTGCCTTCTGAGTTTAACGGTGGAAATCTGGTAGTGTTGGATGAGATAATCATAGCACCAGCCAGAACAAAAAAAAAAAAAAGAGAAGTTGTGGCAAAGTGGGGTTGAGTCCTGTACAACGACTGGACAAGTGTGTCTGGTTGCTGTGGCCTAATACTTTTCAAATGGTGTTAATTAATGTAATGAAGTGTTATTCATAGTTTTGGTTGTCTGATTAAGTCCCCCAGGAGTGGTGATCGTACTCACTTAGCTAATAGTAAACATTGTATATAGTTTTTTTTTTTTTTTTTTTTTTATTATTATTATTATTTACTTTATTTATATATATATATATATATATATTTTTTTTTTTTTTTTTTTTTTTTTAACTCTATCCACTATTGTAAACTTCTCTCTTCTATTTCATGTGAGGTCTATCTCTCCCTTATCTTCTATGCAACCTCCCCATACCTCAATTGTTACCCCCACTTCCTTTCCCTTGGGGCTCCCAGGCTTGCCTGATAGCCCCAGTAAGAGTCTCAACTAGAAAGTGAAACTGGCGCGCCTCCTCGTGGCCAAGGTTGGGAGTCAGAGGGCAGGGGACCAGGTGTCCCCTGCCCCCTGGCTGCAAAGTCGCCAGTGCCGGCACTCAACACTCATCATAACAAGACACATACTTACACACCTACATACAAACATACACTTGCCGGCCTTCACCTTTTCAGATGCTACAGCGGCATATAGGGGAAACCCTGGAGACCGCAAATGAAACAAACACACCTTGACCTTGACCTTTACTTCTGAATGAAACCCGTTGCAAAAGGAATCGGGTCAAAAGGTTGTTTCGCCTTTGAGTCGTTCGAGAGGGTCACGGACAGAGGGACACGAGCAAATTAGATCTATACAGAGATTTGATTTTAAAATCTTTATATTTTTATTCGATATTGTTATTTTAAAATGATATTTGTCGAAAATTTATTTCAAATTCATTTTTCTATAAAATAAATAATGGTTTTAGAAGTGGAATTGCAATTGAAGATTCATAAGTTAACGAAGGATGCAGATCGATTTTTGTTAGAAAAAAAATCGCACTTAAGCTTCGGGGCTGTGTACAGAGAACGCTGTTAACGTCTAATTTAAACGGAAATAAAGAACCACCCACTTGGGTTTTGTAGGACGCGAGTACCGAAACAGTTTCTCCGAAGAAGGATAAACAAACGGCAGTCCACCGCGATCTTCCCACCTCCTTGGTGGGAAGATCGCGGCTGGACTACGTGAAAACAGATATTTTCACTGGGGGGGGGGACTTCCTTTTTTAAGGCCGATGCAGAATGTAATAATAATAAGATTCTTTATTAACATAAATTTTATACACTAGTGATTCCTTACACAGAAAGCCAGAGGAATCTTACAATTAGTTGTTTATACAAGTGATTTTGTTTTATAAAAAAAAATAAATAAATAAAATAATAATAATAACTAAATAATAATTAATAGATCAAAGCAAAGACAATAGTCAAAATGTAAAAATGAATGAAGTAGAAATTACAGCGAAAAAGGACTACAAGTTGAGCAGAACATGGAATTACATCGGCTAACTAAGATCGGCACTTGCATAAATGTCTTTACAAACAGCAAGATGGGACAAGATGCCATCGCGATATGCCTTGTCTATAGTCCACAGGTCGATGTCGATGTTGAGCGAGTTGAGAGTGTCCAGAGTCACATTAGGGAAGTGTCTTTTGAAATTCTGTAACCGCTGGAGCCTTGAGCAGAGGGAGGGAGTACTACGGAGATGTCTGCCTGGCAAACGCCAACCAACCGTGTTCCAGATGTTGATGTGATCCTGCTTAGCTGAGCACAGATGAAGGAATGACTTTATTTTTAGCACATGGGCTCTGTGGACTATGGGCGTATATTGCAGGTTGCAGCAGAGAGTAGATTTAGACGTGGTGTAGATCTGGTGCGACCACAAGTTGGCCCACTTCAGCACCCAGAATTCGAGGCCCCATAGTTTCCTGAGGCTGGTGGGAGGTGCCCCCGACCAAACTTCCACGGCATAGGAGAGTACACTACAGAAGTAAGTTGCAGGGTATTTCCTGATTATTTGCTTATTGTGCGTTTTGCACAGATCAATTTTCATTCCTCAGAACGCTCTTAGGGCTTTGCAATACTGAGCTTGGATTTGTTTTTTATAGGTGAGGTTGGCATCAAGGATTACTCCTAGGAATTTGACGCTGTCTGTGGGAGTCAGGACCTTTCCTGCCAATTCCGGAAGTAGAGAAGATGCAGTATCAGTAGAAGTCATTCGACTTGGCGTAAAGATGAGATAGTTTGACTTCTCTGGATTGACTGACAGGCCAAAAAATTTAGCATCCTTACAGAATGTATTTAGGTAGCTGTTTACAGATTCAGAGGCGGTTTGTCTTTCTTGTGAATGACCAACATGACGTTTGCATGGCAAGTAGCAAACAATATCATCAGCATATGATAGGAAGGCTGGAATTTGATCCATTAGTGGAACGAATATTGCTGCAAATAACAAGGCTGAGAGACAACCACCTTGTGGGATCCCTACTTCGACGCTTTTAGTGACTTTAACGCCATCGCCTTCGAAGTGAAGCATTCTCCTAGATAGAAACGTATTGAGGATCTCGAGCATCTTTCCGGATATCCCGTAGAATCTCTGAAGTAAGGCAAGAAGGGGTGTTATTTGGACTGAGTCGAAAGCAGATTTCATGTCCAGAAAAATGGTGTGAAGATCTTCGTTGTTATTCCAGGCCTGAAGTATTTTCTGTGATAATGACTGTAGGCAGGTTACGGTAGATCTATTAGGCATGGCATAATGGGTATGTTCTGGCCTATGCGCAAAGATTGCGAGTGCTACATCATTATAGATGCACTTCTCGAGGCATTTCAGGAAGGGAGAGGCAATTGATATTGGCCTGAAGTCAGCCGGTTTTTTCGAGTGAGGCTTCTTCGAAACTGCCACGACTCTGTATGATAACCAGCTTGAAGGCACCTGTGCAAATTTGAGTACTTTGTTGTAGAGTTGAGTGAGCTCTTTGCTGATGAAATGAGAAGCAATTGTTAGACTAAACAGAGGTATTGCGACAATTCCTGTGGTGGACTTGTCAGGTAGTGAATTTATTATTTTTATTAGTTGTTCTTCGGAAATTTCTGTATTACTAGTAGGTGAAGAAATGTTAAACGCTTCCTTCCAAGGATATGCTTCGGACTCACGGTGATCTCGCTTAATACGGAGCACATGCTCACACCATTCCTGGACATCAAAAGATAGAGGGGTGCAAGTATGACTTGTGGACCACACACGTTTTCCCCTGGATAGACCGCCGTTCATGAAATTGTCAATAGAAAATTGTTTCCTCTTCTGGATATCCATCCTTGCTTTGGAAAATTTGGCGTATGACTCTTGTGAAGGCGACTTCTTGTAAGAGGCATGGGCTGCCTGTTTTTCCCTGAAGGCCTTGGACAGGAGATCATTCCACCATGACTTTGAGTGGGGACTAAGGATGCAAGTTTTGGACATTGCAGACCTTGCAATGAATTCCATTGTAAGACCCAAAGTCTTACAAGTTAAATTAAATATAAAATAATTAAGGAAAGAATGCTAGGTAGGGTGATAACGTAAACCTTTCAAGAGAACACTTAAAGTCATAAAATTTAAGATAGTGGGTCACGTTAATGGAACTGAATTAAGTAGAGTTTGTACTTAATGTAGAGACATTAGAGGGAGAAATATGATCGGCGTCCACTCCCTAAGAGCAAGCGAAGATAGCTAGATGGACCAGTGGGTGGTCAGTGGATGGCGAGGGACGAGAGACGGAGTGCTCACGAGAGGTCACAGTAGGGGCCAGCGGGGAGCGATCCTGATTTACCGTTAACAGAGAACGCTTGGTCAATTTTGGGGCGAGGTAGGTCAAGTAAGTGGACACAGATGTTCTGGATGGTTAAGGAGAGATTCTGAGATGCTGGGAATTTCCGGTGACCTTTCTCCTATTGCACGTCACGTGAAATAGGTAAGTGAGAATGGGATGATGATGGAAAAAGAGAAATGATTGGCTGTGGAAAGGAAAGGCGTTACTAAATTTTGAGATATAAAAGGGAAAGAGAGCGCGGGAAAAGCGAAAAAAGAGAGAGGAAAGTTTTTTTCGGGAGGTGAGAAAAGGTTCTTTGGAAGAAGTGATGAAAGTTTTTGAGAGGTAGGCTGGGGAAACAACCCCTAGAAGTAATTCACCCGTAGGACCAATTTTGGTGAATCGGCTAAACTCCGATAGTTAAGTAAAGTATAGATAGGAACTTTCTCGAGATGGAAGGAAGAAGTCCTAAAACCCCCTCCTAGAAATATATTTAGGAAGAAGGCGAGAGATGATGCTTACGAAAGTACACTGGGCAGCCCTGCAGTCTACACAGAGAAATAGAGTAAAAAGGAGCGACTCCGATTGAATGATCGGGCACAGCGTAGGAAATTATGATACCAGGAAGAATCGACGGAATAGACAGTATCCCTAGCAGATGTTTACAGTTCCGGAGCTGAAGGAGAGAAATCCCCGACTGATGGTGGACCCCAAATGCAGAGCGGAAAGACACAGGCGAAACATTTTGTTAGCGGGAGGATTCAAATCCCAGAAGTAAGTTTCAAACAGTTTATGTACATATATATATATATTTGCAAAGGACTGTAGGAAGATTAGGAAATTTTAAATGAGATTGCGAGAGCACTTTCGGTAAACTCAGTGCATGTTCTGTAGTTGATTAAGGAAATATTTTGAACCAGTTTTACGTAGGATTGATTCTAGTTATAGTATAATTTACAGACTAATTAATGAAGGGAAAAATTTAATAATTTTGGACGGGTAGAGCAGATAAAGTTGTATGTAAATTTATACAATGTCAATGAAGAAGAAGAAGAATTGTAATAGCCATGAGAAGAATGTAGAATTGAGCTAAAAGAGTAGGAATAATAAACATAAGAATGTCAATTGTATTTAAGAGTTTAGTTAAACTGATTTTAGGAGAGTATTAGTAGTAGAGAGGCAAGAAATGATGATGTATGGAAGACCTTAATGGCCAGAACCGTAGTATTAATGTAAAGTGAATAATGAATATTGATTTGTTAAATAATCCAAGTTTGTATATATGTAATAAACCAATTTTATATATATGAGTCGTGTCAGTCATTTTGAACACAGAGCCTAGTGTCCGGGTGAGGAAATTAACATTACTGAAACCCCCCCCCCCCGAATCTAGAATCTTCTGGGAGTTAATAAGTCAGGTGCTACGTGGGAGTTGAGAAAAAAAAGGGGGGCATAGTAGACTCCATTGAAGAATTGATTAAAAATAAACCTCAAATAAAGCTTCAATAAAAAAAGAAACTAATAAGGAAAGTAATATTAGTTAAACGACAAAGCTCCAACGCCCACACCATCCATCTCGAAAGCCAGTAGGCAGCCTCATTTATGTTAAGCTCAGCCAGTATGTTCCATGGGTAAAGTTGGAAGAGGATAGTAACTTTTCCAATGTTGATGTATTTTGGATTGTATACTCTCCTGACAGTGTTCGTAGTTTGTACTTGTGTACGTTCATCCTTAGGTGCCTGCAGAGATATCATCGCAGCATCGCAGCAAATAATGTAGAAAACATGATTTCGGCATCAAGTATCCCTCCCAGAGAGTGCCATAATCGACGTTATAGGTCGACTCTTACCAACCTCGTCTGCCTTACAGACACGTTCTCAGCAAATATTATCGAACATTTCAACCGGCTGCAAATTGAGCCACCCCAACAAACTATTGGACGACAAGAAATAGAGGAAGAATATCCCGGAAGGCTTGCGTCGAAGCCTTTGCGTACAGCGAATCGTGACAAGATGTTGTCGCTCCATCTTCCAGTCCATCACACGCCATCAATGGACGCGTACACTTAGGAACTCGTGACTCGAACGCTTTGGCTGTCTTTTTAATAACTGAATTCATATCGCGAACCTCATTTCCCCGCGTATAACGTTAATTACTTATTTTATGTCAACTCCTGTCGAGTGCATTGTCAATCGTCCTTTTAATGTATTTCTTTTTCTAATTGCGTTTTTATAAATCTGAAAATGTTTTTCTAATTCTACGTACGGTTCTAATTCTTCTGGCCAACCAGCTGTTCAGGGGCTGAAGGAAACTTAATGAACTGAATAATTGGTCCGATGTCGTACTCGTTTTCGTGGGTGAATTCTGTTTTCTGTGGTCACTTTGTCCGAGTTGAAGATGAGGGAGGACACCAGCGATGGACTTTTGTCCAATTGGACTATTTCACCCAAATTTGGGAAAGCCCACGAGTGTCTTCCTTCGCTGGCGTCTGGAAATATTCCTCGACTTCGGTCGGTAACTGGAAGTGAACCCACCGTTTTCCACACGGCGTGCGATGAACAGACCGAACACATCAACCCCTCGCGACCTGAAGTTCCTCTCTCGAAGATGTACAACGACTGCCCGAGGAAACGAAATCCCTGTTGCTCGTTCACTCTGTGCGTGTGTGTGTGTATACGAGAGCTTTTCAATACGCACTTTACGAGGGATGGGTGAGTTCTCCCCTTCCCCACAGCGCCCCTTGTCATATTAGGCAGAGTTCAAACGCATCAACAAATCTCCGACGCCACTTTTATTCGGAATTGCCGTTCCATCTCCCCCCCCCATTCTGGAAGTTTCGTGGCGTCCCCACTAAAACCCCCCACCGGGGAATTGTTCGGTCGACCAATCGCCGTCCGATCCTACGGCAATTACATTCAATTGTCGGAGAACAAATACGTCGTTCCGACGCTTGCCCTTTGGCTCCATTGTGAGGAACGAAAACTGCGACGGGGAGGGAGGATCGCCATAATTTGTCCGCGCTCAAGAGCGTGACTGAAACCCGCGTTTCTGGCGAACAACGAACCACAATGGCGGGACCGCGAGCAGCACGCAAAGTAAACACCCGACGCTCCACTGCCTCATTTTCGCGGCCGAACCGAAGTCGGGTTTAAGAAAGGGTGAGCCGATTTTCATTCGCACTTTTCTGTTTTGTGAATGACAGAAAAGTTGGCGCAGAATTGCACACGGCGCAACGGGAGCCGCGCGGACGGATCTCATTTTCAGCCACTGCAGCGTCGTCGCTTTAAAATCAAAGAATTAAAACGAAACGTAAGCGTTCCTTTGACGCGTACACCGAAACGACACAATTTATGGGACACCTGTTTCCTGGGCAACGCGACCCTGTCACCCCTCTCGCTAGTGGACGAACCCACCGCTTGCCAGCTACGTAGGTAAACCGCATTCACGTAGACGCTAATTCGATAAGGGTCGTGACCTTGAAAGAGGGACGATAGCGAGTGCCCGACGCACGGGTCCCTCTATGGCGAGGGTGGTACAGAAATTGCACCATCCCCGTTCAACGGTGTATCGGGAAGACGCCGTTTCCAGAATAACATCTGATCATGGACACCGCTTTCATCCCCCACCTCTGTCTCTCCGCCCACACTGGGGAAAGGGGGTGGACGAACGTGGCCATCTGTCTTGCATTGTTTCAGCCAACGGGAGAGCGACAGTGGCACGATTCACCGCCGACTTCAAAGAGGGAGTTGCCACAAATGTCTGCACCAAGACCATCGGGGGATCATTAGCCGCAATAGGTTACGGGACCCACCCATAGCACGTTGCTAACACCACGACGCGGGACTCTACGCTTCAGCTGGGCGAAAGAACG
Source organism: Mastigoproctus giganteus (assembly GCF_048544385.1). NCBI lineage: Eukaryota > Metazoa > Arthropoda > Arachnida > Uropygi > Thelyphonidae > Mastigoproctus > Mastigoproctus giganteus. The sequence goes on from NC_143584.1 coordinate 1,290,635, forward strand.
TCGGCATTGCACCTTGGACGATTTGAGACGGATCCGATGAGTCCCGTTTCCAGTTATTTCGAGCAGACCCGGGAGGGTGCGTATCTGGCGGAAACCGCACGAAGCTACGCACCTGTCGTGTCAACGAGGAACTGTTCAAGCAGGTAAACGTCGGTAATAGTCTGGAGCGTGTTCAACCGGCACACCTCTGGTACGTCAGACCCGTCTTTGAACGGTCCAGGTTACGTATCCATCCCTGCAGACCATCTGCGTTCCTTCGTGGTCATCGTGCACCCACAGAGCCGCGATGACCAGAAGAGCATTCCGCAGATTTTATCACCGTGGAATGGCCTCCCCGTTCACCGTATATGACCTCTATTGAGCGTGTTTGGGTTGCTCTGGAAGGGTCCGTTCGACCTTTGAATCCTCAATGCACCCTGGAATGCGATGGAATTACTAAGTAGGGGTGTCCCACGATTTCTGTCCATTCGGCGTATTTGCGAGACGTTTCTTTTCTCGTTCAATGTTTTGCTGCGGAGGGTTGCTCGGTGTTTGTGCTGCGACGATGGGGGGAAGTTTTATCGGGGAGGATGGGGAAGGGGACAAAAATGAAAAAAAAAGCGTGACTTCCAGAGGCGGGTGAAGAAAAAAGGTTACGAATGAGATGGCAAATGTCGACGACACATCGGAATGGCCGAATCGGAGCCTCCATCAAATAAATCGCAAAAATTAAAAATGAAAATTTGGGAAGGGCGGATCCGATTCATCAATTCTAAACTCGCCTTCTTTTTGTTTTGTAGACTCCAATTGTGTGCCCTGACACCAGATGGCGGCACCAAACGAACGGTCTGAAACAGAAAGGGTGGATCTGTACGGGTTTCCAGAAATGGTTCAAGAGGATATCCACAGGGGTCAATATTGGGGCCCCCGTGTTGGAATCTTGCATTTGACTCTTGGCTTAACAGAAGATTTGAAGCGATCGCCACGATAGCGTATGCGGATGACCTTACCATTCTTGTGCACGGAAACTCGAGGACATCCTCGGAGGTTACAGCCAATCAAGTACTGCGGGAACTTTTCACTTGGTCTGAAATATACACAACTGCAGGTCTCAAAGTCTAAAACATCTGAGGTGTTGTTGCACAGTAAGCTAGACGGGGGGGGGGGGCGTCCTCCATTGATCAAGTATCGAGGACAGTCCATTGAGTATAACTCTACAAGTAAGTATTTAGGCAGGGATCTCTCTTGATGACGCCTTAAGTTTTCTGCCTCGTGTAAAGTGCATCAAAGAAAAGTGTAAATGGATTCTAGCAAGATTGCGATCAGTAACCAGAAAGGAGTGGGATCTGAGAGGTCACTCTCTCAGACTACATTACAATTGTCTTTTTGAATATATTATTACCTATGGTGCAGGTGCTTGGGGCTATAGAACTACTAAGTCTTCTAGGATTAAGCGCTTCTATAAGCCCAGCGTGCTGCCCTCCCGATGACGATGTCTAAAACATGTAGGACTCCATCTAATGTAGCCTTTTACAGGTTCGTTTGGGAAAACTACCACTACATTATGATTTCCAATACAGATACTTGAATTATCATCTGAAGAAAGCACCCCTGTTTCCTTGGAAGATGTGCAGCTTCATTTCAGTGTTTCTTTGGCTTCTGGAAGGAAAAGACAACGTTCCGTCTACATTGAAACGTGAGAAATATCTCGGATTTTGGTAGCGTAAAGAGAGAATTTTTACCTTTAATTATAGAGTTCAAGAAGAAAGAATTTTGTGGTTTTCTCTAGGAATGCACGGCACATTCCCGCTGTCGGGTCATGGCACAATTAATAGTAAGCTGCTTAAATTGGGACTGTCTCCTACTGCGCTTTGTCTGCCTGAGACTGAAGAGAACGTGGATCATATCTTACTGGATTGTCACTACTATTTAGACTATGGACAAGAACTTCAACTTACTGCAGGACTCTTCGCTAGTGAAAATAAATCTTCACTTGTTCAATCTCAGGTTGCATTTAATGTTCTTAATACATTTGATACACTTGTCTTCAAAAGGAAAGATGAACTTCGATCGGTTAACTCCAGACAGACCGTTCTTCTTGCGACCCTTTGTACCTCGGGGTTGGTGAACTGAAAAGTTACTTCTAACTACGACTCCTCACAGCGACTGCTTCTGTTAGATGGTAACCACGTTTTGTTATTTATTTGTAGAACTACTTTTCGATTTCTACTGCCTCTGAAGATCCTTCTGTTTTATCCTCCACAAAGCTACTCCTGTGGATTTGCCTTTTGGACTTGTTCTGTCTGGAAACTGTTGAAGCCAATTTGGACTCGGTATTGATTGTATTTGTTAATAATGAATCTTGCCCCGTTAATTGATTTAATAGAGTGGGATGGCGCAAGCCTCGCGATAAGAAAGTGTAAAAGGCTAATGGTGGAAACCCTGGGGTCCGCGACAACTACTTTTAAATTATTAAATACTCTCCCCGACCGTGAAATTTACTCCCATCGGTTTTCCGTCCGAATCCCAGTCACCACGCCTAACTCAATTTTCATCTTCGCTCTATTTGCCAGCAAGACAACTTCCGAACCAACCCAACCTCTGTTTGATCAGGCATTCGGCAGCACCCTGTGCTCTTGAGTGGGAATAAATCGTCTTTGTCGAAGGGAGGATAGCGGATGTCAACCACCGCCTCGTCATCCCGCTGATTTGCAATCTTACTTCCTCCTTGCCCGAAGAGTTTTTGTGAAAGTGATCAATCGAAGAATACGCGCAAGATTTGTCTTAAGTGGCACTTAGTTCCGAATGTTGTCAAAAGATGGCAGCACAACGCGGCATGTCACATTGATTGAAGTGTCCTAAACAGTCTACTACTTAAATTGTGTTCTTCACTCGTGAAACGTACGAAAAAGACAATCGTGTCAACTTTCACGAAACCGTGCCCACTGGAGATGCTGAAGCGAATGGATCTTTCTTTTCCTCGACTGGACGAGACACGGGTTCCACTCTTCAGTCCAGAAACTAAAACTCCAGTCTGCCTAATGGAAGAACACGGATTCACCACCGCCCAAAAAGTTCCGTGCTGCCGCTTTCCGGGTATTCATTAGATGATCCGTACCCAAGGGCACTACAGCGACAGGAAACTCTAACGAAGTTCCTCCCAGCGCTTCAGAAAACGTCCACGCAGCGTGCGGATGGAAACAAATGACCTTTGAACTTGGTGACTTTGCAACGAAGGATACTCTTCGTGAGATTTCCCAGGAGATTTCCCAGCCAACAAGCGGTGCTTCTGCCATTTGTAAGTGGGCCCGAATACCTCCAAACAGGCTTTGGCACGGCGGCCTCCACAACTATATCGAAAAGGGAGGAAAGTGTCACCTTCTGTAATTTACGAGAAATAAATCGGACGCCTTATGACTTGAACGCCCCTCGTGTTACAACCCTAGCCGCGAGATTCCGAGTGCACTGAGATGATAACCACGTGTAAAAAGAAAGCGAGATGGAGCAAAAGAAAGCGTAATCGAAATCCTTCCAAGAGAGACGAAATTAAAAAGAAAAAAAGTAATTTTCTCTCGTTGAAAGCAGTCTTTCATTCTCAACCCTTTCCCACCAGCAAAAAATCGTAGGCGCGCTTCTGGCTTCGTGGACAGTAGATGTTGGGTAAAATTGATTGAGTGAATTCGATTCAATAGAGATCTACAGTGGCTAACAAAAAAAACTGCGTCACTCGTGAATTTTGCAAATAATGTGTTTCGCGCTGCATTGTGGGTTGCAGAAATGTTCGAAATGCATTTGTTAGATGGGATATCTGTGAATGAAATACAATCCAATAAAAAACGACTCCACCTGATATGCAGAATTGCCATATCTTCCCAAATGGTAAATGCGTAATTGATAGAAATATGAGAAATCGTGCAAATAGCAACAACGACAACCAAACATACATTTTGTTCGAATTACGTGTACAAACTGGAATGACAAGTTAACCTAATAGTATTATGTACCGTAAATCAGCAAAAGTCCCCAATATTTTGTTGTTCCTCCTCGAGCTGCAATTACAGCCTCGCAACAATCTGGCAGAGAGCTAATCAACTTCTGGATATACGGTTGCCCAATTTCGTGGTTCCACACTCTTACAATGCAGCTGAATCCTACATGTTGGCTTCTTCTGAGCAAATTTAGACGACATTATGTACCAGCAATTTTCAGTAAGGTTGAAATCTAGACTGTTCAAATCCGGGCCAGTCCAACACTGTAATGCCGGCAGTTCTGAGGAATGACTGCACCTTAAGGGAGAAAAACGAGGGAAAACATTGGTGTAAGTATGTTTTAAGCCTTGTGAGACAAGAAGACAAACTCATCATTAAATCTGAATGGCATAAAACTTAAAAATTTTGCTGTGTGGCAAGGTGCTGGCTGAGTTCTGTTGAAAAATGCAGTTTCCGACGTCTGTGTGGTAATCCCTAATAACAGGTTTCAGGCACTCCTCCAAGATAGCAGTGTAGGTTTCTGCATTCACTGTTCCGTCAATAACCTTAATTCGCCCCACTCCCTTTCCTTGTTATACATCCCCAGACCATCTGACTGGCCAGAGGGGAACTTTACAATCGGGATTATGAAATCAGGATGGTATGCCTCAGAGTTTCGTCCTCTGACATATTGCTTCCCATCCGAGCCATGCAGGTCGTTGAATTTCGATTCGTCAGAAAAGACCCCATTGCTCTTTTGTCCATTAAACATGCGTTTTAGCACAAGCAAGTCGCTTCTTCCTCATTTGTTGGGTCAACAAAAGGCTTTTTCTTCGGCCGACAGGCATGCAGACCACGTTCCGAAAGCCGTCTTTGGATAGTTCGTTTAAACAGCAGAGGCCATCTCAAATTCCAATTTTAGATCAGGAACACTAGCGTGATGATTACGAAGTTTCAAATGATTACATACTTGGCACAGTTCTCTCTTAAAATAAATCCAAAAAAATCTGCACAAATGGTATTTTCCCTCAAATCAAACCCAACGCAACTAAACCTGGAAATCCACGGAAACCCCATCACCCCAGTCATCAAGCACAAAGACCTCGGCGTTATATTCGACCCTAAACTCAGTTTCAAACACCATGTTGCAGACATTCACAACAAGGTCTGCAGAGCAAGATGGCTTGCCAAACAACACCTCCTTCATGTCACAGAGCCTGAGTACACGCTCCAATACGTATACCGGTTTCTGCAGCCAGTCATCACCTACGGGTCAGAAATCTGGGCGTCGGCAACGAAAACCACGCTAAAAACCATTGCATCTGATGAGTACTGGCTTCTTCGGTGGGTCCTCTTCAAGCATAAACTGCCCCCACTCACACATACTTCAGATATCATCCAACTACTAAACTACAGAAAAGTCTCCAAACGGATATTTGACCTCCGCTTGCTTGTGTCAATTAAAATGATAGCGGGGGAAGTCAATACGCCAAATTTTTGGCAGATGTGCAATTGGAGGATCCCCCCAAAACCCTTAAGAGCCCTCCCCTCTCTGCAGGCTGTGGCGTGGAGGCTCAGAATAGGGGATAGATTCCTGCCCATGGAGATGCTCCACAATGTCTAGGAGATGGATGTGGACTACAAAAAGTTCATAGAGGACAAACCGTACAGAAGACGCATCATCAGGGACCAGCTTTCGTCTTCAACCGAGTGACTGCCATCGTCTTTTCATATGTTTTCATTTCCCATGTTAATATCAATTTTAAATGTAAAATATGTAATTATACGTTTATTGTCTTATGTAATTTTACCTGTATTAGTTATTTAATGTGAAACCTCTAGCATTGTCGCTGTTGTGGGTAACATTGCATCAGGCAATCATGTATCCAATCACTGCCTGCAATAAAAGATATTAAAAAAAAATATCGATCTTAGGAAGGCGTAGCCACTCTCTTACAGCTGATCCAGGTCTTCTCTTCACATCACGCTTTAATTTCAGCACCCAGGATACTGTTGACTGATGGCAGCCTATTTTATCAGCCATAGCACGCGTAAAAAGCCCTTCCTGGGACAGAGCAACAGCTACACTTTTTTTTCTTGGTGTCAACTGAACATATGGGCCATGCTTACACCTCTGCAAAACAGGATACTAATGAGCGTGTATATCCTTCCAACGCCGTCTTTATAGAAACGGCTGATGCAATACCTGGCAATTACTGTCTGATGCAATAGAAGCGTTATCTGACGCAATACCTTTGCTTTGCGACAAACAAAATGACCGTAATGAAACAATATCTTATACGTTTAATGATGCTGTTTTTTTTTTGTCCCCCACTGTAGACCGAAAAAAGTGTCAGTTGGGTTTCAGGAGCATCAGCGAATAAGGCCATCAGTATTGCTCCGTACATACTGTCTGTAAATTGCGTGTGTTCTCAGGTCGATTTTCCGTTTGATGGGCGAAAAGGCCGAGTTGCCAGCAAATAAAACGACGCTACCCTCGTCTGAGACCGACTAACTCAGCCCCCGCTGTGAAAAAGGCCCGTAACAATTCCTGACGTCATCGACGGGACTCGAACCCAGGTCGTTTCCACTCGCTGGGGTGGGGGGAGCACGGTGATTCTACCAACTGTGCTACCCACGAGGAACTGATCCACGCCTCTCAAGAGGAAGAAGAGCACCCCTCTCATTTAAATAGGTAGCATCGCAGCCACGGTAGTCATATTAAGAAAATTATCTTTAAATACCGCATTCATCTCCTCCACATTTTACAGTCAAGATTATTGCGGGTCCACCTAAAATCAGATGGGGCTCACTGCTGGAAACAAAACAAAAAGTAAATAATGATAATAATGAAATGAAGAGCGCAGTGAGATTATCCGTTGAAGTCGGGTCGAGAGATCTTTTGCTGGATTCGTTGTAGCGGAAGAAGCGATTTCTGTTAACGCAAAATAAGTTTCTGCCACGAGGAGATAAAGGTTTCGCTCCGAGATGGCATCCAGGAATTCACGATCACATCGAAAGATAAGATAAAGAGAGTAGAAGCTACGCACTTCCTCCAGGAACACATCGAGAAAGGAACCTCGTTGGCTCAGCGCCAGTTTCCTTTAGTGAATGTGCGCCGTTTTACTCGAACGTCCTCTCAGCGCGAAAACAATTCGGCGATTATCGTCACAAGGACGCTATTTTAAATGGAATATTGGGGTTCGTACAACGACAGACTTTTCCAGAATCGATGTCCAAACCATCGATCGTCCTTCACTGGATCTTCCTCGACCTACAAAGCAACCCGAGGAATTCCACCGACGATGAAATTGAGCTTTATTTTGTGAGCCTTTTGCACAACCATTTTTGGTTGCGCCTTTTTATAAAGGACAAAAAGTCACTTCACCACTCTTTGCTTTCGTATTTGGTTAACAGATTGCTCGTGGTTTCGACCTTTAAGCGAGTGGCAATCCACCGTGTAAAAAAGGCGTGGGGTCGAGGGTGTAGGAATGTTTATGAGCTTCTTTAATATGCCTTGGCTGAGTTTGTCGGCATTCCACTGGGATTAATAATGCTCCCTCCCTCCCCAGAAACTCCAATTTTCATCCAGAGAAACAACAAAAAAGAAATATCTGAAACCAGCAAAGCTATTTCACGCGGTTCCAGCCATCACTCTATGCCAGTCGCGTGAACCCTCTCGCTTTTGTTTTCTCAAATCAGCTGCCAGTCTTTGTGCGAGTAAAACCGTTGTGTGAACATGCGCAGAATTGTGGGATGTTAATTTAAGTCGTTTCTGCGAGGGTGACGAGCAGTACAATCGGCCCAAACCACGAGATGCGCTTCCCCACCCAGAAACCTTCTCCGAACAGCGCCGATGGGATGGTGAACCCTACCAAGTAATGTCATCTGCACGAGCGTTCCCCGCACTTTCTTAAACCGTCTAATCCGAATTCGGTGTACGTAACTCGTGACTCTAAAGGACCTCTCTCTCTCTCTCTCTCTCTCTTTCCCTCCTTCTCCCCCCATCGTTCCACATCCGAAGGACTGAGCAAAGCGCACCCCGAATTAACGAACCCCAACGTGATTATTTTTTAAACTACGGAAACCAAGGCGACGCTAATGCTCCTAAAAACCAAATAACAAAAAACCAAAGGCGATCAACTCCCTGCAGATTGTGCGGGCAAACGAAAGAACATTTTCACATCAGGGGGAGGTGTTCCCTGAGTCGCGGCTCAACATCCTTATTTCACATTGTAAATCACGTGCATTCTGTAGTCAGTTTGCCCTTTTCCGCCGAAAAACGAGTCTCGAGGTGGAAAAATTAGAAACCCCGCTCGAGACGTTAACTGGGCCACGATGTGAGCGAAGTTCGTCAAGGTCTTCGCGTCGTTGAGAGAATCCGAACTCGTGCTGTTCCACCGAGTGTGGCGAGGACGGTGTTTTTGTCACGTCACCAGCGAGGGGTGGATCGTTTTAACGCGCCGGAGGTCTTACTCGAGAAGAGGACACGTTTTCTCGCTGATTCTGCAAGTTTTCCAATGATTTTTCCAAAATTTTGCACGAAAGGTTTTGCCGAGCAGGACAACGTCACATCCTCACCGAAGTACAACCAGCGAGTGACAGTTGAAAAGTGCAACATCGCCAAATTGCAACAAATCTCTGAAAAAATGTACTGTCCCTTTTGAAGAATCTCCGACTTTGTTGTTACAACTTCACTACATCGTCTAAGGGGTTTATTCCAACCTTTGAGGATTCCTCTGTTCTCTCTTTTGATAACTGCAACCGCAACACGCTGTACTAAACTAAGAAAAGAAACGGCTTTCTTCTTCCGAAGACTCCTTCATAACTCGTGACACTTCTGTATGGACTTTATCCGTGTTCACTTTTGCTTCGATTCGAATGGACTTCACCGAGGAATTTTGCAATCCGAACCTCGAAGAAAATCTCGTTTGAGGCGGACAGTAAACATCTTACAAAATGGATTATCGAGAGACCCCCTCCCCACCCTTGTGCAGATTTTGAAAACTGGATTTAACAACGTGCTCAACTCAATTATAAACTGACTTCGTGGTCAGCAATTGCCGATAATTTAAGGCTACATCCCATCTGAAGTCCATTTGGTACCTGTGGGACTGGCGTTACTGCAGATGGGTGCAAGATCAGTTGTGGCCCGCCTTGCCTCCTCTTGGCACGGTTCATTTTTCCAGAAGATCTCCTTCCTGGTAGCAACTGCAGAAAGAACGATGCAACGCAGCGATGCAACAAAGTTCTTTCCCGCATTCCTCTGTGGTAATCCGTGGCAGTACAGTTTTTCGTCACTCGTTTAGAGAAGTCTGTGTTCGATCTGTGGCTGGAAGAATTTCTAAAGTCCTCTTCAATCGACGCTGTAGTTAACCGATCGAGGGGAAAGGGAGTAGCTTTATCCCTCGTTAGTTATTCCTGGTTTTTCGGGCCACATAACATCAAAATCGGCCAGTGGAACACACTTGGACAGATATAATACGCAACGGCGCAGCGTGGTCCGAACTGATGCTCCTGAACAGGCGCATTAGGCTCGTTTTCTTTTAAATCTTAATGAAGAATTTGATTTCTCCGTTTCGTCTCGATGAATGGTGCCAACGCACAAATCCTCACGAATGCTGCTTCCGCATATAATCGAGTGTGTTCGACGTGTTTCTCATTGGCGGGCCCCCTCCCATCTCCCGCCCTCGACGCAGAACCGCCGAAGCGCTTCGTTATCAATCGCCAAATGGAAACACTTCGTAAGCGAGTTCAGATGTCGTTTACCCGCGGTTCAAGTACGGCGGGCGAGGACACGCACGCACGTGATCTCGGATGGGTTCTCGTGCGTTTTTGCGGCGCAGCAAGTTCAACTCGCGTCGCAGCTCTTTCTCACGAAATGGAGACGTTGAGAAGGACGTTGCGCTCGCTGACAGCTCTCCTATTGTTAGCCTCGTGACGTTGAAGGCTATCGTCAAGAGAGAGAGAGGATTCGAGCTGTGTGGCAACTGGACACCTTGTCGAAGGTCAAAACCGAAACACGATTCCTCCAACCAAAAGGATGATGATAATCCACCAGATAAAAGTGCGCACACTTTTTAAACGTTTTAATGGAAACGTATGGAAAATTCCACGAATTACTTTTTGCGGATCTGCAACTAAAAGTGGTTCGGGACCGGAAAAAAAACAGAAAGAAGGATGTCCCTTTGTATAAGATGATGACGAGACCGCATTGTGTTCAAGTGATGGAAGCCACTCTTGAAGAAAGGCATACAACTTCTAGAAAGGACTCGGAGAAGGGCAATGAAATTGGTGCGGGGTGCTAATAGATGTCAATCACAATCATCCATTTGAATCTAACACGGAGATAGAGTAATATAGGAACGAAAGCTGAGGACGAGAACTCACTGGCAAAGACGGAGAAAAGGACAAGAAAGGTTCCAGATGGCAGCGATGGAATCAGAGACAATCTAGCCGAAGAGGCAGATGGACAAGGCTTTCTCTAACGATGTTTACGATTGAAAGCGTGTTCTTACCAGCGGGGAACAGCGAAGGTGAACCACGTTAAGTACGAACCGATTACTGAAGACATGAAAAGAACGAAGGGTCGGTCAACTCGCGTGTGCAGCTAAATATGGATTTGATTCAAACTCAACCGATTCACCTTTTGTAATTTTCTGACCCGTGTTTCTAATATCAGAGATTGATGTCCAGTGTAGGGTCTAGGGGTGATGAAGGGTTCTTTTCCAGAAAACGTTAGGTTGGTACGTAAACATTCACCACAATGTAAATTGGCGAGGGGATGGAGAGACGTGGATATTCGAAGAAGAGAACTTCTATTATAATTAGGAGTACGAATTTTTGCCCTTGTTCGGACAGTATCTTGTACTTACCTTCCACCCATCGACCCACAGGGCTGTCGTGGACCAGCAGTTCGCACGCTTCTGCCCATCTCTGAGCGTCTTCTGCAGCTTCTTGATTCCAGCTCTGAAATGCAGCGAAAGTGCTGTGAGAACGGGTTTATGACACAACTACATTTGATATCTCATTTATAATTCCTACAAAGTAATTAATAACAAAGTAATTAACAGTTCATTAAAATTATACGCCGCAGTGTTCGGCCTTCTTACGCCACACCAAAAGTAGTGTCGGGAATTAAAGTTTCTCGCAAACACCAACTAAGCAAAAATATAATAAACACGCAGCTTCAGATTCTAATTAGTTCTTTCCCCCACCTCCTTCCTTCCTCTTTCTGGTATCTTGTCCGGTTCTTTTCCTTTCTCTCTCTCTCTCTCTCTCTCTCTCTCTCTCTCTCTCTCTCTCTCTCTCTCTCTCTCTTCCCCTCTATTAAACATTGACATGCCCGGCTGCTTCTTGGGCATTGCCTCAAAGGCTACTCCACATCTGCGACTATTTTAATGCTTTTGACAATTTATCTCGTCAGATTTGTTTTACCATCTTTCATTTCTATTTTTATTACAGTTTTATTTAATATTTGTGCTTAGTTGGCGGTTATAGAAATTTCGGGCTAAACATTGTTTTAAACAAAAAGAAAAATCACTTTTCTTTGGAGAACTCTAATAGGGAGGAAAATGGAATTCGAATAACCAAATGTACACTGAGTGGCCACTTTATTAGGTTCTCCTTTAGCCCTCAGAATAGCTTGGATTCGGATACTTGTTCGTATTGACTCAATTGTTTCCCTAATTATCGCAGATTGGATGGTTGAGGATCTCCACTCGGAAGAACTCGTTCACCTCAACTCAGTCGTTGTATTGGATTGAGATCTGGAGACGGAAAGTCCACCGAAGTAGGCTGAATTTGCGCTTATAAGGAACTGAACTGAAACCAGTTCTGTACACCACACCACTAGATTTGCTTATTGTTTTGTAGAAGAACCCATTCGCCCAACGATAGTCATGAAAGGATGTGGAGCCTTCGTAGCCAGGTGGGGAGGAGCAACAGTGCGTAGCGCACGCCTCTTGAGTAGACCGGGGTTCGAGGCCGTGACCACCGGATGCGGAAAGGTCAGGGAATGACCACCGGATATCCCCGGAGCAATATGGCCTTAGTTGCAAATGCTCCCAAATAACGAACTACAACGAAAGGATGTGCCTGGACGGAAACAATTTCCACATTACTTTTGGCCAAGTTTCTCTTGAATGTGAATCTTTCCTGTACATGTTGCCCTTAAGAAATAACCCAACTGTCTGGTCAATTGGTCACCAGGATGTTCCTACTCAGAAGCATACGAATTCGAAATGTATCACGAAAATTTTAATAACAATAGCGAGGACCGCGTTTTTCGTATTTTATTTCTCCACGCTTTAAAGTGTTTTTTATTTATTATTTGTTTATTTAATTTTTATTTTATTTATTCCAAATACTATCGATCGTTTGTGGGTTGAAGGCTGAGAAGTTCGTATTAGACTAATTGCAACTTTCTGGAAATAAATGCGAAGAAAGGTTACAGAACACAATCACCCCCACCCCCTTTTTGTTTTGGCTGAGGCTGTACAGAAAGCTCGTTTTGCCGATATTAATACCAATAATGGGAAAACAGAGGGAGAGGGGATCAATGAAGAATGGGAAAAGTTGGTTCTGCGTGTTTCAACTGTAGATGGGTATTGGTTTTAAGACTGTTTTGGAAGAAAGTGGAAGGGAAGGGGAGGGGAGGGAATACAGAGGCCATTTCAGAAGAACAGAAGCCTAGGGGAGTATCTGTAAGAAAAGCGTGCAAAAGTAACTTCGTGTCATGGAAAGCGGAGGGAAAGTTTGCAACGATGTGGATCTAAATGAACGTGTCCTCTTTTGAATGAAGTCCAGGAGATTCGGAGAATGTTTGGGGTGCCAACTCCATATGTGGGGTGGGTACGGTGTTCCTTGGTAAGAATATCTTCCACCATTCGAAGTAAGATAATCCCGATGGACTGAAGTTAACTGAAAGTATTCGTGGCTTACTGTCCACACAGAACCAGTCACTTCTAAGCAACGTCTTAGTCTATTATGACGTTCTCTTCCGTTAAATGTTACCCACAACTCGTATTGCATCAGTATCAACGCAAATTCGATGAAACTTTTCGCACAAAATGCGAGCTGCGCGAGCCATTTTGTTCACAACTGCTACGCAACTTTCCAAAAGTGGGCACCGCAAACAAAATTCCCAAGTTTTACGTATTCCTTAATTACTTAAATGTATTTCAGAGTTTCTTTCTTTTATTATTTTCTGGTTTACATACAAACTTGTTCATCGTCCAATTTTCATTCTATGATGCAAGAAATACTCGTTCCTAACACGTTTAGGTGCGTGTTGTAAGTTTTGGTGAATTGCAGTACGTTCTTGATACAAGCCCTGGTGGGTAGCCCAGTTGGTAGGATCGCTGTCTCCTCCACAAAGTGGAAAAGACCCGAGTTCGAGTCCCGTCGATGGCGGGAGGAACTTTTATGGGCCTTTTTCACAACGTTGTTCAGTTAGTCGGTCTCAGGCGAGGGTAGTGTGGTTTTTCCTCCCGGAAACTCAGGTTTACAGAAAATACACACAATTTACAGACAATATACACGGAGCAATGTGGCCTTAGTTGCTAATGCCCCTAAAGCCCTGCTACAACTTGATATAAGGATAAATAATTAGAGAGAGAGAGAGAGAGAGAGAGAGAGAGAGAGAGCTCATTAAGCGTTTTCCGAATCTGGGGAAGTTCCGCGCCGTATGACTAACACATGTCTGGAAAGCTAAAAAAGAAAACGAAAGAAAGAAAGAAAGAAAGTAATTTAGCGCTGGAAAACAGATGTTGATACAAGTTATGTCACCCGGTGTCAACGTTCCGTCATAAAGCAAAATATGTCGCATTTGGACCGTCCGACGCTGTTTAAGTTTTCGAGGAACTAATGTCAACAACCCTTCGAGCAATCTGTCTCTCTCTCTGCATCCGCCGCTCTGTGTCGTCAAAACGCATTACGCGCGTGCTTCGTATCTCAAATTGGACCCGCATTAACCAAACATTAAGAGCGATCGTTTGCACGAGTGGCCCTAAACGAGTCCTCTTCGGCGCAGCTGCCACTTTTAATTCGGAGAAAATGCCCCGCTTTAAGATCTGATTGAAGAAAGGGCCGGCTCGGATTACATCAACTTTACATTCGCCACATCCGACCAAATTAAAATTCTGTTATCGCAGCGAGTGTTTCCTTTTTGAATCGGAGTTCATTTTTCGCTACATCTTTCCTCGCCTGCGCGTGAAGCACATCTACAAGCAACACGGTTTGGCCTTTGTAGAAGTTAAAACGAAATCTGGAAAGGGTAGCTCAGTGATAGCCAAATGCGCAATCCCCTTCTTAATGATGATCGCAAACTGGGGAATTGTTATTGTAACGATATTTGTACACTTTGTACAAACGTACCAAGTGTGTGTACCGCACTCACGGTACTGGAAAATGAAAAAGACACGCGCTTTAGAAGTTCTCTGAGAAGTGCAGACAGGCTACCAGGACAGCTCACGGGGTTTTGTCAACGATATACAGGAACTTTGCTAGCAAGGATAAGGAGGTGATTATCCCTTTGTATAAGGCAACGGTCAGGCCACATATTGAGTACTGTACACAGAACTGGAGGCCTCATTTTAGGAAAGATGTGGAGCTGCTGGAACGAGTACAGAGGAGGGTAGCGAGATTGGTGAAGGGAATAAAAGGGTGCTCTTACCAAGAAAGGCTTCAGTTGTGAAAATTGCAATGTCTGGAGACTAGACACTTGAGAGGTGATCTGATTGAAATGAATGTCTCGAGAAACTCAATGGTGATGGAATTCTTCCGCTTTCGCAGACTACACACATGGGGGAAGGTTCGCAAATTCAAATTATTTGGTTTTCAGGAGTATTTGCGAGTAAGGCCATGTTGCTCCGGGATATGCAGTGGTCATTCCCTGACCTTTCCGCATCCTCCGTATTTGGTTGCGGGAGGGACATCAGAAAACTCCTCGCGTTATCCCAACAGCAGATTTGTGGATTATATCGGAAGAGCGTCGTCGAAAGGAGAAAATTAACGAACTTACCATTTCCAGCATGTCTTCTGCTGTGGGGTCAACACGAGCGCGGAAGAAATTGTGGATCAAAACGATCTTCTTGCGAGTAGATTGGTAGCGCGTGTCCAAATCACGCTGCGGAATAGCATTTCCATACAGCTTCGGGCCTGAAAGGGAACAGAATTATTCGTGAGGGTGGTGGTGGTGGAGTGACGTATTTTATCAAAGGGACAACGCTTAAAAGGCTAATTATTAACGTAATTCTTTGAGAAACCTTCGTTCTCTCTTAACCGACAATATTAATCTTACAAATATTAATATTGTAGGTTAAAAGATTAATTCCCTTTTAATACTTCTTGTATATTGTATCTTTAAATAAAAATATTGAAATATTCTCTGTTCTGATTAGTTGCTTACTTTGGCCGTGATGCTCCACCTCGTGCGATTTTATTGTTATTTTTGTACAAAGTTTCTACGGTGACCGAAGCGATTGAGTCTCTGAAGAGTTGTTTCCTTACAAGATAAGAAGGTGCCCGCATTAATTAATCGCTCTTTTTATTATCCAGCGTTTCCTGCGTATCTTCTTGCCGCGTGCGTGTGTGTTATTTTACGAGCAACCCCCGAGAAATGCGGAAGCTGACGGACAACTACGATTTGGTGCTCGCGTGACAGGGACCAGAGCAGCCTTGGCTGCCAGAAGAACACGCCATAAAACTCCCGTAATGGGCATCTGTCACTATTCACGCGTGTACTCGTTACTACAGTCAATCTGTCTTTCTTCCTTCCTTCTCCCGTTTTTTTGCCCTCGAGATCAAGGACTAATCAAACTGGAGTCCTTGAGAGTAGCCTTTAGCAACTGCCGTGTCATGTTTTCGTTCCTTTCTCCGTAACATATACACTCTTCTCCAAACAGCGCAGACTATTCGACCGGATCACTGGCAATGGAGGGAGCTGCTAGAAGAGTAGAACACATTTTGCATTAACCTGAAAATAACCAGTGACTAACAGGAAACACAGGCATACAAGTTTATAATAAGATACTTCTATTAACACTGCATAACGAAACTATCTAAAAGTATGCACATTCTTATATCTAAGCCCCCAAATCTCCACCATCACACGACATTCAACGTCAAGAGGTGCCAAACCGTTCACCGACGACCAGTGAAGGCTGGCCAACAGGCAGACAGAGGGGCCCATTTTCGAGATCCGGCTGAAAATTCAGGGCCATGGTCTTCATAGGAACTCCTAGATTCATCAGGATGAACCTCAGGCAAGGATAAAGGGCTTTATGTGGGAGAAACTTCCTCAGGTTACAGTAGGAGTTGTGGATGTCAAGGCGGCATTAGGTCGGTGTGTTTTCTGTTATTTTCGGTACCAAAGAAGGATGCAATCTCAGACGACTGTGGGGAACATCCACCAACGTGTATCCCGCACACAAGGCTCTGTGGTACAAGCCAGTTAGCATCTTAATACTAATCTTTTACGAGTTCCACAAGTCGGGTAACATTTCTCGTGTCTTTTACATATAACTTTAATATTTCACTCGATTAGGAATAAAATTGAACGTTGCCCGAACCAGTAGTTTCTTAAATCTTGTTTCTGACTCGATCACTTCTACATCTATTTATTTCCACAATGCAGAAGGCTTCTGCTCATCAGACAAACCCTTGTGACAAACCCCCCTTGTGAAAGAGTGAAGGTGCCGTTCTTCTAAAGGCCAATCTGTGCAGCGGCGAGTATGTATTGTACTGTAATCCCGTGTTATGATTGGTCTCTTAGCCCAGAGCGCTCACACCTCTGACCCCCCTCTCCATGGCACGTGGAGCTGGGACAATTTCACGGCGTACGAAAAGAACGATTATATTTAGCAGTCAAACCTGAATTGGATGCTCACCATCGTCTAAGGTGGGCGTCCAGCATTATCAGTAAGTGAAAAGGGAAAATACGAAAAAAAATTTTTTTTCAAGTCCAGGAGAAGTGTGAGAAGGTAATATATCCCTAATCTAATTTATTTCATAATGATCATTATGTCAAAGACTATACGATCATGCACAAAAAATAGCATGCACGGTCCAAATTTCTTCAACGTAATCATCGTCACAGCCAGATGATCGAACCTTATCACAAGCGTGCAGAATGCAAAAGAATCGAGCAGACTTTCACGATATTCTCTCTCTCTCTTCCCCTTCCCCTCTATATAGTTGCAATTTATCTCGAGATCAGTTGAGAACGGTACGAGGTGATGTAGGAAATGCAATGGGGGATGGACGTGGAAACTGATGGATGCCGTCAACGTTTAAAGAGAAAATGAAAGAAAGCGAATGATACCGAATGGAGAACGAAATTTGGATGAAATGCTAGAAAATAGGAGAGAGAGAGAGAGAGAGAGAGAGAGAGAGAGAGAGAGAGAGAGAGAGAGAGAGAGAGAGAGAGAGAGAGAGAGAGAGAGAGAGAGAGAGAACAAAGGCTTGCCAACGCACTTGGATTCGTCCTCGTCTCTCTCATAATTGAAATAATTCTTCAACTCCCGGATTAAAGTGTTTTTCGAATGCAAATTGATTGAATTGGAAAATTTTTCATCCCTTACATTTTCTGGAATTTTATAAGATAGAGTGGTGAAGGTAATCACTTTAGCTTCGATGAAGGCGCAATACTGCAACTTATTGTTGAATAATAAGATATCATCATTCTTCTCTTTCTTGGTGATTCCCTTCTACTTCTCTCTCTCTCAGGGTAACTCAGAATTTTTCTTTTTTTGGCTGGTGCAGCATAAGCCTCAGGCTTCCTTCAGAAAAGTTAACATAAAAGTACAGTTTCGTACAATACATGATTAGAAGAAAAGATTTCCGAAATTCTGAAATTTCTGAAATCCTTTTCAGCCGAGGTTGTAGTTGAAGGATCTCGGGAGAAAGGAGTGTAGTGGCTCCTCGTGAATTATTTCGTGTTTTCCAGCTCGCACAAATAAGCCCCTGAACTGGTAGAGGCAGGCATAACACGCAACGGCGCAGTATTTGGTCTAATTCGCTGATGCGGCCAACAGCAAACAACTACAACTACAACTATAGAGGATTGGTTTTCTAAAGGTATTATTTTTGTGCAATTAGAAAAGTTAAAATATAAAAGTACGGTTTCATGCAATAAATGATTAGAAGAAAAGACGTAACTTACGGGGCATCTTGGGCACCACTGCGGCTGTGACCTGTACGAGCAGGATCGAGACTACCAGAATCATCTTCTCGATTTCGTTGATACTTGCCATCCTGCAACCAACAAGACACAACTTTTGAAATTGTAACACACCGATGTAACGATGAACTGTTAAGGTAATCAAAGGGTTCTGCGAAATTTTCAACTGAAAGTGTTTTAAAAGTTTGCGTGAAAAACTAAATGAACAGCGTGCCCACCTCGTAAATCTCCCGCAAAGGATTTCTGAAGGATGGTGAAAATGTAAGTACTTCACCCTTCAGAGCGAAATCTGTTTTTAATTTTTCAAAAGAAGGTATTAATGATAATAAAAACCTTCTGTGCTTTTGTGCAAGTATCGCCTCCAACTATTCTGGGGTAGGGTCATACTTGGCCTAGTACCGATTAAAATAAAATAAATCTTCCTTCAGAAACAAAAATTCTCAACAAGAAGAGCACTTTCTAATATCTTTGTGTTAAGCGAGTTCGGGGATGGTCGTTAAAGGTGCTGCAGGTGGATGAAATGCCCCAAATTAAAAAAAGGCCCCAAATCTCAAAAAGAGGAGCGCTTCAACGAAGACGAGGATTCCTCCTTTTCGTTCTGTTTCCCCAATTAATTCTTTCATCTCCGAGTCTCCTGAATTCTTGGACCAGCCTTAAGTGCGCTTAACATCACGGTCAATTAGAATTTGAGAATCAAGTTTCTTATAACTTGATTCTCAAGTTATACGTAATTAATTATAATGGTCAAGAATCGCTTTGTTCAAAAAAAAAAATAAAATAAAATAAATTAAATTAAACTAAACTAAATAAAGAAGCTTAAAGATTCGCGGAAAAAATTCTCGGATCTCCAAATAACAAAATCAAATCATTAACGACCGATGCAAATACAACAAATCTTTTTTTGGCATATCTAAGATAAAAAAAAATGCTATTTGGCCTTTTCTAAATTATGAACAGTACAAGTGGGTACCTTCGGGGTAACACGAAGTCTGTACCCGTGGTAACAGATTTCGTGTTACCACGAGGTTCCTCGGTCTTGCACTAGTTCAAACGACTTTTTAAAATCTTCTAAAATAGCTTCCCCGCATCATTTTGTTTTATTAATACGAGTACTAAAGGACATTTCTGAAAGCTAATTTCCCTCACCCACCAGTGTTCGTCTTTTAAATAAATAGCGTGGCATTTTCAGAAGTAATGCAATGCCAAAATAACCCATGGTAACGCACGAAGCTCGTTCTCAGAGCCGGACCAAGGTATTTCAGCGCTCCGAGTATAAAGATTTTTCGGCGCCCCTTTACTAAGGATATAATTTTTCACGATTTGCAGAATTTGGCGTCCCTTAAAGAATGACACCCAGGGCAAGAGCCCTGCTAGCCTGTGCCTTAATCCGGCACTGCTCCTTCTACTGTGAGCATTAAAACTATTGCGTTTAGCGAGCAGTTTAAACCTACAAAAAACAAAAGAGAATGAATTGTCATTCAACACAGAAATTTACTAAATGATCGGTTAGTGTGACAAACTGCTGAGTGATCAAAAAGCCACATTAGGAAAAGGAACTTTTCTTTCATCAGAACGCGAACACTAATTAATCGAATAATTGGTTGAATATAGAAAATACGGAATACAGAAAAACGTAAATATTCTCGATCACAAACTGTTCCATAACAGAAAGAAAATTGAGTTACACATATTTTGAACGGTGAGAGACAGGGAGTTAAGGGATGTAACTGAAAAGAAGAGAGTGGCGCCAGAGAGAGAGAGGAAGGAAAATCGGAATGTTGATTTTGATAGAGGCCGTTGGAAATCGTGGCTGAAAGAGAGGGCTGGGGACATGGAGATGAGATTGAGTTCTGTTTGCACGGACCTACCATGTGACAGAGAGCTGATGATGACCTGAATACAATTCAGATTATCTGCATTAGTGCTGCTGCTGCTGCTGCTATGTAGGCAATTGGCACGATGGATACATTGATTGATGCTGCTTTTGCCCTTCCATCTTCCTGCCTTCAACGTGGAACAGGGATTCACCTGACCAGCCTACCCTTCTGCATTCTTAAAATGTCCTGTATCGGTCTTTTTTTGCCCGCTGTATCGTAGTTGCTTGTTTCCAGCGGCAAGAGTGGAACCTGATGTACTTTGCCGCTCTACAATTAGACAGACCCCCGCCAGATACCCAGTCGATGGCACGGTCTGACTCATTGTGAGTTCTGCTGTCCCTCCACCTTTTGAACACCTTTCGTTGCGCTCCTCTCATTTGTGGATTGTAGGCGTCTATTGGACCGCGCAATTCTTTTTAACCTCCGACGGTCTCTTACATCAACAAGCTGTCACGGACCACTTGACTGCTGTTGTACACTGTACACCCTGTTGGGTTTGAACAACCCCATTTTTGGTCGTTCTGTTCGTCCATTCTCATAGCGAATCGTAGCCCATGCCCCTCGGTATCTACTTACCCGCTTTATATAGCCTGGTATGGACAAGTGTCTCCGAAGCGGACGAATCCTTGAGATGATGGAGAGGGAGTTACCTAATAAACTGGCCACTCAGTGCAGATGCTCCTTATACTGGTTGAGCGTATTTGAGTTTACAACAGCAGTGATTTCCGTACCTCTCTGTTGTAATGAGAACTGTTCAAGGTCATGAAATGTCCTTAGCCGGATTCATCACTTTCCATCGATCAAAGTATAACTCTTACTAAAAACATTTTAACTCGAATGGACCAAGGGCGCGCGAGATGTTATTTAGCTCTTCGCTTCATTTACTGCCTTGACCTCTGGCGTTTTAAATTACGCTTCATTTTATATCCTAAGAGATTTCATAGATTGCTTCTCATCATTTATCGCCTTGGGCTGCGCTTTTTGGGCTACTTTTCGCTTATCTCTAATACATATTTTTGCAGTATCTTTAAGTTTCAAAAAACTTGGGAAAAGTGAGCTCCGCCCACTGGCTTTAACTTTATAACAAAATTATTTTGAACCGAATCTTGTTTTTTTTAAAAGGCAATTAAATCATTTATTCACGATTTCCTGACAACAGCGCATATTATAATTACGCCCCATTTTTTTAATCCCTTATGATACCGTACAAGTTTTTGTTTCGTGTATTTTGTGAAATGAAGTAACAAAATATGGGTTTCTGACCCGCGGGCTATTTTTACTAAACAAATAAATTCACTGTGCCCTCTGGAAAAAAAATTGTGTTATTTATCGGCGAGATGGCGCAACATTGGGGTGAACAAGCGTGCTAATTTAGAACGCTAACTTGAGGTTGCGTTGCCTCGAAGAGCTCGAAATTGGGACAAAGACTGAATTGACCAATAGTTATTTTGTATTACAATCAATTTATTATTGACGAATTGTTTCTGTATCTGGATCTCTTTCGCTGTTTCAACCTAGGATTGGATCGGTGAATCAAAGACCTCCATCTTTTTCTGTCTTCCCAAATCTTATCTTCTGTCATTCTCTCCCACTCAATTCCCTTCTTTTCCACATCTTCCCTAATCCGATCTCTCCATCTTTTCCAGGGTCTTCCTCTCGGCCTCTTCTCGTCCATTTTCATCTCAAACATTCTTCTTGATATTCTATTCGAGTTCATTCTCTTCGTGTGTCCAAACCATCTCAAACGTGACGCTAATCTTCTCCCTCCAATTCTCTATTCCCAAGTTCATTCTAATGTCAATATTTCTAATTTTGTATCTTCTAGTTTTAGCTAGCGTGATCCTTAACATCTTCAATTCCACTGCACGGATTCTGCCGGTATCCTTTTTATTCATCCTCCGAGTCTCAGCAGCACAGGTCAAAATAGGAACAAAATATGCCCTGTTTCTCAGCTTTTTACATTCACTGGAAATTCCATAACACGCTGTTCACGTTATAGAAGAAACTCTAAGTAGGCGTCGAATACAGACGAGCTGTTTTTCGTTTACTGAGCGCTGAATCCATTGGACTGTTGGCTGCCTTTGATCTCCCACAGTTTGAAACACCCGGAAAACTTTAACCCGCTCCTTGAGGGAAAAATATCGGCCGAGTTGTTGTTTGTTATTTGGTTTTTAGGAGCATTAGCAACTAAGGCCATATTGCTCCGGGGTTATGCGGTGGTCATTCCCTGACCTTTCCGCATCCTCGGTATTTGGTGGTGACGGGCTCGAACCCCGGTCTAATCAAGAAGCGTGTGCTGCTCCTTCCCACCTGGCTACTGAGGCGCCTTATCGGCCGAGTGTAATAAATGGTGGGTTCAGAACAGACACCACGTACGCTGTGAAATGGTGTCTGTGGTGTCTGCGCAACGCAGTACCATTTATTGAGTTGCACGGACATGTTTGACATTGCACAATTGCACCGTCACATTGAAATTGTGCAATGCCAAGTGCACCGTGACAGTGCTTATCAATAAAAACGTCACACTTGTCTTTCTGTGACTTTTCGTTCTTTCGCTCGCATTCATTTGCCGTGTACAGCGGCCGTCCCCTCGGTGAACTGCGAAAACATTTAGGACCCCTTACGATTACCATCGGGGAATCGGTTCACGCTATTCAAATAAATAAGGGACCGCGCAGTTTCTGAACAAATAAAAACAATGGATCGTCCAGTCCTGCGAACGTTTGCCCCCCGAGGAAATTTAAGAAATTCAACCACTTCTGCAATGAATTGAAAACCCCATCAGAACCGCACTTCCCTCCCTCAATAAAAACGGGACCTTGACACGTAATTCGTGCGCGGCAAATGTACACATCAGTTTACTTACTTGCGTTTTCCTTCACGAAAGCCGAGGGTGCTGTCGTACCTACAGCGGCGATGTAAACTTAGCGAGCAGTTGTGGCGGGCGAATGACGGCCAAATCCGTCTGTGGCTGCAAAGGGTTGTCTCGCCGGGAAGAACAGTGGCGGGGGTGTCAACCTCCAACGGCCCATTTGCGGTAAACATTTTTGATAAGGCATCTAGCGATGACGTACCGGGTCACGAGGTCACCCGCAGCTGCCTCTGAAACGCCGGAGACAAAGCAATAACGGTGCCCCGCGAGGAACTTCCAGACGAGCCGTTTCCAGAAAAAAACGAAGATTCTTTCCTCCGGCAGACAGGAAGACGCTAATTACGCCGTTAATTCGCTTTACGACGCACGCGAGCCGCGTTTAAGCAGAACTTGGCGTTTCAGAATTTCACTTCCTCGGAATGAAAGCGGCGACTTCCACGAAGCGTCGAAGTTATTCGGAAATCTTTCCCCATTCGATGGAGAACGACCAAAATGCGATCGCTGGAACTTCCTAAAGTCTGTCGCTTCCTTAATTCGTGTTCGCTGCTCCACAGAAGAAACCATCGCATGTCAACCCCTGGCTAATACTCTCGTGCCTGCCACGATAGGCATTTGTTTTTTGTGTCCCAATAAAGGTATTCCCTTTGAATTTCTAAACTTATTGTGGCAGATTCGGAAAAGATCTACAAAACGATCTCGTGGGCACAAATAAATAAACAAATTTTCTGTTTACAGGACCACTTAAGGTCGGAGGAGTTCCCAAATCTGTTTCTTTCACAACTTAGATATAAATAAACCTTGAGCAGTAATGACGCGCGGAACCATTTTCAAAGAGGACAAAACAAAATATACAGTAACGCGAGTTTTACAATAAACAGGCCCCGTGCATCAGACGATCACCAGGTGGTCTCCTCGATGACTGTGTTTTGCAGAAGCCCGTGACGAGCAGTCACATGCTCTGCAAATAGATTCGGCACTTTTGTAGGGCCGGATATTTTTTCTGCCCTACCTGAGTTATGCCTTGCCTATGTTTTGCCCTACTTGAGTTATGCTCGAAACGAATACCTCAGGATCTTGATGGGGCTCTTCGTACATGTGAGGGTTGCTTATGCATTCTCCGTCCTTAGCCCGTTGTTGAAGTAATAGGGTTTCAGGAGCATCAGCGACTAACACCATATTGTCCGTGTATATTGACTTTGTGGTCGATTTTATCCGCGCTAGACGATAAAACCCGAGTTTCCGGGAGGAAAATCCACGCTACCCTTCGCCCGAGACCGACTAACTCAGCCACGTTGCGAAAAATGCCCGCAAAAATTCTACCCGTCATCGACGGGACTCCAACTAAGGTCTTTTCCACCCGGTGTGGGGAGGATGGTGGTCCTATCAACTTTACTACCCTTTACTTCCTTTGCTCGAAAGAATGAAGTCGGGTAAACATAAGCCTCGAATGTTAAACGTGGCCACGAATTCTGGAAATTTGTCTGTTAACAAAAAAAAAAAAAAAAAAAAAAGAGAGAATCTTCGAATTTTGTCATTTGTGTGGAATGCTGCCTGTAGCCAACAGTGCCATTCTGCCCCATTCATAATGAAGAGATCTAAGCTTCTGAATGTTTCCAGTAAAAGAGGAAAACCAGACCCTGGCCTCTTGGGCCCTTGCACGAATGCTATTAGAACCGATAGTACCGTGTATAGGTGGAGAAAATAGAAAATACTCGTTGAACTCCTGTAGGTTGTAATTTTCAGAAAATACATGCGAAGGAAAAGGTTGTTCCAAAGAACTGAAGTAAAAGGAATAAATGAGGAAGAGAGGAAATTAGCAATATTTGGCTTTTGAATGCACAGATTCTCAATTGACCCTTATGATAGATGCAGATTCTAATTTCCGAAATGCATTAAAAAAGGACACGACGTTATGGCCGTGTACAGGAAGGAGTACCACGAAGATCGGCACTAAGACGCGCTTCTTTTACTCTCAGACTTAATCAGCTAATGACCTTCCGAATTCAATACAAACGGGGAGCGTGGTAATTGGTGGACAATAGCCTGGTTCAAATTCCGTAATAAAAATTCCTGTAGACTTTTTTATTTCTTTATTTTATTTATTTATTTTTTCCCCCCAACAACATGGCTGAGTTAGTTGCTCTCAGACGAGGTTCCATGGTTTTTCTTCCAGAAACTTCAGTTTTTCGGCCAGCAAACAGACAACTCCACACAATAATTTGCTTCATAGCTTTGTTTGGCCCTTAATCCTCACTCATTAATGTGTCATGTATAGAAAGATGAGTGCAGATTACGATCAATAGAATTGCTACATGCATAAATTACACTGACTATCAAAACAAAACACAAACAGTGCTGTAAAAAGCGTATCCTCCATTCGGATCTTCAGATGCATTTTCAGAACCACATTATCCCGTTTGTAATCAGCATGCAATTCATAGAACTGAGAAACTGCTGCAACAGGATCTAGAAAAGTTCAGCAGATGGGCTGAGAGGTGGCAAATGAAGTTTAACATTGACAAATGTAAAGTACTACACATGTGAAACAGCAACCCCAGAGCAACGTATCAACTCTGTGGTACTACACTGACAGTGGTGGAGAATGAAAAGGACCTGGGGGTAATTGTGCAGGCAGATATGAAGTTCTCTGAGCAGTGCAGACGAGCTGCAAGAGTAGCTCATGGTGTCTTGTCAATGATATACAGGGATTTTTCTAGCAGGGATAAGGAAGTGACTATCCCCTTGTATAAGGCAATGGTCAGGCCAGACCTTGAGTACTGTATACAGGTCTGGAGGCCCCATTTCAAGAAGAATGTAGAGCTGCTGGAACGAGTACAGAGAAGGGCAACAAGATTAGTGAATGGAACAAAGGGGTGCTCTTACGAAGAAAGGCTTAAGTTTTGCAAATTACAGTGTCTGGAGACTAGGCACCAGCGAGGTGATCTGATAGAGGTGTATAAAGCCTTGAATGGTTTGAGCATGCTCAATGGTGATGGGATTCTTCCTCTTGATCATAATAATCACCTGAGAGGGCATGAATTCAAATTGGGGAAAGACGGTTGTAGGATAGATGTGTGAAAGTTTACCTTTAGCCAGCGGGTGGTTGTTTGGTGGAACAAACGTCCATCTGTCGTTGTAGAAGTTGATAGCGTAAACAGATTCAAGGCAGAACTGGACAAACATTTTGGGCGAGGGGATGGGTGAAATAAAGGGGTTTTTTTTGGCTGAAGCTATATAAGCTTGCTTTCTTGCATCATGTGCCCTTGCTAATGCTAATGCTAAAAAATGCTAAATCGGAACCAACTGCCTGAAAAATAAATATTCTTCAAGCAATGTCTTCCAAAAACAGGGGTGCTGACCGTTCTTGGCTTCTCACTGTCTATCAATCACTGATGACGTCTGCGCTATGGCTTTCCGTGACTCTAGCAGGAAGAATGCAATACCGTGGGTTCAACCTATATAAAACGGCGATCTCAGAATTAAAAGTTCCCCTGCTCCAAATATCTAGCTTATTTACTGCAGAAGCTCACACGCCACCATTATATCTCGATGGAAAATGTTATTAGCAAAATAAGCACCCAAAATTTGGAGCCTGCTTATTCTTAGCCATACCTTTTGAAACCTGTATGCTATACAGAAACAAAAAAACCTGCAAGCATTACACTTCCCGGGATCATTTCATTTTGGAATCTACAGATTGATAAAATCTACCAAGGTGTGAACTGTCTCACGGACTACAGTTTGGAGAAACTGTGATTGTTTCAGCCAGTGCCGAAAACTCCCTAAACGTAAAAAAAAAACTTCATGCTTCTCACACCCAAATCAATGTCAGATATACTTTATATACTGACAGCTCAAAGTCAACAAAAAAGATCTTACTTGCTTTCGCTGTTTCTACCTCTCCACCAACACAGGTGAGCAATTTCTCTCCAGAATTTTCGGAACTCTTAACGCGTACATTTCCAAGCGGGCACGCAGGGTGTCACCTATTTTGACTCTTCAGCTCTATCAACTCAATGTGCAATGAAGCATAATCACCTCTCCCTACAGAAACAAATCAGATTTCAGTTGGTACGCCCGTGGGTAGAACAGTTATTATACTCATCGACCTCCCCATACCGGATGGAAAAGACCTGAATTCGAATCCCGTTAATGACGCGAAGAATTTTAAATAATCTTCTTGGCAACGTGGCTGAGTCAGTTCATTTCAGGCAACGAGTGTGTTCTTTTGATCCAAGAAACTCGGGTTTTTCATCCAGCAAACAAAAAATCAAACACAAGTAATTTACAGACATCATATGCGGCGCAATTCTGACTATTCAACTCTATATAATTTTGACTACCGGTATTCAACTCTTTTTCTGATGGTGTCATCAGATAAAACCTTACAAAAGCGGCTCAATTTGTCCAGCTGAAGACGACATGGTTTTCTATTGGATCCCAGTCCATTTTGGAATTCGTGGAAATGAAAACGCAGATCACGCGGCGAAACAACCAATAAATTCAAACGTGGTTAATATGGAGAACCCTCTTCGAGACAACAAAACTATTACACTAAAAAATCATCACCCATTACAGTCGGTGAAAAATATGACAAGAATATCAGCAACAAAATTTTGGAAATTAGGAATAGGCCATCCTTTTGGACCTGCAGCCCAAAAAAGTAGCGCCAGAAGAAATATTTATTGGTAAAGATCCCGTCGGACACATTCGTATAACTCATCTTTACTTCCTTAGATGCGAAGAACCCTCTGAGGTACATGTACTCACTGCCACGCTGTTAATACAGTAAAACATATTTTACTTAATTGGTGATAACAAGCCGTACAGATGAAAGGCTGTCTCTAAATGGAATTTTATCAGCAAAAAGACGAAAAACAGATTTCTCTCAAACGTTTAGACCAGTGGTTTTCAACATTTTTTTAAATAACGGCACCCCTAAGTAATTTATTTTATTTTAAATAGTTATTACAATAATATAGTTATAAACAAAACTATAATTCATAATACAAATTATAATAATTTTATTCTTTATATAGAGGCACTAAATAAACATCAATTATAGCTCACCACAAAATTAAAAAGATACCTTTTTATAATAAAATAAATATATAATTTTTTAAAATATAAGTTTAAGTAACTTAAACCCAAATTGCGTGGCACCCCGGTTGAAAACCACTGGTTTAAACGAATCTATAGCAACGAAGCATACTGTGAAGGATAAGGGGGAAGGCTTTTGCCTTTTTAAGGATGACGGCAATGATCTCAGTCAGTTTTTAAATTCTGTACAGGGGGACCAACTGATGATGTTGCCAACAGCAAATTCGAAATGGAAATCATTCAAAGAATTAATCTTGGAAGCTACTAAGCTCTTAATAATACTGTTCAAGATTTAAACCTAAATGGATGTCAGAGAAACTGATAAAACTTGTGGCAGAGAAGAAAAATGCGTGGGATGCGTATAAACGAGCAGGAGACACAGAAACCTATGGTGGATATAAGCTAGTCTCTAATCAAGTTACAGAGGGGATTAGGCCGGCTAAGATTGTAAGAGGTGTCTGACAAAGGATGTAAAGAAAAAACAACAAATACTTCTGCGCCTATATTAACAGTAGAAGGAAGGAAGGGGTTGAATCATATCGGGCCACTTAAGGTCAATGAGTTATCTGTTGGTCACCCTGCTCAGGTTTCTGACAAAGTGAATAGATATTTTGCACCTACATTCACGCACGAGCAATTCTTTATGGGAGGGGTGTCGGAAGTTTATTAAAATTCAGCGGGGAACTAATTGATTTGATGAAAACTGAAAGGAAAATGGAAAAGAAATTGCTGAAGTTAAACATTAAAAAAAGGCACCCGTGGTGGATGGGATCTATCCGTCTGCGCGGTAGCACAGTGGTATCGTCACCGTCCTTCCTACACTGAGTGGAAAAGGCCCAGGTTCGAATCCCGTCGATAACGCCAGGAACTTCAATGTTTTTTTTATTTTTTTAAATTTTTATTATTTTTTTTTTAACTCCGTGACTGAGTTAGTCGGTTTCAAGCGTAGGTGGCAAGGTTTTTCCCCCAAAAACTGAGGTTTTTCATCCAGCAAAACAGACAAATCGACCAGAGATCATACGCAATTTACAGACATAAGACACCCAGCACGGTATATGAATTTAATTATTGGGGTTGCCTAATATAATAGTTTTTTTTTTTTTTTTTGGTTGGGATCTATCCAATTATATTAAGGATGGCAGCAGAAGGAGGTAAGCAAATCTGTAGCCATTATTATGAGAGCAGTATCTTTGGATTTAGGGGAGGTCCATATGAACAGAAGATGTGCGAATGTATCCGCAGGTCACAGAGAACCACCAAAAGGTGACACGAGCAATTACAGATCTTTTAGCTTAACGTCTGTTTAGGGAAAATAATAGAGTCACTACTTAAAGAAGTAATGCAGGATCATCTGGACAGGAATGCAATTATACTGCAGTCGCAGCACGGATTTGTTAAAGGACGGTCTTGTTTAACCAATCTGAAAAGTTACTCTGATGCAGTGAGAAAGGAACTGGATGCAAAAAATAACTTTTTTCATCACATACTTGAATTTCAGAAATGTTTTTAATACTTTTGTTGTACATAAAAGACTGCTGTACAAAGTGGTGCAATGCGGCATTAAGGGCGATGATCGAGTGGGAGAAGACACAGAGTGGTTATCGATGGATACTGCCCTTCGTAGACTAAAGTGGAGCCCCCAAGGTTTGGTGCCGAGCACATTGTTCTTTTCTGTATTTATTAATGATATTAACGAAGGTATATCGGTTAATTTCAAAATTTGCAGATGATACAAAAGTCAGCAGGTATTGCTACTGCAACAAGATCTAGAAAAATTAGGCAGATGGGCTGAGAAATGGCAACTGAAATTTAACATTGACAAATGCAAAATACTGCATGTGGGCAGTAATTGCGGAGTAGCATACCAACGGTGTTGTATTCCAGGCTACCGAAAAATGAAAAACCTGGGTATAATCAATTGTGAAGTCAGATATGAAGTTCTCTGAGCAGTGCACACAAGATGCCAGAACAGTCCACGGGGTTTTTTCAAAGATATACGGAAATTTTGCTAGCAGAGATAAGGAAGTGATTATCCTTTGTAGTGGCAATGATTCCCCTCTTAAGTACTGCATACAAGTCTGTTGGTTTCATTTTAGGTAGGATGTAGGCATGCTGGAACGAATGCGGAGAAATGTACAAAAGGGGCGTTTTTACCAAGAAAGGCTTTACTTCTGCTGATTGCGGTGTCTGAGATTAGGCACCTACGGGGATATCTGATTGGAGTTTTTAAGGCCTCGAAGGATTGACTACGCCAAATGATGGAATTCTTCCTCTTGCTGAAATCACACTTATGAGGGAGCATAAATTCAAGTTGAGGAAGGATGATTGCAGGATAGATGTACAAAGGTGCCTTCATCCAGCAGATAATTGATTGTTGGAACAAACTTCCATCTGTTAATGTGGGTAGTTTAAATAAATTGAAAGGAGAACTAGAAAAATTATTGCAGGGATGGACGAGTGAGGTGGGCAGTTTTTTTTTTTTTATTGTGGCTGATGATGGCTCTATAAGCTCGCTTTCTTGTATCATTTTCCACTATAAATACTAATAACTTAGGATGTATAGCAAATTGAGAATAATTCTTCACCTTAATAATGCGCTCTAAAGGCATGTTTTTGAAAATGGATCAGCATGCAGATCCAAAATAACTCCTTCGATTTTGACACCTCTTGCGTCAAAATCTACATCAAGTTGCTGCCTTAGTAACCATAGTCTGATAATTTTATGTAATAAGATTGGTTTTATTTTTCGCGTTGAATACTTTTAGGAACATTGTCCAAGGATGCCGCTGCGTGGCCAGTGCTTAAAAGTCACATCACGGTATTCATTTAGCCATAACACAGCCAATGCATCATATATTTGACAAAACTATGATTCCTCACGGTTTTATCCAAGCACTAAAAACTAAACACTAAGAACAAAAAAAGCACTAAAAACTAAACACTAAGAACAAAAAAAAAAAAAAAAAAGAACTATTCATTTGTCATGCATCAAATGAAGTGGAGTTTCAAGGAGAGTTTTGTAAAGTACACGAGGCGTTGGCCTTATTGAAGTGAGATTAACAACGTTACATAACTGAAGTCAGCTGAAAACAATTTAAGCAGAAACGTGATATTTTAGCGTAATTTGATTGCTGACCCAAAAACTGTGAAAAAAATAGACAGAGTTATGCCCTCATATTTTATTATGACGAAGTGTGAGATTTCCATATTCTCCCTTAAGCGAACTGCTTTTCTCTAGAGCTGTTTCCGTTTAATTCAATTACCTAAAAAGGATTTTTGTATTTCGACTCGCTGGCCTAGCATAAGTCGAAATACGAGTGGAATCGTAACTTCCTCCCTCCACCGATGTAATTAAGGACATCTGTGTATTTGTTCTTATTTTCGGCGATTTTTTTTTTATCGTTAGGCCTATCTTGCAATTGCTCGAAGGCTTTGTTACGTGACAAGGCCGAAATCTTCCCTTATGGATTTGAGAAGCTCCCCGCAGAACAAGAAACAGAGGTCAACGTTTCAAGATATACACCATTTAATGACAATCCATCAATCAGTTCAAAGACAAAAAAAAAAGTGGAGGCAGTCAATCAAACGTATCCTACCTTTTTTGTTCTCGCTGGTAGCGCAATTGGTATGTCCTCCTCACACTGGGTGGAAAAGGCCCGGGTTCGAATCTTGTCAAGGAAACGAGGAATTTTTATGGGCTCATTTTCATGGCTCAGTTGGTTTCCGGCTAGGAGAACAAAGTTTCCTCTCCTGAAAATCCGGTTTTTCTTCCAGCAAAACAGGCGAACTGGCCAGAGAAACACGAATTTGCAGATAAATACATGTATATACGGCGCAACATAGTCTAAGTTGCTTATGCGCTTAAAAACCATATAACACCTATATATCCAGAGTTTGAAGCTTGCCAATTCACCCTATTTGGCCAGACTCTTTTACTTGCTGGCCTAGCATTCCAGGCAGGACATACCGACGCTGGATCCCGCAATGTGAGATCTTTTTCTACGCATCCCTTTGGAGTTTAATTTGCTGACCTGGTAACTCCCATGCAGATTACCCCACCGCCACCTTCTGCCACAAATGAGCTTCTGAGATCCCCCCAGCCTCGTAAAAGAAACATCAACCTTGTTCCTTCGGCTGAGGAGATAACCTGTCAGTGACCAAGTCATGCTCTCCAGCATGTTGCTGCCTCAGAAGACCTCTTGTAGGTGTATCTAGTTTTCAGGCTTAGGCACCTTTACTCTCTAACCATCCTCCCAACCCTTCTAGAGGGCACCCGGCCTACTACAGATTTTTCCTAGCTCCTACGTGACTCGGGAACGTCCCTCTTTGTGCCCCCCTTTCGCCTTCACCTTTGATTCATTGTCTGCCAACACTCTATTCTCCTCATTTAAGCTTCCCTCCCTCCCTCCCCTGGCTCTGCCAGCAGAAAGCCCCATCAGACATTTCTGTCTACTCCTGGCCCAGCTCCTCGTGCCGTGAACGGTCGCTGGGAGGTGCCTTCCTTAATGATCGTTCTTCCGAGTAACTCAGTGGCCAGATGAACAACGCAAACAAGACACCAACACATTACTTACGGTACCCAACGGTACTCAGGCTCTTCTGGCTTTGTAGAGTCGTGCATTTTCACAAACCAAACTATTATATTAGGGTCATGCGGTAGTTCTTTACATATAGGCGCCTCCGTAGCCAGGTGGGCAGGAGCAGCAGTGCGTAACACACGCTTCTTGATTAGACCGGGGTTCCAGCCCGTCACCACCAAATACGGAGGATGCGGAAAGGTCAGGGAATGACCACCGCATATCCCCTGAGCAATATGGCCTTAGTTGCTAATGCTCCTAAAAAAAAAAAACCAAATAACAATAAATAATCTTACAAATACCTGTATTTGTGTCTATAAATTGATTATTATTATTGACAGCTACAAAACAGCAATGAAACGTGCCTGAGGGTGCAGCTACAAAGCACGCAGCTTCAAAGCAGAAGCTTGGACTATACATTTCCCAAAGTAAAGAGAAAAGTAAATGTACATAAGAAAACTACTGAATTCAAATGTACACATAAAATAAATAAAAGTAGGACTCATCCGTCCTATTTAAGTAAACAGGCAGGAGTAAGGCAGAGCACTGGTATTTCTTCACACACATTACACAATCAGTCTTAGAACTTGCAAGAAGAGTCCATTTTAAGTCAGGTACCGGATGAGGTTAGCAATTTCAGTTGCCCCTTGAAGTGTCCGGGGATGTCAAATATCTCCACATTTGCTTTGTTCATTGATCTTGCAGTCCTGTTATAGTATCCATAATTTGTTGTTGCATAGGATGGTTTCACCAGTGGATGGTTTCTTAACGCTCTTGTCGGAGCGTTGAAATTTATTTGTGAGACGAAATGAGGGCAATTCAGGGTACCATTTAACAGCTGGTTAAGAAGGAGTAAGTCGGCTTTATCTCTTCTTTTTGCCAGCGTTTCGAGTCCAAAGAATACACACCACTCTTGGTAGGATTTCTCAATTGTATTCGAGGCTACTTTAAAGCAAACGTACTTTTTTGAATATTTTCAATTTCTAATTTTTGGTAAGCAACATGTGGGGACCAGACCTGTGAGGCAAATTCTAGGGCTGGCCTAACACAGATTTTGTAAAGAAAGATGAAAAGTGCCAACTGATTGAAGTCTCGGTTAATTCTTTTCAGGAAACCTAGTTTTTTGCTAGCTGCCTTCACAATGTTAGAGACATGGACATCAAAGGAAAATGATTCTTTGATAAAGATACCTAAATTTTTGGCTGTACTAACTTTTTTGATCGCCTTGTTGTTGATACAATAAGAAAAATTAAGTTTGTTTTTCTTGTGTGCATTTGCAAAGCTCATCAGTTCACACTTGTTTTCATTTACTGCCATTTTGTTCTCCTTCAGCCACTGAATAACTCGTTGAAGAGCTTCGTTTAGGATGACGCAGTCATTGGTACTGCCAATTGCTTTATAGATTTTTATGTCGTCTGCAAATATGTTGATTTTGATTTAATTGTCTCCCAGGGTACTTGGAAGGTCGTTGATGTAGATAAGAAATAATAGCGGGCCTGAAGATGAACCCTGTAGGACACCAATTTCAGGCTTGAAAGGATATTAGATTTTACCTTTAAATGTCACGGACATTTCTCTACCTTCCAAGTAGTTTTCAATCCAGTTTAGTGCCTGTCCTCTGAGACCATAGTGATGCAGTTTCTTGATTAGTCTCTGATGGACTACCTTGTCGAAGGCTTTGCTTAAAGACCATCAAAGGAAAGTTGGCGAAGACTAAATCCAAGTAGTTTTCATTTCTAGTTGGAAATTCACAGATCTGATTCAGATTTAGAGCGATGAAAATTTTTTGAAATCTGCCCTTAAGTGTCCAGACATTAGTTGGATTGGCATTACATCCATTGTAGGCATGTGGCATATTAAAGTCCCCTAAAACAATTAAATGGTCTATTCCCAGATATTGATCAAGAATTTGGTCGATAGTATTCTCAAATTCCATCATAAGAGTGTTATCTATAGGTGGTGGAAGGTAGACATGCATAACATAGCAGATATATAAGAGCCATTGCCCAGTTGGAGAAAAATTCCTTCAATGTTAGCCAAGACTTTGATTTTTGAGACATGAATCTCTTTTTGGCAGACGATCATGAGCCCGCCGCCTCTATTATCCAGTCTATCCCAACGAATAACAACAAAGCCCGGTGGGACCAATTCACTGTCCTTAACATCCTGAGTGAGCCATGTTTCCACTACAAAGTAGACGTCGTAGTCTTCTTGTAATATAAGGGAATAGGTGTCTTTATAGTTGGTATTGTTTAGACATTGCACGTTTTGATAGTAACATAGCAAATTATCTTGTAAATTATTCTTATTTTGCCGAACTGGAATCCTATTTTTCTGTATTTTCTTGATTGTCTGTAGTTGCTATTTATTTCCATTTTCAATATTCGTAGGTGAGGATGGGTTTATTGATTTGTCCTTGTACTTACATTCTTGTGGAAAGGCAATATCAGTGTTCCTCCGGTCCAGTTATTAGTGTCCAGAATACTTGCTTCGTTGTCCTCACTATATGAAACTTTAAAGGATGAGTACTCCTGTGGAAACCTTGCTTTCAGTTTGGTTATCTGAACATTTGACTTACAAAAGCTGTTAACGTATTCTTGTAATTCTCTTTCAGTTGTGTCCTGGGCCAACCGTGAAACAAATATAGCCTTGAGCTTTGGAATAACTTTAAGCTCTTTTTTTTTTCCTTTGTTCGATGAGTCCCGTTTCTAGTTATTTCGATGGGTGCTATGCACCCGTCATGTTAACAAAGAACTTTTCAAGCAGGTGGACGGTTGGTAATGGTCAAGGGCGTGTTCAACTGGCACACGTTGGGACCTCTGGTACGTCTACACGCATCTCTGAACTGTCCAGGTTACGTGTCCATCCTTGTAGACCATCTGCATCCCTTCATGGTCATCGTGCATAAACAGGGCAAGGAACTCTTCCAGGAAGAAAATGCGCCTCCCCTTAGAGCCGTGGTGACTAGAACATGATTCGAAGATCATTCTGCAGATGACCGACTTGACTTATTTAGAGTATATCTCATTCTTCGATATACTATAAATAAGTCAATTGGGATCGTACCTCCAAGAATCTGAAGGGCATTGTTGGATACTGTTCTGGAGACCTTAAGAATTTTCATAATATGGTTCATTCTGTTGCTATCAGTTTTGCCCGAAATTAGACTTTCCACAAATTTTATTCCCACACTCTGGCTGCATACGAGACAATCAGCAGGAAGATGGTTTGTACTATAAGTGATAGGATTTTCTTCGTTAACCCTCATTACTTTCTTGAAATTTTTTCAGCCAATTTTGAGACATGAGTCAAAAAGTTTAATTTGTCGTCAAGAATCATTCCTAAATATTATGTTGGAAATGTGGGATTTGTGATCCGTTGAATGGTATTTTTAGAGGACTATTGTAATCGAAGTGAGATCTAAATATCATAAAGTAGGTCTTCATAGCCGATTTTTCAATTTATTGACATTGGCCAAGCTGATAAGTCATCAAGAATTGGTAGAATTAGCTCTTCTAGTATCTTACTTGACCGTCCTTCTACATCAATCTCAAGATCGTCTGCATACACAATTTTTATTTCATTCTCATGATATCTAGCCCGCCACTGATCCTGCATGGCATTCAAGAGGAAACACCCTGAAAATCCTACACAAGCCTGGGATCTGATGTTGGCTTCCCAGGCTTGTGAAGGAATTTCAGTAAGGCAACCTTCCATTGTCTATCTCCTGGAATACTCAAAAGGAATTCAGTTATTTATACGGAAATTTATAAACACGGCAATTTATCTGGAGATCTTGAGTTTATTTGGTTCTGGGTTTAATGTTAAAGACAATAGTAGGATTAATATCCCAGTGTTTAATATATTCCTCTGTTTTGAGGGATGTGACAGTAGCATCAATGTTGGAGTCTCCACTGACATTGCAGAAGATAAACGGCGTTAGATAAATTTTGCTCACTTTAATTATAGGAGAGAATGAGATCCTTCGGAACGCCACCCGTTGGGTCAGATAAACCACAATGGCAAAACGAGGATTTCGCATTTAAATTAGCCATAATAACTAAGTGTTTGGTGCCAAATTTAGAACAAATGCTGTCCAATCTAGGTACTGCAAACTGAATGTCCTCAGATGGAGGCCAGTACATGGATACTAAATAAAAACTCAAAAATGGAGCAGATATTTGTATACACGTAATAGTATCGATACATTCATTTTAATAGTTGTGATCACCAATTTATTGTCGAGCACTATAATAGTACACTTAGGGGTTTATGCTGCAAGTGAAGAAGCAGAAGGCGGGAAACCCATTACCTTATGAGCTTTACTTCCAACTTGAGAGGAATACAATGGTTCTTGTATGCAAACCAAGTCAAATCTTGTTCCAGTGCTGACACACTGATTTTGTCCATTGCTGCTGTTAACATTTTTCCGTTTATTTGGAGAATTATTATACCATATTATAACAATGTTCCCAAAAACAGGAAACATTTAAGGCAACGTTTCCTGTTATTCGGGAGTATTCTCTGGTGAATTTTCCTGTTTTTCTGGACGTAAAAACCCCAGTTCCTGGAAAAAAAACTATCTCCAAGAGGGTGTTGAAAATTATTTTTTTTAGTTTAAAATTTACGAACTCGGTGCGACCCTCTTTGTGCATGCAGTCTGCATCTATATGTGTGTCCGCTGTTCGCACAGTGGCCACAAGACGGGAAACCCATTACCTTATGAGTTTTACCTGCAACATGAGAGGAACAGAGCGGTTCTTGTATGCAAACCAAGTTTGCATACAAGATTTCTGAATAGTTTCGATCTACATGCCCGAAAGCTAACCAGCGAAAAAATTTGGGGATGTAACGTTTTTTCCCAAGGTACCGTCGCTTTTGAAACGTCAGTACTTATGTGACACGAATCCCAGATATACCCGGTTCTTCTGGAAAAGATTTAAATGTGGAGTGAAACTAATGACTCAGTTCATCTTGTTGCCTGAGCCTCCTGTACGAAACAATAATCTTTTAAATTCTTTATAAACAGGTCATCTAAGACATTTCTTCACAAACTATCAACTATCTGCGGTGAAGGATCAGTTCGTTTTATTTCCAATCCGTCGAGACTTGGCCAATTGGGTCCAGCTGAATAACTGGAACATTACTGTGTTTCCGTCTTCGCTTTTTCTAGTACCTCTCTCGGGTTTTCGTGCAATGGTGTGGCAGAGGTTTCATTATCATTATTTAGAGAATTTACATTAGCAGAAGAGGCTTGGCTGACGTGAACATAGTCCTTTCAGCAGTTCCCACTCCTGGAAAAAAGGTTTTATGCCTTCTTCAGAAAAAGCTCGTTCCACCTAAGTAAGCGTGTGGCTTGATTTGATGTGAAGAGCTAACTGTCCTGTAGGCTGGCTATTAGACTAACTTGTTTTTAGATAACCCGATTCAACATGTTGAGTCTGCCTAATATTGTTTTCGGTATTTACCAACTTTAGATTACATATTTTAGTGTTTGTGCAGGCGTAATTTATAAGAAGACTCAGTGACAACAAAATATTCAATACAGACCACTTGCCATGAAAGAAAATACATCTTTTATTTTTATTGTCTAATCATTATTAGCCGTGAATCATTTAGGATACTAAATGATTCACGGCTGTTTTTGGACATCTGTGCGGCATCAATTGCATACAGCAAAGTTCATCTCTGCTAAGTGGGCCACATACAATGCTGTATGTGGCCCACTTATCAGAGATAAGACTTTTCTGCGTGAATTTCTGAAGATTCAAATTTTTAACTTTCCTATCTGGCAAACTATCCACCAGAGCGCGAGAAAAAGATACGTATATGCACAATATAAGTAATTTTGAAGGGATTATATGATACCTGTACTTGATTCATATGTCCAATAGGAAATCTACAATGAGCACTTTTAAGGTTTGCCCAATTGTAGCCCAATGTTAATATAATACTAATATCTATATTATCAAGTTGTCTCAGTGACAATGTTCGCTTACAGCCCTACGGCCCATTAAACAGTTTTATGTTGTCAAGCATAGAATCCAGTGAGCGCTAAATCCAAGATGGTAGCTTCCAAATCGAAGTCCCGCCAATTTTTGGCGCCAAAACTCACTGCAACGAAGACGATGTAATGACGTCATGGTAATTTCCCATAGATAGAGTTAATATATGTGTTCAAAGCATTATAGAGATGGGCAGCCATGTTGTAATATGTCTTTTTCACCACATAAAGTCTATGGAGAAAATCTCAATAAAAATCAAAGAAAATCAATTCTAAACCGGTCACAACGGGGCAACCCTCTCGACCAAACAGACAAAAGTGACATCAGACCACTCACTAACAGTTCATAGAACCGTAGTAGCACTGTTTGCAGATGGAGGTGGCCTAAAGATAACCAAAAATAGAAATCCTTTGAGGAGCACAGATTCCAAGAACACAAAACCAAACGGGCGAATTCAGACTCTACACAATCTTAGGTATATGATAAACATTAACTCCGCAAAGATCACGAACACATTGACTTAAACTTAGTTGTGTATTAGAAACGCTATCAAATTTTAAACTTCTCTGTCCATGTGGACTCGAAGAGTATGAAATAAATTCTCCTCCATTACATGAAGGCCGCTACTTTGGCACAACTGCAGCAACTGTGGCCTTGCTCTCCTCTGCCAGGGCATCACTGGAAAAAACTAACTGAATTCACCTGTTCAAATTAGTTAACCTTGCAACTGTAGCTGCTAGGTTTAAACCATCAAAGACTACAAAAAGAAAACCCACCACAACCGTCCCCTGACTACCAACCGCAGGAATATTACAAGAATACTCCATCAAAGACTACTGAGAAACAACCCACCACAACCGTCCCCTGGCTACCAACCGCATGAATATTACAAAAGCTCTCTGTCTTCTGCAAGTGTTTCTCAACCTGACATCAGCAAAAGGCTTCTTTTATACAAGATAACAATGCTGAAGAACCACTGTTCCTTCTTGTTTACCATTCTTTACCACTGTAATTAGTAATTTCCGCCCTGGCTACCATTTTAACAATGGTATAATTAGTATTAGTAACGGCCGTATGGTGCAAGAAAGCCTATGGCTTATGCTGCACCAGCCAAAAAAAAAAAAAAAAACCCGAACAAAACAATGATAAAAACAAAAATTAAATAAATAAATAATAATAATTAATAAATAAATAAAAATAATAAAATGAAATTAAAAATTAAA
Source organism: Mastigoproctus giganteus (assembly GCF_048544385.1). Classification (NCBI taxonomy): domain Eukaryota; kingdom Metazoa; phylum Arthropoda; class Arachnida; order Uropygi; family Thelyphonidae; genus Mastigoproctus; species Mastigoproctus giganteus. The sequence continues at coordinate 1,330,418 of NC_143584.1, forward strand.
TAAAAAGGAAATTAATCCTATCATCCTATGCGCTTCCTTTACCCAAAAGTACTATCCAGATGACCTTTGAATTTCCCCAAACTGTCGGCCTCTACCACCCATGAAGGCAACTTATTCCAGTAATTTATAACTCGCTGGCTAAAATAAAACTTCCTGCAGTCCAATCTAAACATTTCCCCGCGTAACTTGAATTTATGTCCCCTAGTTCTAGCATCATTTATAATCTTGAAAATTTTGTCCTCATTCATTTTACTGATGCCTCTCAGAGACTTAAACACCTCAATCAAATCTCCTCTAAGGTGTCCTAGTTTCCAAACTCTGCAACCCACATATTCGAAGTCCTTCTTCATAAGGACGCCCTTTTGCCGATCTCACCAGGCGAGTTACCCTTCTTTGCAATTGTTGATATATCCCAGTATTTCTTTCTCACCGAACCATTCTGATGTCACAAATACACAGAAGGCAGCAGAAAATTCCCCAGAGACAAAATAAAGTTGATATGAGAGGAAATTTGAAAGATCATTTTGGTTGTAAGCTAAAATGATATCTCTAATAATTTCCTTTTAGGTTATTGCTTAAAAGCATCTTATCTTTAACTGAGCTGAAAAAAAAAAAAAAAAAAACTGTTGATGAGACTACTGAACGAGACGAATTTTCAAGGAATACCAGGCGGAATTTTATTGATTTATGTTGGGTTTATGTTTAATTACTTAATTAATTTGGTTGCTTTGTTTTCCATTTTTAATTTCGTATTTTTAGTGATATTGAATTTGAATGGAAACCATATCTGAGAGCAGAGCATCACAGAGCACAGGGCTCAACTTAAACATAGAGTGCATAGTGTTAGGGTCAGGCGCCCCCTGTGGTTTCCCACATCTGCGCCATATGTACCCTGTGAAGAAATACAAAACACTGTAAATGCCAGAAAAAGTGTAGTGTATTGAATGTGTAGTATTGTGTAGGGTTCTGTTGTGTGTCCTGGCATTTGGCCGCGGGATCCCTGATGGACCCACGTTGCCCGCACACACCACTAGGAGGAAGCCAGGCTGCCCATTATTCTCTGGCAGGTCTCTGTCAGGGTCGCCTGATCAAAATATAAATCACACTCAGCGAGAGTGCTACTTATATTTTGGAGTGGTCAAAACCACTGGAGCTTACCCAACCATGTGGGTGAGTTAGCAGGTAATCCTACCCTGGATGTTCCAGGGTTAGCAAGTCGATGGTGGTAAAACGGTCAAGTACAGATTTTTTATTTCAAGTTTGAGCAAGTCCCTCACAGGTTTGTATCCCCAGCTTGAGTTGGTTGTAGAGTAGTGCGCCTAGAAAAGAGGTTCTGTGCGTACTCCGTTAATATTAAACAGTCGAACTTGGCTATGGGAGCCTGTTTGGGCCCGGTGAACCCTGAATTATAGTCTTATGAAATGTAGTACTCATTTGATATTCGCGGACCATTTTAACGGGTCATAACAATGGTATGGGGATTGAATGACTTTGCGTGTGGTCCTTGTAAAGAATATGAAGTATTAGTCTTCAACTCAGTGTTGTTATGCGACTGTATGAGAGCTTGAAGAACAGGATGGATGCTGTGGAAAGGTTTGAATTGGGGATCCATCTAGCCTTCAGCTGCTATCATGAACGCCAGAACATGCACTTGATCATCAAGGAACCCATCACAAACGTGTACATCAAGGATCGCATCGCAGCCCCTATGGCAGAACGCATTGGTCCCAAAGGAGCCGGTTGTTGTCGGTGACTCTATAGGGATATTAGTGGGTGGTACTGGAGTAGGGTATGTCTGCTGGAGAAAGAGTTTATGATGTGGTAGCAGTGGCGCAGCCAGGATTTTTTGTAAGCAGTGTATAAAGAATATGCCAATTGGCTAATCCTAAAAAGCAGCACAATACCTGATTTCGCGGTCACAGTGTACGTTGCTCCTGCTGACCCTGCCCTGGCTACGCCATTGCTTGTTAGAGAAGATATCATGTTTTAAGGGCGAAAAAGGTGATATTGTTGCGCATGTTGGCAATTAGAACATTAAGAATATGATATCTACGAAATTACTTAGGAACTATAGAGGGCAATGTTGGAAAAAAAAAAAAAAAAGAGGCGAGGTGGGGTTAAATTTGAAAGTGTCTGCAATTCTGCCCAGACACGATAGGAGGGAGCATACCGTGAGCGCCTTGTCAATCAATTCCCCCTTCAAGAGATAGTGCAAGGCTCATGATGTAGAATTTTTCTCAGCTTGATCTGTGCTTATTGACAGGAGAGACTGCTTCTACAAGGATGGGACACACTTAAACAGAAAGGGTGGAAGAATATTTGCTGATGCTGTCCAGGGAATATTAAGTGGGTCAGAAAATTGTTGACTTGGGGAATGCATACACACACTAAGAGATAAAATTAACAGCAGACTGAGGAAAAGGTGATCCTTGCAACGCTTTTATTGAGCCAACAGCGTGGAAAGCAGGGTGCCCAATGTTTTTAGGACTGCTGGGAGTCATCGTAGAACAAATAAATACATGGGTTGGGTTACGGTAAATAAGAGTATGAATAAGTGCATGTATTCTTCCATGTACACTAATGCTAGGAGTATTTGATGAATTTGAAGTGTTGGTCAAGACATCAAAGGCGGATATTGTTGGGATATCAGAGACGTGGTGTCACACAGATGTAAGGGATGCAGAACTGGAGTTTGGGGAGTACAATGTGCACAGGAAGGACAGACAGGATTGGAAGGGGGGAGTGGTTATGCTGTTAAGAAACACGTAAAACTTTAAGGAACTGCACCAGTTAACTTAGATGGTCGTGCAATGTTGAGTCAGGTTGTTACGACATAAACACCGGGAAAGGGAAAATGAAGGTATTACAGGCCTAATGCTTGTAATAATGTCACACAATCTCAGTGTCTCATAATGAGGAATTTCAACTTTTCAGATGTTGAATTCTTGAAAGTTAAAATTGATGGGTTATGTCAGAGTCACACGAACAAGACTCTTGTAGATTTGTTAGATGACTGTTCTCTACAGCTTTATGTTAGAGAGGAAACAAAAGGGAGGGAGTAACTCTCTTCACCTGATTATTAGAAGACCAGTTTGACTACCAGTGCAACGGTGAGTCAATTTGGTGTGACAGAATCACTGGGAAAACAAAATAAATAATCTTTGTATGTCCTACCATACTAAATAAAGTGTTAAAATGGTGAGTGACAAATTCCCTTCACGGCAGGAAATTCCAGGGGATTTACATATAAAACAAAAAAAAAAAAACAAATAGAAAATATAGATTCACAAAATTTACACTGCATTTCTGTCCTGACAGTTAAAGTGCAAGTTGCTCAGAATTAAAACTGAAATCACTATAGACACTTGTTCAAACAAGCACACCATTGAGTACACGCACTTCAAAAACGCGCACAACCGTTAGTCGACAGTAGCCTCATTGAACCACATCGCGGTTTTTTTCTGTACTTCGAATCTTCCATCAGCTTTTAGAGTCTATTCCAATTTGAGATAAGGAACAGATTGATTCCAACGCCTTGGCTGGTACGAACCTCTCAGCCATCTTCAGTCAGTGCTTTCATCCTCAGGGATTTCATGCTTCTTAAGACGGATGGTGGGATGAACCACTTACAAATCTACCAGAAGGAAGGTGAGGATATCACGCCCGTCATCATCTTAATTTAAGTTATGAGTTGTTTCCAGGAAATGTCTGGCAAACGCTGTAGTTTCAGTTAATATTAGTAGTATTAGTATTAGTAACGGCCGTATGGTGCAAGAAAGCCTATGGCTTATGCTGCACCAGCCAAAAAAAAAAAAAAAAAAAAAATCCGAACAAAACAATGATAAAAACAAAAATTAAATAAATAATAATAATTAATAAATAAATAAAAATAATAAAATGAAATTAAAAATTAAATAAAAAGGAAATTAATCCTATCATCCTATGCGCTTCCCTTACCCGAAAGTACTATCTAGATGACCTTTGAATTTCCCCAAACTGTTGGCCTCTACCACCCATGAAGGCAACTTATTCCAGTAATTTATAACTCGCTGGCTAAAATAAAACTTCCTGCAGTCCAATCTAAACATTTCCCCGCGTAACTTGAATTTATGTCCCCTAGTTCTAGCATCATTTATAATCTTGAAAATTTTGTCCTCATTCATTTTACTGATGCCTCTCAGAGCCTTAAACACCTCAATCAAATCTCCTCTAAGGTTGCAGAGTTTCCAAACTCTGCAACCCACATATTCGAAGTCTTTCTTCATACGGACGCCCTTTTGCCGATCTCACCAGGCGAGTTACCCTTCTTTGCACCCTTTCAAGAAGCTCGATGTCTTTCTTTAGGTGCGGTCTCCATACTTGAACACAGTATTCCAAGTGTGGTCTAACATAGGCCTTATATAATGGGATTATCACGTCCCTATCTCTACTTGCAAAAGTTCGATAGATCATCGATAGGACACCATGGGCCTTCCTTGCAACCTGTTTACAATGCTCAGAGAATTTCATGTCTGACCGTATCGTAACACCCAAGTCCCTTTCCTCCAGTACTGGGTTTAGTTGAACTCCACCAAGTGAATAAGTTATTTTGGGATTACTGTTTCCCAGGTGTAATACCTTACACTTTGTTGGATTAAAGCACAGCTGCCATTTTCTGACCATTCTTGAAGTCTATCTAGGTCTCGCTGAAGAAGCTCAGCTTGACAGTGATCATTAACTACTCTACCAATTTTAACATCATCTGCAAATTTAGACATCACGCCCTCTATCCCTTCATCAATGTCGTTTATGAAAATTAAAAACAACAGTGGTCCTAATACTGATCCTTGGGGAACCCCACTTCTTACATCAACCCAATCTGAGGAATAGCCATTTATCACAACCCTCTGCCTCCTGCCCTGAAGCCATCCTTCTATCCATCTAAGGATTTTCCCAGTGATTCCAACCTGTTCCAGCTTATAAAGCAACCGCTCATGTGGGACTGAGTCAAAAGCTTTGCTGAAATCTAAATAAACAATGTCGAAATTATTCCCTAAATCCAGCTCGTGAGTGACCCTTTCGAAATAGCGAACCAGATTTGTTAAACATGATTTTCCCTTTACGAAACCATGCTGAGTATCCTTGAGAATTTCAATTCGATCCAAATGATCCTGAATTCCACCCTTGATCAATGCCTCCATGATTTTCCCTACTACTGAAGTCAGACTGACAGGTCGATAATTTCCCACTTCACTTTTAGAGCCACCCTTATGTATGGGAGATACATTTGCACTTTTCCAATCCAAGGGAATCTCCCCAGAGTCTAGTGATGCTCGCATAACCAGCCTCAGTGGTTCAATGCACTCGCTTGCCGCCTCTCTCAAGATTATAGGGTATATTCCATCAACTCCAGGAGCCTTACTAGTCTGTAGGCTTGAAAGTTTTTTCATTAAATAATCTTTCGAAATTTCAATATCATTAATTACATATTTTTTAGCTTCGCTCCCACAATTTCCCATTGCCACAAAAGGCTTTTCATTTGTAAATATCGATGCAAAATAACTGTTGAGTTCATCAGCAACGGCAGCTGGTGTATTTAATACTATCCCCATTCCCTTACGTAAAGGTCCGATCTGGTTTGTCCTGCTCTTCTTGGCATTTATATATGTGAAGAATTCTTTATCCCCCCTCTTTGCTCTGTTTGCTAGTGATTTCTCATAAACTGCCTTTGCCTGTCGAACCTTTTCTGTGGCTCTATTACACATCACCTTGTAGCTGTTATAGGCTTCAGTACTTTTTATTGCTCTGTAACGTTTCCATGCCACCTTTTTCTGCTCAAGTAATGTGGCAACTTCACTATTCATCCAACTTGTAACCCTTCTCGTGGAGTATTTTTTTAATGGTATATACGCATTCAAGGCATCGGTGATTAATGTTTTAAAAGCGTACCACAGTTCAAATGTATTCATTCTCTGCGCGATATCTACCCAGTTAATAGAGGCCATGTAGTACCTTAAGGCATCGTAATTTCCTTTTCTGAAATTAAAACCCATTCCTTTGCCTTTTACTTCTGCTACCTCTCTCGTCATCATCCACCGTAGAACTCCGTGATCACTTCCTGCTACTGGTTCCTCTACTGTCAGCCCTGTTATGTCATCTGATTCATGTGTGATGATGAGGTCTAGGATATTCTTTTCTCTAGTAGTTTCCCTGACATGTTGATACAAATAACAGTCATCTAGTTGATTTAAAAATTTTGTTCCCCATGTCGAGTTTCCTTCCCATTTACTCCAATCAATTAGAGGCAAATTGAAATCACCCATAATAAGGCATTGAAGCTTACTTGCCCATTCCATTTGCATGTAGAGGCTTTTGTCATAGTCTTCACAATCACCTGGTCTGTAGATTACGCCTACTCGCATTGTACCTTTGTTTCCAACTATCTCACACCATACAGACTCTATACTAGCATGTGAAATGTCTGAATCTGGGAAAGCCATCGTCGCACTCAGGCTGCTTCTGATAAGAAGCATTACCCCACCACCCCTTCTATCTACTCTATCCTTCCTAAATACATTATACAAGCCGTACTGAAACTCATCATCCCCAATTTCCGGGTGGCACCACGTCTCCGTAAGCCCTATTATGTCCGCGTTACTTGTTTTAACCAGCAGTTCGAATTCGCTCATTTTATTGACGACACTTCTAACGTTACTGTATAAACAATTAAGATTTACTGTTCTTGTATATTTAACAACCCTAACACAACCCTTGAAGTTTTTTAGGCTCTCTTCCCTGATATTAGCTACCTGCTCACGTGAAACGTCTTTGCCCCCAGAACATCTAGATAATACGTCCAGTTGGGGTAACAGATAAGAACTCTTAAGGTATGTGCAAGAGTTACATTGACCAATATTATCAGATAAACGCGTGTCAGTATTACCCACATCCCCCCTAACTAGCAGTTTCCCTGAGCCTTTAAGGTATCCTCAATAATACTGGCAAAAACATTTGCACCACCTTTGTTTAAGTGTATCCCGTCTCTACAAAACAAATTCCTTCTACCTACAAGTGTGGGCCATGCTGATAGAAATTTACCCCCTAAAGCCTTGCAGATTCCTTCAAGTCTTGAGTTAATCCACAAGGCTCTTAACATATAATCCCTCCTATCGTGTCTGGGCAGAATTGCAGACACATAGACATTATGGCCTAGCTCGCGACATTTCCTCAGCATGGTCCTGTATTTTTCCAACAAATCGTCAGATCGTGTACGTTTAATATCGTTTGTCCCCACATGAATAATAATATTTTCTTTACCCCCTTTAAAATCTGACAGTCTGTTGGTGACATCATCAATAGTTGCTCCCGGCAGACATACCCTGGTTCTGCTCCACCTATCTTTATTACAAAAAATATTCCCCGTTTCCCTGACAATGGAGTCTCCTAATAAAACAATGTCCTTTCTAACCAGGGTAGTTTGCACTTGGTTTTTCTGTTTTGAGGCTCGAATCGGGTGTGCATCACTTGGTAGATTGCTGGAGTTTTGAGTCCCTGACGAGCTCCCAGAAGCATTATTTTCGAGGGCAAGCACTCGTTTTTTCAGGGACTCAAATTGTTCCATCAGTGCACCAAATTGTAATTTAAGATCTGTGCACTCCTTACATCGATCACAAAGAAAAGAATCCCCAGGTGAGGTAGGATTAGTCACCAGGTCGACCTTGGAAAACATTCCACAGGTTCCACAACGGATTAAATCATGACTCACCCGTAAATCGCCATCTGCTATTTCCGTGTGACTCACGATACCCTGTGACGTGTTTAAGGCAGATCTCGTAACAACCATTATAAAATTAAATAAATATCAATGAAAGTAACTTTAAAAAATTATATCTATAATATTATTAAAATCAAACATAGTGACATAGTGACATAGTGTTTTTTTGACAAGCGGCACCGGTGCTTTCGCACAACTCCGCATTTGAATCTCTTGTGAAGTAAGACAGTACAGTACTGTCAAGGCCAGATATCATATGTTAGTGTATGTTCATGTTTGCTTAGTGCGGGTTATGTTGTTCATCTGGCCGCTTAGCCTAGGGTCTGTGGAACACCACAGACTGCTAGTTACCGTCACTGGCACTGGGAGCCGGACCAGGTATGTGGAAAGAGAACTGTGGCTGGCCGACCCTGGGGTTAGCCTGAGCTTCCCAGGGAGGGCCGAGAAAAGAAAAAAAAAAAAAATAATAAAATAAAATAAAAAAGAATAATAATAAATAATATAAAAAAATAAAAATAATAATAATAAAAAAAAAAAAAATTAATAAAAAAAAAATAATAATAATAAAAAAAATAAAATAAATAAATAAAATAAAATAAATAAAAATAAAAAAATAAATAAAAAAAAAAAATTTTTTTTTTTTTTGAAATAGGAGAAGGGGTGAGAGATTGAGGAGAAGAAAGAAGGTAAGCAGAAGAGAGAGGGTGAGGTAGGGTGGGCTCCCCCCTGGGGGGAGCCCACCCTACCTCAGGAAGAAGAGAAAAGGTTGTGAGGTCAAGTGACCCACAAAGTCAGATTGCCTAATAGCATGATCCTGCATTTGAAAGTCAAATGCCAGCCCCACTCCCAGAGGAGTATTTATATGAGTTCCTGCACAAGTAGGAAAATCAGATATTGTCATACACCTTGAAGAGAAGAGGTGCCAGCAAGTCAGTGGGTCCCACAATGGGCAGGGGGCCCAGGGTCAACAATTTAATCTTCTTCATCCAAGGGTGACTTGTAGGCAATGGGCAGTGTCCCACACTGGGACTTGGATAATCTTCTCTTAGGGGATGAGAGGAGGCACATGGATTCATGAAACTCAAGGATTGCTTGGAGTTCTTGTGGCTATTGTAGAAAAGTCCTTTTTGGGTTCGTGGGTTTGTCAGATAGCTTCCTTTGTGAACGTCGAGAGATTCCTGTTAGGTCATGACAAAGATCAATATTCTGTTTGTGTTTTCTTTGATTCCATTCAGGATATGTTCTGTGAATTGAGTTTTGGGTTCATTATAAGATGGGGGTGCGTTGAACAGTTTGCTGTAGGTGAATTTGACGCATTTCAAATACAGTCTGGGCAAAAGTAGTGAAGGCTTTGTAGTTGGTTTCGTCAATTATGTAGAGGTGTTCCTGCCCACTGGGTATATTTCCAGTTTTGGTAATTAGGAGACTTCTGGGTAAATCATAAAGAGGGCAATTATACATGAGGTGAATCCAGTCTTCATTGTCACCGCATGTGCAGAGAGGAGAATCGGTGAGACCCAGGGCATGCAGCTTGGCCCGAAACGATCCATGACCAGTGAGGAAGAACGAGACGTGAAGGCCTGGTGAGTACCACGGAGGAGGTTTTGGTGCAGTTATCATAACTTGTGGAAGAAATCTTTTAGTTGTTTCACCTTTGGTTGTTTGCTCCCAAGATCTTTGCCAATGCTGGAAGAGCTTAGTGTAAATCTGTTTCATTTCGTTTTTTGGATCATTAGCTAGATCGAGTGTTATATCCAGAATGGTGGTGGCAATTCCTCTCTTTATGCGGTATGCAAGGCCGCGACGAATAACCTCCAGGTCCAGAGGAAGAGTGCCTGCTAAGACCTGCAGGGCAGGATTACTGACTGTGCGGCATGCTCTAGTCACAGTGAGTAGGATATTGCGTTGAATTGTATGTAGCTTTGCTTTATTACGTGCAATGATGGCACGAGGGAACCATATGGCTGCACCATAGCACACAGCTGGTAAGAAGATGGTTTTATAAAGTAGCATGAGAGTCCTCCTCTTCAAACCCCAGTCTGCTCTGCTAATTCTTACGATCATGGCAGTATAACGACGTATTTTATTGGAGAGGTAATTAAGATGAGGTAAGAATGTTAATCGGGAGTCAAAGGTTACTCCTAGATATTTTAGTTCTGTTTTGAGTTGCAATGTCTGCCCAGAGATTTTAATTTGGGGTGGTCTTCTTATGTCCAAGGATCCTTTGAGGAGGATTGTCTTCGTTTTTTCCCCAGAGATGACTAACTTGTGGTTGTTTGCCCAATTTTGGAGGATCGTTAAGGCAGGGGAGGCAATTTGCTCAAGCTGAGTTCTAGAATCAGCTTTGATAAGGAGGATGAGGTCATCTGCATAGGCCATGCAGTCCACAGGACCCAAATCCATAAGAAGAAATTCATCTAGTATCAAGTTCCAGAAGTAGGGCCCAAGAACCGAGCCCTGTGGACACCCTCTAACAACTGGTCGGGAGGTTTTCTGAAAATTTGTTTGAACAGTGACTGAGCGGTTGAAGAGGTAGTTCTGGAGACAGCGGTAGAGGTTGAGTGGAATATTGATTTGACGTAATCTCCTGACAATGCTGGGCCACCAGATGGAATCGAAGGCACCAGCAAAGTCAATGGAAATAGCCAGTAGATATTTTTCTGTGGTTGAGTTTGCTGTGTTGAGCAGATTGTTCATAGCATCTTCAGTGGAGCATCCTGGCTTAAAGCCATACTGCTTTGGAGAGTCTAAGTTGGCTGTCTGGTAGTAGGTGGATAATCTGGATTGAAGCAGCCGCTCCATTACCTTTCCCAAGACCGGGAGAAGAGCAATGGGGCGGTAAGATTTGGGTAGAGTAGGATCTTTATCTGGACCTTTTAGGATGAGTCGAAGCACTGCCTGTTTCCAAGAATCAGGGAAAATTCCTTTCGCAAGGCATTTGTTGAATAGTGCTAATAGGTGGTTTGGGAGATGTGTTGCTGCTTTCTTGATGACCTCAACCTCAATATTATCATGACCAGGGCATTTATTCATTTTTGTTCTGTCAAGTGCTTTGTTCATTTCCTCAGAGGTGAAAGGAGGTTCTATTTTATTGTTGGAGAAGGCCTGGTTGTCTTGTTTAATTTGCTTTTGTTCATCATTGAGGGGACTCTCATCTGTCTGAAGTAGGGCATTCAGAATATTATTCATGGATTCAGCCCATGTGTGTGTTGGATTGCCATCAGGAGTCAGGGTTGCATTTAACATCTCTCCCCTGGGCAGCTTGTTCATAACAATGCGATAAACGACCCCCCAAGGATCTGCGTTACCAGTGGTTGTCACAAGGTTCTGCCAAGACACTTTCTTTTTCTGCCGAATGAGGCTTGTGTAGTCGTTACGATATCTTCTATATGCTTCCCGTAGAGCCTGGACCTCAGCAGGAGGCCAGGAGTGCCTCGCTCTCTGGAAGGCTTTTCGGGCAGTGTGGACTTGCCGCCTTAGGTTTTCTAGTTCCCTGCACCACCAAGGGACAGCCTTTAGGTGCTTCTGACGTTTTTTCATAGTTCTCTCACATGCTTGTTGGAGTGTGCTTGTTAGGAGGGAGAGGTGCTCCTGTGGATCAAGATGGTTTAGTTGGGATGTATCCATTTGTAGCTTTGATTTTATATTGTCCTTGAAGGCATTCCAGTCAGCTGTTTTGGTGGAGTATCTGATGATATCGTGGTAGGTGGGAGGAGTACTATCAAGTTGTCTAGATAGATGGAAGGAGATGGCCCTGTGGTCTGAGGTGGTCCAGGCCTCATGAACCATCCATGATGAGAACTTTTGTGCTATGGACCGTGTGGCGAGCGTAACGTCAATGTTGCTTTCCCACAGGGTATTGCTGAAGGTAGAAAGGTGATGTGGTTTGTTAAGGACTTCAAATGGGGAAGATGAAAGGAAATCTTCTAATTGCTGTCCATTCTGGGAAACTATGTGGCCATCCACACGGCTATGCCACAAGCGAGATCTACAATTGGCATCCATCGTTACTAGGATTTTGCTGGAAGGTAAGAGGGTTATGACTGACTGGAGATATTCAATATATGTTGCGATATCAGTTCGTGGTCGGCAGTACAACGAGACTACGTGCAGAGAGCCTTGTTGGCAGATAATGTGTGCACAAACACCAAAGGGGGTGCATAAGGAGTCGATCTTTGTGACTGTAATTGTTGTATTCCTAATAATGATGGCTGCCCATGGAGTATCTGTGGTTGTCTCAATGATCCTATAAGCGCGAGGGTAGCCCTGTACCCGTCCCTTGTGGGTGTAGGGCTCTTGAACGCAAAGGATATCAATTTCTTCTTCATCCATTTTCATTCTAATTTGTTCGACAACATTTCTAGCTCTTTGGGCATTCAGTTGGAGAATTTTGAGGACGTTGGTGGAATGGCGATTAGGGTGTACAGCCATAGTCGGTTTTGTTATGGATGGTTCTCAATACCCTTAAATAGATTGGACATTTGACATCCCGGACGGAGTGATTGGGATCCATTTTTGCTGCTTTGCAATTGGCGCAGTTAGGGGCTCGATGTTTGTTTGGACAATTGTTGTAGGTGTGTCCGCGTTCAGCACAGTGGCCACAGGTGAAGTCTTGTCGGGCACAGACATGGGATGTGTGTCCAAATCGGAGACATTTAAAGCACTTGATGGTAGGTATGTGCTCCTTGAACCGGCAAGAGCTCCAGCCAATAAATATTCGTTGTTGTTGGAATAATATTTGCCATATCTTCGGGGAGAGTTCGACTACCCAGTTGCAACAAGTACCCGATCTGGATTTGGTGGAGTACTTGACTTTAAGTTCACTTTGAATTTCATGTCTAGTGATATGATCAGCAAGGTTCCTGTCATATATTTCCTCAAGGAGGTCATCTTTGGAAATTCCTTTTTCGACATCGAAGATTACAATTGATGGGCCTTTTGGTTTGGGTATCTCAGCGCTAAGACCCAGTTCATTTATCTGTGGGATTTGAATAATGTTTTCTGCATCTTTTTTGGAAGCAGTCTCAATGATGATTCCAGAATTACGGATTTTTCTGAGGCTTTTAATTTTTATGGTTTTCATTTGAGGTTTCAAGTTGGTAGTAACAACCTCCTTGACAGCCTCGCTTGAAGTAAAGCAACCCTCTTGGGTCGCACGAAGGATGACTAGGTTTTGTTCTCTATTCTGTCTGGTGTTGGGAGGGGCAAATAGCTTATCTGCCATTGGTTGGATCCTCTGCGCATCTGAATAGGACCGGGGGCGCTGTGGCATTTCACTTGGTTCCCGGTTCTTGGTCTGGTGATAATCATTAACTGTGATATTCGGTTCACTGTCCATAAGGTGGCAGTCAGTGTGATTGGGAGGATGGGCATTAATTTTTGGCCGCTGTACCATAGCAGCATAGGTTGATTCTGGGATAGGTGTAGGGAGAAGTGCTGGTCGTGTCTGGCGGTTTGATTGTGCTGTCAGATCTGGGAGGAAAGAGTTCTGAGTGCTATGGCTGGTCCAAGCTGGACTGCTGAGGGCCTTTGTCAAAGTATAATTTGTTTCCCTCAGTTGTTCATTGATTGCAATTAGTTGTTCATTCTGTAGTATTAGGTCATGTAACATTTTCTCGAGGGTACCCCAGCAGCCTGTAACTTTTTGGGCAGCTGGCTTGGTTACTCTACTTCCTTCAAAGCGAAGGCAGCATTCCATCATGGACCTGAGGATCATAATTTTCTCCAAGTGAGAGCAATCCTTATCTAGTGAGGACTGCATGGAGTTCAGTTCTTCTTCTAGGTTCTCCCAGAGAGTAGCTGAAGGAGAACAGGTTTTAGTGGATTTCTTGACCTTTTTTTTGGGTTTTAGCCGTTTTCGCTCAGCTGGAGGGGTGGGGTTATTCATATTGGTGTCCACACCCGCGACCTCCTCATCAATAATAATATTGCTATTATTTGGATCCCGTTGCGAGGAAACATCAGTGCCTAACTTAGCTGGTTGTTTGTTGAGCTGTTTATTAAAATCAAACAGTTACAGGAAAACCTATAACAAAATAATCCAACAATATTTAAATAAATTCGGCCATATTCTACGGTGCTGAATTGTGGGCGTCCGCAACCCCATATTAAGAGAATATGTTGGCTGCTGAAGAGGACTAACAATAAGCACCATCTCCCCAATGAATTAAGGAACACGGAACTTGCGGAACAACGATTTTTTTAGAGGTGAAATGGGAGTGGTGTTTGTTTTTTTTGGCTGATGCTGAATAAGCTTGCTTTCTTGCATCATATGCCTCTACTAATGCTAATGCTAATGCTAAATCAAATATTTAAAAGCACTATCCAAAAGTAAACCACTTAACTGAGGAGCCCTGTCTAAGCGCGTCCGCTCACCTCGAATGCCAACGTACTAAAAAAATCGTTGTTCCGCAAGTTCCGTGTTCCTTAATTCATTGGGGAGATGGTGCTTATTGTTAGTCCTCTTCAGCAGCCAACATATTCTCTTAATATGGGGTTGCGGACGCCCACAATTCAGCACCGTAGAATATGGCCGAACACACTGTTCTTCTGAATCGTGCGGTTGTTGCAGATTGTCTGACGTGAAAAAGGTGCTTCTTGGATGTCCATCATACATAGTTCATCCTCTTTGCAAGTAAACCAATATGCAACGTCAACGTAAGTTTGGTGTCAAAAATTATTCCCAGATCTCTATGAGGGGTGACATTTTGGATGGGCATTCCATTCATTTTTGGATCTATGAGCATTGGTGATTTTTTGATTAGTCTTTTGCGGATTTAGGGCAAGACCAAATTTATTTATGGGTATGAATAGCTCCATAAGCTTATGGTTGATCTGGTCACAAATTATGATATTAGGGTCCCCTGTAAATGATTACATCTACCATTTATTTTTATTTTGTCTGTAAATTGCGTGTGTTCTCTGGACAATTTGCTTATTTGCTGGACAAAAAAACCACAGTCACTGGGGGAAAAAAACCTTCCTATCTCCCCCTGAGACCGACTAACTTAGCCACGGAGTGATAGAAGCCCATTAAAGTTCCTCGCATCATCGAAGATTGATCTGGTCATTTACTGCACGATTAGACAAGGACGGTTGGATGGTCGTTAAGATTTTAATGTCATCTGTGTACGTGTATAAATCGTCTCTGTTCTTGCACAACGGAATCATCATTGCAGAGGAATAAAGATAAGATGCCCCGTGTAGAACTCCTGTATGAATTAGTCGTTGGAGGATCAGATTGTGTGTCTGGAAGTGAATGGAACAGCAAGTTAGAACGGACTGAGGAAGTTAGTGTGCCATGGTTTTTTTTTCCCTAGAAACTCAGGTTTTTCGTCCAGAAAAACAGAAGTTCAACCTTAGAACACACATACACGGAGCAATATGGAATTTTTCACTGATGCTGCTAAAACCCAATTTCCACAAAAACAACAAAAAAAAAAAAAGACAAAGCTATACAGGAAAAATAAAATTACTGTGTGTGTCACTCGCATACCAGCAAGACGTTTGTAGGTTTCTTGGATAAACAGAGGCAACAAGAGGAAGCAATACTCTTGATCAATTATGAGAGTGAGTCTTCATACATTGTTAATCTTCGGGTAAAAGTGTCATTGGGTGGTAGCGATCATATGATTTTGATTTTGTATTTTTTTGTATTTTTGCTTTGATTTTGGAATAATCACTGAAGTAGAAAATAAAAATATGGATACCAGGAATCATGTTATTCGACTGATTATGTTATTTACGTGAGATAAGTTGTAATTCTTTTCTTTTTCAATAAATTAATAAAGGTTTACAAATATGAAAGAACATGTAGAAATATTGAAAATGTTTTATAATATTTCTGCGCCTTATTTTATTTTTTAATCCAAATAGTTTGGGGAGGCAAATAGGGTTGCAGCCGCCCTGGTCCGAAGAAGATGGACATGAATGGTCAGATCGGCAAAAGGGCAACCGTGGTAGTAAAGATTTCGTTTATGTTTCCTAAAGAACTTGGCAACCAAGAATCTTCGATAGGAACTGATCGAAGTTCATTCGGTTCTGAGAGGAGTTGTAAAGAATCCAGATGTAGAGGTCATAAGTTGAAATTGCACTGAAAGAGATTTACATTTTTAGCCAGCAAATTATTGATTACTGGAACAGGTTGCCTCAGCAGATAATCGAACTGGCCCGTTTCAAGAAATTCAACATCAGATGGATAGTTACCTACGTGACAAAGGAACTGCATAATTTGCACTTTCTTATCTATGTTTTTTTCTTTTTTTTGGAT
The DNA here is from genome assembly GCF_048544385.1 of Mastigoproctus giganteus. Lineage (NCBI taxonomy): Eukaryota > Metazoa > Arthropoda > Arachnida > Uropygi > Thelyphonidae > Mastigoproctus > Mastigoproctus giganteus. Next base: position 1,346,440 of record NC_143584.1, read on the forward strand.
GAAATCAATCTCTCTCTCACAATTAATAATTATTTAATAGTATATAGTTGTCTTTGCAGTTAAAACTGCTCCCGAAACATCTTGTCTCACTGTGCACTATTTTTCATTTCCATTGGTGAAGTCCTCGAGTACTCGCTCCTTTGCATTTTGTACTCCATATCTTTACTGTCTTTTAAGGAGTTATTTTTTTGGTAGATGAGCTGTAGTGAAATTTAGACACATGCAGATCCCTGGGGAATTTGTAGAGGATGTCCTCAAGTGTGCATGTCATATATGGAATATGGTACTGCAGAATTGAATCTCAAAAGTTTTTGATTATACTAAAATAATTGCTCAAACGATTGATCTTACCTTGTTGGTAAGTGGAAATTCTCGTCTCTCATTAGAAAATAGTGCTAATTCAGTTCTTCCTGTGCTGGCATGGGCTGAGTCAAATAAGTTGAGGATTAGTTCTCATAAGACAAAGATGATGGTGTCCGGCTCTGAGCTGGATATTAGGCGACCCTCCCAAATTAAAATAATCAACAAACAGCTTCCAATGGTTATATAAATAAAATATTTAGGAGTGATGGTTGATGATAAGTTAAATTTCTAATTAAATGTACAGCATATAGCTGCTAAAATTAAGAAGTTCACTTGTGCATTGGGTCTGATATCACGGACTGATTAGGGGTTATCCTGGAAAACCATGATGTTATACTATAAGGAGATATTCCTCCCAATGGTCACATATGTTTATGGAGCAATGGATTCGTAGAGTGGATACCGTTAGGTTCACAACTAAACTAATTGCTATTCAGTGGACTATGGTTTTGATTATGTTGCGAATTTGTAGAAAAGTATCATTAGCATTATAGGTTCTTGCGGGAACCATGCCTCTTGATTTCATAGTGATTTTTACCGGGTTACGTTATTGAATTCTTGAAATTTTTAGATTACCATTAATACTGATGCTGATATTAAAAAATAAAAATGAATTGATACATGTTTGGCAAACGAGATGGGATAAAACCACTTTAGTTACTAAAATATTTATCCTTGCACTGACGTTTCTAACGGATAAAAACAACCATAGATAGTTTTCCATTGGGTTATAAACCATTAATACTCGGACACCTGCCTTTAGACAAAAAAAAAGAGCTTTTATTGTGTCATTTAAAATTTTTGCTGAAACCCTTTGCTTTATGACGGTCTTCAATCTTCGCGGCATACTCTAAACCAGCTCTTTATAAATGTCAGGTGATATGTTGTTCAACTCTGCCTTTAACGCAGCCACCAGTTCGGCCTTGTTCTTTGGGCGATCTCAACGTGCACGTATCCGACGATCCAATACATCCCAAAGATGCTCGTTAGGAATGAGATCAACACTCTGGGCTGGCCAAACCAACTTTTCCACACCCATATCCTCAAACCACTCTGTTACGACCCGTACAGTATGGCATGGCGCGTTATCTTACTAATACAGGTATGAGGCTTTCCCGAAGTATTGCCATAACGTTGGAAGTGTATAATTGTCCAGGCTGTCCTTTATTGCGCAGCATTCATGGTTTTGTCGATAACGAGTAATGGGCCAAAGCCAAACTATGAAAAGCAGCCCCATACTATGACACTGTCTCCACCAAAGTTCATTGTTGGGAGGATACAATCAGGAAGGAACTGTTCCCCTACCATTCTCCACACCCAAGAACGGCCATCAGACTTCTTGAGTGCGAACCTCGACTCGTCTGTCCATGATTCGCGCTCCTTACACCACGTTAATCGGCGTCTAGCATTTGTTGAGGTGATCAATTCTGTTGAGCTGTTGAGGTAATTCATGTCGTCTTGCAGGCCCACGTTTGCAACTATCAGTGTGCATAATTATAGCTCGTTCTGTGACGTGTTGCATGCATTGAACCTGTTTCCTTATCCATGGAGTGGTGTCCATGGATAAGGTTATCATTTAGATTACCATTAATACTGATGCTGATATTAAAAAATAAAAATGAATTGATACATGTTTGGCAAACGAGATGGGATAAAACCACTTTAGTTACTAAAATATTTATCCTTGCACTGGAAGGAAGATGTTGTTGAAGTTGTTGTTGATGTTGAAGCAAGGTTTTCATTCTACCTTATATTCTTACGGGACATGCATCAATGAATGCAAAACATTTTCAGTTTAGATTGTCTGAAACGGGTTTCCAATGTGGGGTTTCAGAAACCTGGATCCATATGGACTGTATGTTCGAAATTTAAGAGATATAATTCATACTGTTGGGAGCGTTGCCTTAGGGCATAAATCAAGGCTTGTACACTTTCAGAGAGGACACTTTTTTCTATTAGAGATTACTGGCAATCCACATGTCGGTGGATCACTTCTTTTATGGGCTTTGTCGGTTGCCTTGTTTTGAATTTTTGTTATTTCCCTATTTATGATATATCGATGGACATAGTTTATTGGCGTTTTTGTTATATTTTGCATTCTATTTTAGTTTTGCACTTGATGAGTATTGTTTTAGATGAATTGAAACGTTTTAGCTTATATTAATTGATTAGTTCCTGTTGCGTTCCTTTATGCCCATTTGATCGACTGAGAAACAATTCCAAGAGTTTATCGGATAGTTACAGTGTAATCCCCTTTTTATTGATGGGATATGTTGCTTGTTGTGCTTCGTTTAATCACAAATCAATCTCGTCTGAACATACTATTGGACAGTATGAAAATTAAGAAGAGCTGGACGATATTTAGAGTTGCAGAAGTTTTATTATATTAGAGTTCTTGGTACCCACATTAGACTACGAGTTCTTGGTACCCACATTAGACTACGAGCGCCTGAGTCCCACTGTTGGATGAATCAATGGGTGTAAAAGACATCAGTTCTGGCCCCGTCGATAACGTAATTTTTAATTGCCTTTTTCACAAAGTGGATGAGTTATCAGCCTTAGGCGAGGGAAGCATGGATTTTCTCCCGTAAACTCTGGTTTTTCATTGGGCAAACTGAAAATAGAGCTCAATACACACGCAATTTCCAGGTCTATGGTAAATATCAAGCAGTGGAATGAATAAAGACAAACATTTTTCCAATAAATTCATTTTATTAAATATGATAACAGAATAAACTCAAGGTTTTCATTCTACAAATCACACAAACTGACCAAAGCACGACAAACGGTCATGGTCCTATTTGCTTCGGTACACATTCTAACTGGAAAGTATTTAAGTATTTATGTGTGTTTGTTGCGGACCCCAGAGTTTCCCCAATTAATCACTTTTACAGTTCTTGTGGTGAGGCTTGCAGCATTCTAACTGGGAAGAGATTTGCAGCCTCCGCTAGCCATTCCTGACCCTATGCACCGATTTGGCAAAGATCAACCTACATGATAAACATCGATTTCGTAAACATCAATGTCTGGAGTAAAGATAGATATCGCCAAGGTAAGTTTATAGTAAACACTTTGCAGAGACTGCTGTCCATAGGAATTATAGATTTCGCAATGATCAATGTACATTTGAAGTTCAACGGCCATGATGAACACTGCATTTAGGATGGTCAGCTTATGTAATAAACATTGATTTCGTAAAGATTAATGTACATAAGGAAAACTGATTTCGCAACGGTCAATGTACATTGTAAACAGAGATTTCACAAAGGTTTCACTGGAGGATAAACAACGAAATCTTAGAGATCAACGACATAAAAAACCCCGATTTCGCAAATTTCACTGTACACAATAAACATTGATTTCGTGTAGACAAATTGCACATAAGAATAAGAATAAGCATATAAGAATGCGCTTAAGGAACATAGTTTTCTCTACCGATGTTTCTTAGGTATAGGGTAAACACTGACCTCGCAAAGATCAATGTACACATACAAATTGACAAACTCAGTCCACTTGGACTCGAAAGATTTGAAATAAAACTGTATTAATATACCGTCTCGGCCTCAATTTTGGGCCAAACCACTGCAACTTTCATCTTGCTTTCTCTTCTGCGGGGGCATTAACGGAAAAAACTCAACTGAATCAACCTGTTCAAAAGGCAGTTAACATTGTAAATGTATCTTCTAGATTTAACCATGAAAGACTAGAGAAAAGACCCACCACAACCGTCCCCTGACTACCATCCGCAGGAATATTACAATAGAATACTCCATCAAATACTGAGAAACAACCCACCACAACCGTCCCCTGGCTACCAACCGCATGAATATTACAAAAGCTCTCTGTCTTCTGCAAGTGTTTCTCAACCTGACATCAGCAAAAGGCTTCTTTTATACAAGATAACAATGACGAAGGACTACTGTTTCTTCTTGTTTACCATTGTTTTCCATTGTATCTAGTAATTTCCTCCCTGGCTACCATTATAACAATGGTATAATTGTTTATGCATCAAGGTATTTCCTTTCTAATGAAGCATTTTTACGTCATAAACATCTAAAAAGCAGGAGAAACACTCCCCAGAGACAAAATAAAGTGCATATCGGAGGATTGTTAAAAGATCATCTTGGCTGTAAAGTAATATGATATTATTATTATTATTATTATTAGCTATGTGGTGCAAGGAAGCCGGAGGCTTATGCTGCACCAGCCAAAAAAAAAAAAAAAAAAAAAATTCCCTAGTTCTCCCTAGAGAAAGAAAGAGACAAAAGTAGAAGGGGATCACCAGGAAAGAGAAAAATGGTGATATCCAGCTCAGGACCCTGGGTGTGCCAACCCCATACTCACCAGATGTCTCTGATACTCCTTCTTAGCTTCAACTAATTTCCAAAAAACGTCTGCTGATGAGGCTGCTGAACTTCAATATTCGGAGACGGCTAAGTCGAATTTTATTGATTGATTTAAAATTATTGTTTTGTAGGATTCATTTTCAATTATTTGATTAATTTTATGCATTTTTCTGCACTTTTAATTTAGTGTGTGTAATTTTATATTGTGGTGGCTCCTAGACCTAAGCCCATCTCCACCTTAGTGCTCTGTGATGGTGCAGAACATCTACACAAAGGTCCCAAAAGGTTTCAGGTTTTGGGTGTTAGTGTAATGTGTGTTCTGTTTAGTGTCACGCCACTTTGCCAACCGGGAGCAGCTAACACCTGGACAGCTGTTGGCTTGTGCTCGTCCCATGTACAAGAAGCCGAGTCAGGAACAGCTTAAACAATCCCGTGCCTAGGAGGCCCGGTCCTGGCTACCAACTGAAAAGAAAAAAAAAATTACAACTAGTGGTAAAAGGACCTTCACTTAGCTCTTGAAGACCTGCTTTTTATCAAAATTAAGTCTTGACCAAGTATGGATGAAAGTTTTTAATCTATATACACGTTATTTACAATAGTAACATCAGTAAGGATGCAATAGATTTTGTACAAACATCAATTCCCACTCCAATTTCTGGAGTAGACAGTATTTTCAATGTCTTGCCTCTTCTTATCAAAGTTCAGTTTAGGAATCATGAAGTAGGATAAGAGCACAGTCTTGTTTAACTAGTCAGAAAAAAAAATTATAAGGCTGGCGGGTTAACGTTAGACTTGCACACTAATATAGCTCGGGTAAAGAGAAACGAGATATCAACAACGCTTATTCCTTGTATTTAAGCATTTACTAGTTGGGAATTCTTGATAAGAAGTTTCTTGATGAGTTTCTTAACAAATTTCAAAAGTTCCAAAAAAAAAAAAAAAAAAAAAGACGTTATTTATTGTGAGATTCACAGTCCAGTTGTACAATTCCTAAAAACCAAAATAAAAGTCTTGTAGGTTTTAGTTAAGCTTGTGCACAGTTGTAGTCTAAGTTCAGAAAACGAATACACCCGCGTCACTTGTTCCGCATAAATTTAACATTTATTAGTTTGAAATTCTTTGTGTACGTAGTACAATCCACGAATGTGAGTCTAGGTCTGCCTTGAATTTATTTAAGCTTTCAACTTCTACAACGAGAGATGGCAGTTTGTTCCAGCAATCAACAACCCGCTGACCAAAGGCAAATTTCTCCACATCTATTCGACAACTGTTTTTCCTCAATTTCAGTTTATGCCCCCTGAGGTTTGTAATCTGACAAGAGGAAGAATCCCATCAGCATTGAGCCAGCTCAATACATTAGAGGCCTTATACACTTCAATCAGATCGCCTTGCAGGCGCCTAGTCTCCAGAAGCTGCAATTTGCAGAACTTAAGCCTTTCTTCGTAAGGGCACCCCTTTGTTCCTCTCACCAGTCTTGTTGCCCTTCTCTGTACCCGTTCCAACAACTCTACATCCTTCCTAAAATGAGATTTCCAGACCTGTATGCAGTACTCAAGGTGTGGCCTGACCATTGCCTTATACAGAGGTATAATCACCTCCTTATTCCTGCTAGCAAAATTCCTGTATATCATTGACAACACCCCCTGGTATCCTGACTGCACTACTCAGAAAGCTTCATAATCTGACTACACAATTATCCCCAGCTCTCTTTCATTCTCCACCACCCTGAGTAACACCAACCAGTTGGTACATTTCTTTTGGGTTTCTGCTACCCATAGGCAATACTTTGCATTTGTCAATGTTAAACTTCAGTTGCCACTTCTCTGCCCATCTATCCAACTTCTTCAGATCCTGTTGCAGCAACATACTGTCATTACTGTTATTACCAACTCTGCCAACCTTTGTATCATCTCGTACCAACGTAACGTAACATAACAATTTTGTGGTGCTACACCTAGGTTGGCAGAAAATGAAAAAGATCTGGTAGTAATTGTGCAGTCAGATATGAAATTTTCTAACCAGTGCAGACAGTCTACCAGAGCAAATTATGGGGTATAATCAATGATATACAGGAATTCTGCTAGTAGGGAAAAGGAGGTGATTATCCCATTGTATAAGGCAATGGTCAGGCCACATCTTGAATACTGCATTAAGGTATGGGGGCCTCATTCTAGTAAGGATGTAGAGCTGTTGAAACGAGTACAGAGAAGGCCAACAAGATTGGTGAAGGTACAAAGTGGTGCTCCTACCAATAAAGGTTTAAGTTCTGCAAATTGCAGCATCTGGAGACTAGGCCCGTTAAGGTTTTCAATGGATTGAGCAAGCTCATGGTGATCTAATTCTTCCTTTTGCTCATAGTATACGCATGAGGAGGCACAAAAAAAATTGAGAAAGGCCAGTTGAAAAACAGATGTGTGGAAGTTTGCCTTGGCCAGCAGATGGTTGCTTGCTGGAAGAAACTTCCATCTGTTGTTGTGGAAGTTGATAACGTAAATAAATTTAAGGAAGAATTCGACAAACTATTGGAGGGGAATGAATAGATAAAATGGGAGATAGTTTTTTTTTTTTTTTTTTTTGGCTGATGCTATATAAGCTTGCTATCTTGCATCATTTTCCACTAATTCCAATGCTAATTTCAGATTAAATTCTGGCTTGTAGCCCTTCACGGCTACAAGCCAGGGGTTTATCAAGATACTTTAAAAGGAAAATCTAAAAAGAATAAATTACTGTGAATAAATTGGCAGAATCTGTCGCCAAAGAGGGCGCTCTGCATGGATTGTCAACAATCTCAGCTGTGAAGTTTGTTCATGTGGCGTTTGGAATATGTGCTTGCACGCTTGAAAATGAGTTGTGACATTGCATATTGTATTTTAAAAAGCGAAAGTGAACGGTTCAGGAATGTAATTTTATCTGATAAAAAACCCGTGGTCATAGGTCGTTCACCTTTGACTAGAATAAAGGAAAGACGGTGTTCTAAAAAACAGGGTGAGGTTTTATTAACATGTTCACAACTAAGATTTGCTTTGCTTTTATTTGTACGTCTGTTCTAAAAAAATATAGCTCACATACATACAACAGCGAAGTTAATGACGGTGTGTATTGAAATATGATTTTATTACAAAAGTTTATTGCGATCACATTGAAGATAACTTGAAGAACCATTTCAGGGCACCCAGAAGAAGGTGCCCTGAAAGGGCACTTTCTTCTGAAGCGCCGAGATTCATAACAGGTCACGTAACAATACAGTCAGTTTCCGAAAGTGAGATATCCATGTTCATTTGCACTTCTTCCACTCTGCTTGGTTGGATTTTTATGGTAGGGATTACAAACAGCAACACCAAGCTAAATGATTGGCAATAAAGTTAACTTATTATGTCAAAGAAAAGAAGAAAGTTATCCTGTGTAGTATGACAGCATATCTGTATTCCTTAAACCTTAATGTGAACTTCTTCATTAAACCGAGTTTTAAATGCTTACTAATGGACATGCCCATCAGATCGTCCATTTCATGAAAATAATTTCATTAAAATAATACAAATAATGGTTCTGCTTGTTAATAACAATGGAGTTTATTTACAGAAAGTTAATCACTGAGGATCTGGGATTGACAAATGTGATATACTAATATTTTTGATGAATTAATGGACAGCCCATTGAGTTGAATGTATTAGCCAGTATGCCTGGCAAAAGTTTTATGGACATTGCTGCAATTTTTGAGAGGAAGCTTCAAATGCTCTATTATATAAATGACTATGCTGTTGCTATAAGGGTATGCATTCACCTTCTTAAAGTAGTAATGGGATAGTTTCAAGGAATATGCATTTAAGAAAAGAGTTGGCTATGGTTTGCAAAAACAAAAAAAAAAAAAATCACAACATCAAAGTAAAATAATGATATGGTAAATCCTTCATATGTTCTTGTTTTAAAACTGAGAAAGGTGAATGAATGGAACATAGTTAAACTAGAATCCAGAGAGAGATTTTGGAAGCACAATCCCAGATGTGAGAACAATATTCCATGATAGGGCAGATTTTAGATTTTTAGAGTTGAGTACTTGTTTAGAAGAATAGTAATGCCAAGAGAAAAAGAGAAAACCCAGTATTTTAGCATTAGCATTAGTAGAGGCATATGATGCAAGAAAGCAAGCTTATTCAGCATCAGCCAAAAAAAAAAAAAAAAAAAAAACCCTCTCCCATTTCACCCCTCCGTTCGTTCGAAATACCTGTCCAGTTGAGCTTTAAATTTGTTTAGGCTATCAACTTCAACAACAAGTGATGGAAGTCGGTTCCACCAACCAACCACCCGCTGGCCAAAGGCAAATTTCTGCACATCTATCCGACATCCGTCCTTCCTCAATTTGAATTTATGCCCTCTGAGCTGATTATTCTGAGCAAGATGAAGAATCCCATTGGCATTGAGCATGCTCAAACCATTCAAAGCCTTATACACCTCTATCAGATCACCTCTCCGGTGCCTAGTCTCCAGACTCTGTAATTTGCAAAACTTAAGCCTTTCTTCGTAAGAGCAACCCTTTGTTCCATTCACTAATCTTGTTGCCCTTCTCTGTACCCGTTCCAGCAGCTCCACATCCTTCCTGAAATGAGGCCTCCAGACCTGTATACAGTACTCAAGATGTGGCCTTACCATTGCCTTATACAAGGGAATAATCACCTCCTTATCCCTGCTAGAAAAATTCCTCTTTATCATTGACAAGACACCATGAGCTACTCTTGCAGCTCGTCTGCACTGCTCAGAGAACTTCATATCTGCCTGCACAATTATCCCCAGGTCCTTTTCATTCTCCACCACTGTCAGTGTAGTACTGCAGAGTTGATACATTGCTCTGGGGTTACTGTTTCCCATATGTAGTACTTTACATTTGTCAATGTTAAACTTCATTTGCCACCTCTCAGCCCATCTGTTCAACCTTTCCAGATCCTCTTGCAGCAGCATAGCGTCAGTAGTGTCCTTAACAACCCTGCCAACCTTTGTATCATCTGCAAACTTGGACATTAAACTTGATATCCCATCATCAATATCATTCATAAACACCGAAAACAACAACGGACCCAACACTGAACCCTGAGGAACTCCACTAATAACATTAGTCCACGTTGAGCAGTGTCCATTGATCACCACTCTCTGTCTTCTGCCACTCAACCATCCCCTTATCCATAGCAGCAATTTGCCTCCAATGCCACACTGCTCCAATTTGTGCAGCAGTCTTCCATGTGCAACAGTATCAAAAGCCTTTCTAAGATCCAAATATATAATATCAAAGTTATACCCTGCATCCAGTTCTTTTGTGACTACATCATAGTATCCAATCAAATTGGTCAGGCAAGACCTGCCCTTAACAAAACCATGCTGCGTCTGAGCTATAACTGAATTCTTGTCTAGATGATCCTGCAGTGCTTCTTTAACCAGTGCCTCCATTAATTTACCTGGAACAGAAGTTAAACTAACAGGTCTATAATTACTTGTGTCAGCCTTTGATCCTCCTTTGTGAATTGGGGTTACATTTGCACATCTCCAGTCTATGGGTACCTCCCCTGAGTCCAAAGAAGCTCTCATAATTATGGCTAGGGGCTTGCTTACTTCCTTTGCTGCCTCCTTTAATATAACTGGATAGATCCCATCCACCCCAGGTGCCTTTTTTATGTTTATCCTCAACAATCTCTCCTCCACTTTCCTCTCAGTTATTACAAAATCATCCAGCTCACTGCCAATGTTTACTTTACCTACATCATTCTCCTTCCTGAATAACTCCTCTTGCGTGAATCTAGATGCAAAATACTCGTTTAAATTGTTAGCCACCTGAGCAGGATCCTCAACTGTTGAACCATCAATATCCAGTGGACCAATCTGATTCATCCCTTTCCTTCTTGAGTTTAAATATGTAAAGAACTCTTTTCTGTTTTTCTTTGCATCCTTTGCCAAGGATTTTTCGTAGTCTGCCTGCCTAATCTCCTTTGTGACTTGGTTACAGACCAACTTATATCTATCATAGGCTTCCATGTCACCCATTAATTTGTATGTATCCCATGCATTTTTCTTCTCTGCCACATGTCTCATTAGTTCATCTGACAACCATTTAGGCCTAAACCTTGAACAATATTTCTTAGTTGTTATGTAAAGCCTGGTAGCCTCCAAGATTAGTTCCTTGAATGCCTCCCATTTTAAGTTTGTTGTTGGTAACATCATCAGTTGGTCCCACTGTATAGAATTTAAATACTGTCTCAGACCATCATAGTCGCCTTTACGAAAACAAAAACCCTTCCCTTTACCTCTGATGGTAGTTACCTCCTTGAGTAAATCCCACTTCAACACACTGTGATCACTGCCACCTAGTGGTTCATTTACCTGCAGATTCTTAATGCATGAAGAATCACTACTGGTAATCAGATCAAGAGTATTGCTCCCTCTTGTTGCCTCACGAACATGCTGATGTAGAAAACAATCATCCAATATATCCACAAAAGCCTTGCTAGTGTGCGAGTGACCAACCCACAAATTCCAGTCAATATCTGGGAAATTAAAATCCCCCATTATAAGACTCTCTGATTTACTGGCCCACTCTATTTCCTTGTACAATATCTGATTATACTCATCAGAGTCATTAGGCCTATAGCACACTCCTACTCTCAATTTTGATTTCCCTATGCTTATGTCACACCAAACTGACTCGACACTGCCCTGTCCATCGATGTCAACTGGCTTCACTTCCTTGGACTTTATGTGTTTCTTAATTAATAGCATAACCCCTCCTCCCCTCCTGTCCTGTCTATCCTTTCTATACACATTGTATTCCCCAAATTCCAGTTCCGCATTACTTATATCTGTGTGACACCACGTCTCTGATATCCCAACAATATCTGCCTTTGACGTTTTGAGCAATACCTCAAATTCATCAAATTTATTTACCAAACTCCTAGCATTGGTGTACACGCAGGTATACATGCACCTGTTTCTATTCTTAGCTACCCTAACACAACCCATGTGTTTACTTGTACCGCAATGACTCCCAGCAGTCTCTGAAATATCCTGCATCTTGTTTTTCAGGCTTCTGCTCATTTCAATAGAAGCAGTGCAAGAATCACTTCCACCTCTGCCAGTGGCTACTGTTAATCTATTAGTCCTTGTATCCCCCCCCAACTAGCAGTTTTCCGACCCACCTAACACTGCCTCGACAGCATCAGCAAAAATTCTTGCACCCTTTCTATTTAAGTGTATCCCATCCCTGTAGAAGCAATCTCTCCTGTTAACAAGTACAGTCCAGGCTGAAAAAAATTCTACCCCTTGAGCCTTGCACAATCCCTCCAGGGCCGAATTGATCGACAAGGCTCTCATCATATACTCCCTCCTATCATGTCTGGGCAGAATTGCAGACACTTTCAAATTCAACCCTAATTTTACATGCAGACAAGGCAACATTTGTGATGTGCTTATACCAAGAGAGAGATTACAAGATAGGATAATCTGTAATAGAGGTATACGATCCTGTTTAGAAATTTGAGTGTCATTGAAGAGTAACATAGCCTTCTTTTTACAAAATAAAAAAACAGGACTGAGTTTTAGAACAATTGAAATTAACTGTCTTTGTCCCTGGAGATTAGCATTTAACTAATTGATGGATGGATATTCAAATGAAGCTATTTATGCAGAGAAAGATGGAATGCAATGTGCTATCATCAGAAAACCTATGATTAGGTTTTACACTCACTGGAAGAAGATCATTAATATACAAGGAAAAGAGTGGGGGGGAATGAACTGATCCTTGGGTAAAACCGGCATTAGTGGAAAAGTTAGAAACAGAGAGCTTTCAACCATCACCCACAAAAAGCAGTCAGTGAAGAAACTGGATACCCAATTGCAAAAGAAAAAAAATCTGCAATCCATATGGTTGAAGCTCTTTAGAAGATCTTTATGCCAAACACAATAGTCATAGATATCTCGAGTAACTGCTTAAGAGCTAACTGCTTTTAAAATGCACTGTTTGCATGATGTTTGTGGAGCAATCGGGTACGGGACATGATATTGCCATGGGGGGATGTCTTTGTGTGTGCGCGATGCAAGGAGTGTAACGAAATCAGGCTACAAACTCAGCGTTGTTATGGGCCTATATGAGAGCTTGAAGGACAGGGTGGATGCCCTCGAAGGATCTAAATTGAGGGGCCCATCAAGCTCTCAGCTGCCCACATCAACACCAGAGTTTGCACTTGGTCATCATGCAATATAGCGGCAACCCCAAATGCAGAATGCACTAGTCCCACAGGAACTAGTAGTTATTGGTGACTCTATTCTCAGGGAAACTGGGGAACATGCTTTGAAAAAAGGATAGGTGGAACAGGACCAGGATATGTCTGCCAGAGGCAAAGGTTGACGTTGTAGAGCGGATATCATCTTTTAAGGGCACAAAAGGTGATATAGTTGTACACATTGGCACTAACGATATTAAGAGTAGGAGACCGGCAGAATTACTTAAAAAGTACAGGTCACTGTTGAAAAAAAGCTGTGAATTAGGGTTGAATTCAAATGTCTGCAATTCTGCCCAGACACGATAGGAGGGAGTATATGATGAGAGCCTTATCAATCAATTCAGCCCTGGAAAGATTGTGCAAGGCTCAAGGGGTAGAATTTTTTTCAGCCTGGTCTGTACTTGTTAACAGGAGAGACTGCTTCTACAGGGATGGAATACACTTAAATAGAAAGGGTGAAGAATATTTGCTGATGCTATCGAGGCAGTGTTAGGTGGGTCGGAAAACTGCTAGCTTGGGGGGATACAAGGACTAATAGACTAACAATAGCCACTGGCAGAGGTGAAAGCGATTCTTGCACTGCTTCTATTGGAATGAGCAGAAGCCTGGGAAACAAGATGCAGGATATTTCAGAGACTGCTGGGAGTCATTTGCAATACAATTAAACACATGGCTTGTGTTAGTGTAGCTAAGAATAGGAACAGGTGCATGTATACTTGCATGTATATAGGCACCTCCATAGCCAGGTGGGAAGGAGCAGCATTGCGTAGCACACGCTTCTTGATTTAGACCGGGGTTCGAGCCCGTCATCACCAAATACGGAGGATGCGGAAAGTTCAGGGAATGACCACCGCATATCCCCGGAGCAATATGGCCTTAGTTGCTAATGCTCCTAAAAACCAAACAACAATAACAACTTGCGTGTACACCAATTCTAGGAGTTGGTAAATAAATTTGACGAATTTAAGGTATTGCTCAAAGCATCAAGGCGGATATTGTTGGGATATCAGAGACGTGGTGTCACACAGATATAAGGAATGCAGAACTGGAATTTGGCAAGTACAACATCTACAGAAAGGATAGGAAGGGAGGAGGGGTTATGCTATTATTTGGCAGGGTTGTTAAGGACACTACTGGCGCTATGCTGCTGCAACAGGATCTGGAAAGGTTGAGCAGATGGGTTGAGAGGTGGCAAATGAAGTTTAACATTGACAAATGTAAAGTACTACATATGGGAAACAGCAACCCCAGAGCAACATATCAACTCTGTGGTACTACACTGACAGTGGTAGAGAATGAAAAGGACCTTGGGGGGTAATTGAGCAGGCAGATATGAAGTTTTCTGATCAGTGCAGACGTGCTGCAAGAGTAGCTCATGGTGTCTTGTCAATGATATACAGGAATTTTTCTAGCAGGAATAAGGAGGTGATTATTCCCTTGTATAAGGCAATGGTCAGGCCACACCTTGAGTACTGTATACTGTATGTCTGGAGGCCTCATTTCAAGAAGGATGTAGAGCTGCTGGAGCAAGTACAGAGAAGGGCAACAAGATTAGTGAATGGAACAAAAGGATGCTCTTACGAAGAAAGGCTTAAGTTTTGCAAATTACAGTCTGGAGACTAGGCACCAGCAAGGTGATCTGATAGAGGTGTATAAAGCCTTGAATGCTTTGAGCATGCTCAATGTTGATGGGATTCTTCCTCTTGCTCAGAATAATCACCTGAGAGGCATAAATTCAAATTGAGGAAAGACAAATGTAGGATAGATGTGCAGAAATTTGTCTTTAGCCAGCTGGTAGTTGGTTGGTAGAACAGACTTCCATCCCTTGTTGTGGAAGTTGATAGCCTAAATAAATTTTAGGCTCAGTTGGACAGGTATTTCGAACGAACAGAGGGGTGAAGTGGAAGTTTTTTTTTTTTTTTTTTTTTGGCTGATGCTGCATAAGCTTGCTTTCTTGCATTATATGCCAATGCTAATGCTAAGAGCCGGCACCTCCGTAGCCAGGTGGGCAGGAGCAGCAGTGCGTAGCACATGCTTCTTGATTAGACCGCAGTTCGAGCCCGTGAGCCACCAAATACGGAGGATGCAGAAAGGTCAAGGAATGACCACTGCATATCCCCGGAGCAATATGGCTTTGCTTGCTAATGCTCATAAAAAACAAATAACAACAACAGCTTAAGAGCCACCAAACCTTTCCATTGAATTTGTCCATAGGTGGGTAACATAAGTCCGTAAATCACCAGTGGATTGACACTGATGGAATTCATTAAGTCAATCATTAATCAGATGGAAGGTTCTGAGATAGTTTTGGTGTTAGCAATTAATGGATTTCTCCGTTAATTGCCACTTTTGAAAGAGTAGTTGTAAGTGCAGTGACAATGGGTGAATAATTGGATGGGAAGGATTTTTCAACCGTTTTTTTTTTTTTTTTTTTTTTTAACTGGATATGAGCACATTTCCAAGAAAAATACCAGAGGAATAAAATAGTGTAAATGACAAGTTTTGAGAATAAGTGGAGAAATGCCATCAGGATCTCAAGCTTTCTGTGCATCAAGATTGTTCAAAATTCTTCTGACATCCTTTTGACAGAAACCACATGATGCATTAAGTGGAGTGTACTGGGAATGTTAGGAGATGGTTTACCAATATCATCAATAAAAGAGTTAAAAGAAAAGGAGAATGGTAATAAGTCAGTGTTATCTTTAGCTGAGAAGACAACAAAATCATCAGGTTTTTACATAGATGGGCAGAAGTTGTGGCCAGTAGCTTTGTCAAGAGACTAGAATGCTTGACTCTTTGAATAAGGAGCAAGTTTTCTACTCTAAATACTTAACCATGATCTAGTGATTAGAAAAGAATAATACTTGATCTTGATAATGCTAAATAACTGATGTAGATCTTTAAACAAAAGTATGTGTAAAAGTATGTATAGACGTAGGAAAGGAAAGGAAAAAACTGACTCGAGTAAATAATACAAAGGTCTTTGAGATAACAGAAGAGGAGAAAAAGCAGTATGTACTGGAACTTAAGAACAAGTTTGAGCTTCTGCAGACTACTGAGGACCAAGATATCGACGAGGAATATTACAGCTTTCTGGAAGTGATAAAGCCCAAGAAACCTATAGGGAAAAAGAAATCCAAAGAAGAAAAAATTAGTCAAGAAACACTTATCATGATGAATCGAAGACGACAAATGAAGAGCAAGAAAAACACTGACAGGGAGAAAATTGAGTATACTGAGTTATGCAAAGCCATTAGAAAGACTCAGAGAGGACATAAGAATATTTAACACAAGAAAAGTAGAACAAGCATTAGGGGAAAACAAAGGATTTAAATCAGCAGCCATGAGCAGTAATACAGAAAGACAAATGATACTGAAACTGAAGAATAGCAATGGTGTACTTATAAACAGCAGAAAAGGCATAATTCAAATAGCAGAAGACTACTATAGAGAATTACACAAGGAGCGAGGGAATGATGCCAGCAGTGGGGAAGATGAATTGCAAAGTAGCAACACATACGACATACCCGATATTCTTCCTGATGAGGTAGAACATGCATTGAAGAAAATGAAGAATCAGAAAGCCCGGGGGAAGATGAAGTTACTGTAGAGTTGTTAAAATCGAGAGGAAGAGACATAACACAAAAACTGGCAAGGCTCTTCACAAAGTGCATTAGAAACGGTGTGATGCCTAAGCAGTGGAATAATGCAATCATAGTTTTGCTGCATAAGAAAGGAGATAAATCAGAAATTGAAAATTATAGACCAGTTAGCTTGTTATCCCACATCTACAAGTTGTTCACAAGGGTCATTACTAACAGATTAGAAAGAATACTTGATGAGAATCAACCGAAAGAGCAAGCTGGCTTTAGGACAGGATTCTCAACTATGGATCACCTTCACGTGATATCACAGCTAATGGAGAAAGCAAATGAATATAAAACACCATTATGCCTGGCATTTGTGGATTATGAAAAGTCATTTGACTCCATACAGCATAAGGCAATGTTTCGGGCACTGGAAAGATAAGGCATAGATACCCCAATATTATGATTTTGAAGAAAATATATGAGAATATATTTTCTTCAAAATATATGAGAATGCTACCTACTTTATTAGATTAGACAAAGACAGCAGGAAATTTAAAATTGAGAAAGGAGTTTGACAAGGAGACAATATCTCCGAAGCTGTTTACTGCTGCCCTTGAGGAAGCTTTCAGAAGATTAGACTGGTCGCAGAAAATAATCAGTGTGAACAGAGAGTACATAAACCATTTACGATTTGCAGATGACATTGTGGTCATAAGCCACGATCCCAAAGAATTAGAGGAAAATCTTAATCAGTTATGCACAGTTAGTAAGGATTTTGGACTAAAGATGAATATGGCTAAAACAAAAGTAATGATGAATAAGTATGCCACAGAAAGGGAAATAATGATTGAAGGAGCAGTAATTGAAAAGGTGGAGTCATATACTTATCTGGGACAAGTTATTAGCTGTAATAATGATAAATGGCTGGAAGTCAAGAGAAGAATAAATTTTGGATGGATAGCATTCAGGAAATATAGTCACATACTGAAGAACAATATCCCAGTTTGTCTGAAATGTAAAATAATGAACCAATGTATACTCCCCACCATGACTTATGGAAGTGAAACTTGGGCACTCACCAAAAGAATGGAAGAGAAGCTGAGAACTACACAGCGAAGAATGGAACGAATCATATTGGAAATCAGTCTGTTAGATAAGAAGAGAAACACATGGATTAGGCAGCAAACTCAAGTAAAGGACATTCTTATCAAAACTAAAGAACTAAAATGGTCTTGGGCAGGACACATAGCTCGAAGACATGATGACAGATGGACTAAGAAAATAACAGAATGGTATCCAAGAGGAGCTAGAAGAAAACCTGGAAGACAAAGGCGGAGATGGATAGATGAAATTCATGAGTTTGTGTGTAGTTAATGGATGGCCAGTGCTCAAAACAGAAGGAACTGGAAAGTTGCTGGAGAGGCCTTCATCCTGCAGTGGATTGAAAATGGCTGATGATGATGATGATGTGTAAAATGTTGACTCAATTACTAATATATTCTAATAATCATACATTTTGCATGTTTTTTCCTCCTCTTCTTTTAGGATAAGTTTTTATAAAGGTGTAGCAGCATGATCACAATCACTGAAGAAACAGAAGAGGATTCTGTTAGTAGTACTTACCAATACTGCTAACCATTTTTTAGTATTGGTTAAGGTGGGGTGCTGTGGCCCAATACTTGTTGGAGGATAATGAAGACTGAAAATATAAATAATATAGAAAATATAAAAATCAGTGTCAAATTATACCACATAATTTGACACTGATTTTTATACTTTTCTCAACTAGAATGTTTGTTACCACAATGCAATTCAACTGGAAGCAAATAGGAAGCAAGTTTTATTGAAATAACTTTGAACATATTACAAAACAAGACTATGACGTACCAGATGCTGCTTATTTTTTTGAATCTGTGTAAGAAATCTTCTTCTGTATAACGAATTACAAGGTGAAATTCTCATGAAATAAATTACCACACCTAGAGAAAGATAAAGCACCTGTTGCACATATTTCATTCCATTCCTGGCCTTAATAAAATTGTAGAAAATGTTTTCTCTACTCAAAGGACTCAATAATGAAAATCTAATTTCAGTAAATAGTTTTTATATAGACCTATTGCATGACAAAATAACAGTAGTTTCAAATATTTTAACCTAATAACAGCCATCTCAGAATTATTATAATAACAAAAAATACCATTTATGAATATTTTATTATAAAATGTTATTTATTACTAATTTTCACATCTCTCCTCATAGTTGAAGTGACTGCAGATTTCCTGCAGAAAGAAGTGAGAGTAGTTCAACTTGGACCAAATCCTTCCCAGACAGATGGCTGTTCTCTCTATACTGGAGAATCAAAAGTGATAAAAGATGGTGAAACACTCTTTCTTTTAAGGGAACAGTTAGCATATGTTGTGAAATTTATACATGGATCACAATCTTTGAATAAAGGCAGTTTGCACGAGAAGAGAAAGAACACAGAAAATTCTTCAGATGAAAGTTGTGTTACTAAAACAGAAACTGAAAATCAGCAAACAAAAATTTCTTATAAAAAAAAAAGAATCTTCGAAGAGACCCATGCTCATTCAGAAGGAGAATCAAGTGTCAGGAAGAATGAATTACATGAAAAGGATGAACCCAATAGAAAAAATAGAAAGCTAAATGAAGGTAAGAATCAGTTAAATAATACAGTAAAATAATATTGCAGTGTTTATATAATAAGACAATTATCTTTTATGGGATTAGATGCTACTTCTTTTTTTTTTTTTTTCATGAATAGATTTCATTTGTCAGTGCCTGTCCTTTTAGTATTAGCATTAGTAGAGGCATATGATGCAAGAAAGCAAGCTTATGCAGCATCAGCCAAAAAAAAAAAAAAATGCACCCGTTTCACCCCTCCGTTCATTCCAAATACCTATCCAGCTCAGCCTTAAATTTATTTCGGCTATCAACTTCCACAACAAGGGATGGAAGTCTGTTCCACCAACCAATAAAATGCTGGGCTAAAGGCAAACTTCCACACATATATCCTACAACTGTCTTTCCTCAATTTAAATTTATGCCCTCTCAGGTAATTATTCCGAGACAGAAGAAGAATCCCATCAGCATTGAGCATGCTCAAACTATTCAAGGCTTTGTACACCTGAATCAGATCACCTCTCAGGTGCCT
Source organism: Mastigoproctus giganteus (assembly GCF_048544385.1). Taxonomy (NCBI): domain Eukaryota; kingdom Metazoa; phylum Arthropoda; class Arachnida; order Uropygi; family Thelyphonidae; genus Mastigoproctus; species Mastigoproctus giganteus. The sequence continues at coordinate 1,366,169 of NC_143584.1, forward strand.
AGTCTCCAGACACAGTAATTTGCAAAATTTAAGCCTTTCTTCATAATTTTAAATTCAAATTGAGTAAGGACGGATGTCGGATAGATGTGCGGAAATTTGCCTTTAGCCAGCGGGCAGTTGGTTTGTGGAATAGACTTCCATCACTTGTTGTTGAAGTTGATAGCCTAAACAAATTTAAGGCTCAGCTGGACAGGTATTTCGAACGAACGGAGGGGTGAAATGGGAGTAGTGGTTGTGTCTTTTTTTTTTTTTTGGCTGATGCTGAATAAGCTTGCTTTCTTGCATCATATGCCTCTACTAATGCTAATAAGAGCATCCTTTTGTTCCATTCACTAATCTTGTTGCCCTTCTCTGTAATCGTTCCGAAAGCTCTAAATCTTTCTTAAAATGAGGCCTCCAGACCTGCATACAGTACTCAAGGTATGACCTGACCATTGCCGTATACAAGAGAATAATCAACTCCTTAACCCTGCTAGAAAAATTCTTGTATATCATTGACAAAACACCATGAGCTACTTTTGCAGACCATCTGCACTGCTCAGAAAACTTCATATCTACTTGCACAATTACCCCCAGGTCCTTTTTGTTCTCTACCACTGTCAGTGTGGTACCACAGAGTTGATACTTTACTCTGGGATTACTGCTTCCCATATGTAGTACTTTTCATTTACTAATGTTAAACTTCATTTGCCACCTCTCAGCCCATCTGCTCAACTTTTCTAGATCCTGTTGCAGCAGCGTACTGTCATTAGTGTCCTTAACAACCCGGCCAACCTTCGTATCATCTGCAAACTTGGACGTTAAGCTTGATATACCATCATCAGTATCATTTATAAATACAGAAAACAACAATGGACCTAACAATGAATCCTGAGGGACTCCACTAATAACATTAGTCTATGATGAGCTGTGTCCATTGATTACCACTCTCTGTCTTCTCCCACTCAACCATCCCTTTATCCATAGCAGCAATTTGCCTCCAATGCCACACTGCTCCAATTTGTTCAGCAGTCTTCCGTGTGCAACAGTATCAAAAGCCTTTCTAAGATCCAAATATATGATATCAAAGTTATTCCTTGCATCCAGTTCCTTTGTGACCATATCATAGTATTCAATCAAATTGGTCAGGCAAGAATTTCCCTTAAAAAACTGTGCTATGTCTGAGCTATAACTGAGGTCTTGTCTAGATGATCCTGCAGTGCTTCTTTAACCAGCGCATCCATTACTTTTCCTGGAACAGAAGTTAAACTTCTGTTAATTATAGACTTGTTAGTCTATAATTACTTGTGTCGCCCTTTGATCCTCCTTTGTGAATTGGGGTCACATTTGCACATCTCCAATCCATGGGTACCTCCCCTGAGTCCAAAGAAGCTCTCATAATTATGGCTAAGGGTTTGCTTACTTCCTTTGCTGCCTCCATTAATATATAAATGGATAGATCCCATGCACCCTGGGTGCCTTTTTTATGTTTATCTTCACAATTTCTTCTCCACTTTCTCTCAGTTATTACAAAATAATCTAGCTCACTGCCAAAGTTCTATCTGGCATTCCCCTCCATAAATAATTCCTTATGTGTGAATGTTGAGGCAAAATACTCATTTTGTTTCTTAGCCACCTGAACAGGATCATGAACAGCTGAACCATCAATATCCAGTGGACCATTTAGTTTGTTAGCCACTTGAACAGGATCATCAACAGCTGAACCATCAATATCCAGTGGACCAATCTGATTCATCCCTTTCCTTCTAGAGTTTACATAGTTAAAGAACTCTTTGATGTTTTTCTTTGCATCCTTTGCCAAGGATTTCTCATAATCTGCCTTTGCCTGCCTTATCTCCTTTGTGACTTGGTTACAGACCAGCTTATATCTATCATACGCTTCCATGTCACCCATTAATTTATGTATCCCATGCATTTTTCTTCTCTGCCAGATGTCTCGTTAGTTCATCTGACATCCATTTAGCCTTGAACCTAAATCTTGAACAATATTTCTTAGTTGGTATATAAAGCCTAGTAGCTTCCAAGATAAATTCTTTGAATGCTTCCCATTTTGAATTTTCTGTTGGTAATATCATCAGTTGGTCCCACCGTATAGAATTTAAATACTGTCTTAGACCACCATAGTCACCTTTACCCCTGATGGTAGTTACCTCTTTGAGTAAATCCCACTTCAGTACACTGTAATCACTGCCACGTAGTGGTTCCTTTATCTGCAGATTCTTAATGCATGAAGAATCACCACTGATAGTCAGATCGAGAGTATTGCTCCCTCTAGTTGCCTCCCAAACATGCTGATGTAGAAAACAGTCATCCAATAAATCCACAAAAGCCTTGCTAGTGTGTGATTGACCAACCCACAAATTCCAGTCAGTATCTGGGAAATTAACTATAGCACACTCCTACTCTCAATTTTGATCTCCCAATGCTTATATCACACCAAACTGACTCGACACTGCACTGTCCAGCAATGTTGACTGGCTTCACTTCCTTGTATTTTATGTGTTTCTTAACTAATAGCATAACCCCACCTCTCTTCCTATCCTGTCTATCCAATCTTTACACATTGTACTCCCAAAATTCCAGTTCGGCGTTCCTTATGCCTGTGTGACACCACATCTCTGATATCCACATTCCTTATATCTGTGTGACACTACATCTCTGATATTCCAACAATATCTGCCTTTGATGTTTTGAGCAATACCTCAAATTTATTTACCAAACTCCTAGCATTAGTGTATACACAAGTATACATGCACCTGTTCCTATTCTTAGCTACCCTAACACAACCCATGTGTTTACTTGTACCGCAATGATTCCCAGCAGTCTCTGAAATACCCTGCATCTTGTTTTCCAGACTGCTGCTCATTCCAAAAGAAGCAGTGTAAGAATCACTTTCACCTCTGCCAGTGGCTACTGTTAATTTATTCGTCCTTGTTCCCCCCCCCCCCCCAATCTTGCTGTTTTCTGACCCACCTAACACTGCCTCAATAACATCAGCAAATATTCTTGCACCCTTTCTATTTAAGTATATCCCATCCCAGTAGAAGCAGTCTCTCCTGTTAACAAGTACAGATTCTTGTGCCTTCCACAATCTTTCCAGGGCCAAATCGATCACAATATTTCCAGGGACGAATTGATCGACAAGGCTTTTGCAGGTGATTTTAACTATATTAGGTACCACATCCCCTTAAAAGTTTAAGGGAAAACACATTTTTGTCCTTTGTGGTATCATTACTTATATTTAGGATTTATTATTCCCCTTCTCCAAAGCACTTAGTGCTTCATGTGGATTTTCCTCAAAAGAATGTTAGTACCATATTTTTAATTTAAATACTTATAATTAGAAATATAGTTAGCTGTAGCTTTAAAAATTGTTCTGTAAAATCTATACTGCTAGAGTTAGTAGCTGTATAACACTCTCAAATTCATTTAAATTAATGTTTAATATGTAAAGAGTAAAACTTATTGAAATTTCGTTTGACACCTCTGTGATATGCTTTCATTACTTTTTTTTTTTTTTTAAAAAGATGATGAGAATGGTGCTCATGATTATGATAAACATTTGGAAGATGTGAAAGCACAGCTAGCACTGATGCAACAAAAAATGGGTTCAGCTTCACATAAAAAGGTTACTGATTCTCCAAGCAAGAAAAATAATTCAGCACCCAAGGATAGCTGGATAGAAGAGGAGAATGGGAAATTGCTAGTATTTACAAGTAAAGGAATAACAGGCTGTTCAAAAGTAAGTTGAAAAATTATTTTTTAATTATTGCTGTTAACTTAAATTATGTCGTTATCAACTTGAAGGAATTTTTAATCAGCTCATTTTACCTATTGTTTAGTTGTTCTGAAGTAGTAATAGTGGTGGTGGCAAACGATGCAAGAAAGCAGGCTTATATAGCATCAGCCAAAAAAAAAAAAAAAAACCACACACACACACATTTCATCCATCCTTACTTTCCAAGAATTTGTGTAGTTCTTCCTTGAATTTATTCAAACCATCTAACTTCCACAATAACAATGGATGGAAGTCTGTTCCCACAGTCAATCACCTGCTGGCTGAAGGTAAACTTCTGCACATCCATCCTGCAATCATCCTTTCTCAACTTAAATTTTTATGTCCTCTCATGGAAGAATGCCATTCACATTCAGCTTACTCAATCCATTCAAAGTCTTAAACACCTCAATCACATCACTACTCAGATGCCGTCTCCAGATACTGCAATTTGGTCTTTGAAACTGTCACAGACATTCTTTCAGGCATGCCAAGCTGGGTTTAGTTCCTGGGAGTTTAAAATGCTGATAGAACTGATATTCAGGTGACACTCAAGTGAAGTGGACATAATTTTGGCAAAGTCCGGTCAGTCCCTGACAGCCAGATCCTCTACTTGCACCTTCACAATGGTGGGACTGTTAGTAACCTTGGGTATAACCCCCATGTGCAAGTCCTGAAATATAGTACCTAGCGTACTGGAGGGGTCGAAGTGTGGCACAACAGAGGAATGCCAACCCTTCGTGTTACCAGGAAATACCTTTGTGAACCAACATAAGCAGGGGTCGATGTGTGGCACCCACACCACACAGAGGAACGCCGCCCCTTTGTGTTACCAGGCAATACTAGGTGGTAGATGACTCTGATCATCTGGTAGAATACCACCACTTTGCTTAGTGAAGGTTTGAAGTGGGAGTTCCCATGTTTATTCTCCAAAACAAAGCTTCGGAAACTCTGCCATTTCTTCCATCATGCAATGTGATTGATGCCTTTTGGGGTTATGATGAACATCATGGGGAGATCCTTACATTTCCAGGGGTCAGCTCTAAAACAGTGTTTTCAGGCCGGCCACTAGATAGTCCACTGGACCGAACCTATTGGTAACTCTCTAGGAGGCTTCCAGATCAGTTAGTGTATAATCTCACTGCCTCTGACAAAGCCAATTTAATTGATCTCATGGAAGGGTTGTATGACTTTCACCAGGAACTCAGGTTTTTCATCCAGCAAACCAACTGAAGACTACATGCTGTTACAGACACAATATACTGACATATCATAGCCTTGTTAATTTTGGCACTTAATATATGACACCACCTTGGTGTTTCATTATTTGATCACTTTTTGCCAAAGAGTGTTACTTCATCTTCTTCTTCTCAGCCACACTAAGAAAATAGGCAAGAAAACTCAGCAGCACTTTATTTTAATTTTCCACTAGAATACTGTGGTAATAAAAGTAGTTGACTTGTTTTGAGGAATCTGAAGTCAGGAGCCATGTAATCACAATCTATGGTACCATGAAGGACACTACATCCTCTTCGTGTAACGAGGGATGGAATTTGCTGTTTGCCACAGTTCTGTCTATAGTGGTAATTTTGCAGGGGTGACATATAGTACCACTAGGTTTACTACCTTGGAGGTGCCCAAAAATTCAGAGGATCCAACAGTTGTTTCAGTATGGTCATTAAAGGACATAGAGCAGACCCGCTTGAGTATCTTGCAAGGGGAAGGCAGAATTTGCAGTTTTGCCTCAGCAGTTTTACTTGTTTTTCTTTAAGTAAGCTTTTATATCATTATGACCACCATCACCACTGCTTAAAAATGTCATGCAGTTGTTGTGTGAACTTTATCATCAGAGCATTCTTTTTTGTTAAATGTCTACTAATTTGAATATTGCTGTGTATTTATGCCTAGAAATTTTACTGAAAGGGGAGGAAATAAAATATTTGATGTTCTATTTTATCAATAATTATAAAATATGTATTGCTTGAATAAGCAAAACATACAGTTCATTGTGTTGTTATTGATTACTTAATGTTAACTACCATGATAAAAAAACAAATTGTATTATAAATTTAACAGGGTATAGTCATGTATTATTAATTTTAACAATTCAGAAAATGAGCTTTACTGTAAAATCGGTACAACAGTGTCCACAGCTTGTTTTGGGAACATTTGGCATTACACCCTAATTCAAGACAATCCTAGAAAACTGTGAACAGGGGTTTAGTCACCCTAAGTATGTTGCTCTTCCCCATTTAGAAAAAGATTTGACTCCTGTCATAGACAGGAAGAATTCTCCATGGAAATTTTTCCTCCCATTTACATGCAAACTGACCTAGAATACCAGTGGTCTGTATATTGGCGAATCATATATTTAGTTTCTGCTGTAACACCAATCAACTACCTTTAGCCAGCGGGTAGTTGATTGGTGGAACAGGCTTCCATCTTTTGTTGTGGAAGCTAATAGCCTAAATAAATTTAAGGCTGAGCTGGACAGGCATTTGGAGCAAACAAAGGGATGAAATGGGAGGGTTTTTTTTTTTTTTTTTTTGGCTGATGCTGCATAAGCTTGCTTTCTTGCATCAAAATAAAAAAAAAAAAATAAATAAATAAAAAAAAAATAATAGAGCAAGCTTATCTGCGAAAAGATCTTAAACCTCCCAAGGACTTCCTAATTCATTTCACAAATATACGTGGTCTTAATTCCAATCTCAACGATGTCCATTTCCACTTGCAGTCTTCCAAACCCCATGTACCTTTTCTGACTGAATCTCAGTTATCAGTTGATTCAACTACTTCTCATCTCAGATGTCCAAATTATTTGCTGTATGATTCCTTTCGCCTCAAAGGTGGTACTTGTGCATATGTCCGTTCTGATATTCCCTGTCAGAGACTTGGCAATTTGGAATCTCCTCTCTTTGATCTTCTCTGGCTTAAAATCTCTCTACCTCATTGTGTCAAATTCATCTGTTGTCTCTACCGTTCTCCAAACTCCACTAATCACTTGGAGCTCTTTGACTTCCTCTCTTCTCTTTGCAACTTGACTTTCTCCAGTCTAACTTTCCTAACAGTGAGGTAATTTTCCTTGGTGATTTTAACGTTCACAACTCCAGCTGGCTTCCATTTTCTAGTCACACCGACCCAGCAGGTCGAGATGCTGAGGCTTTTGCAATTACTAATGACCTAGCACAGATTGTTCATTTACCTACAAGAATACCGGACAATCCTAATCATACAGCCAATACGCTTGATCTTTTTCTCACAAACAACCCTTCTAAGTACAAGGTCGAAGTGAGAGGTCCTTTAGGCACTTCAGATCACAACTTGGTGATTGTCTCTTCTCCAATGGAACCTTCATCTCATGGCTGTTCCCAACCTAGTGTTGTTTGGCATTACAAGAATGCAAAATGGGATGACCTGCAAGACTTCTTTTCTTCTTTTCCTTGGTCTGATTACTGTTTCAAAACTTCTGATGTCAACGTTTGCTCAGATCGTGTCAGTGAAATTATTCTTGCAGGAATGGAATCCTTTATCCCACACTCCACTTTAAAATCTCGTCCTTTATCTAAACCTTGGTTTTCCAATAAATGTGCTAAGGCTGTCCAAGAGAAGAATGTTGCATATCGTAATTGGCTTGTTTCTAATTCTTCAGTTTCATTTTCTGCCTACACCAAAGCTCGCAACAATTGTAAAGCAGTTATTAATCAGTCCAAACTAGAGTTTGAACAGGCTAAGAGTAGAAAACTTGCTTCTTGCCCTAATGGTAGCCGAGCATTCTGGTCTCTTGCCAAAGCTATTGGCCGCAACTTTTGCCCATCTCTGCTCCCACCTCTGTCCAAACCAGATGGTTCTGTTGTCACTTCAGCCAAGGATAAAGCTGACCTGCTAGCATCCCATTTTTCTTCCAGCTCATGTATTAATGATCTTGGTAAAACACCTCCCACCATTCCTAACACGCTCCATTCAATGCCTCCTGTGGTCTTCCGTCAAAAGGATATCAGAAGGATTTTGATGAATCTTGATGCTAAGAAAGCTCCAGGTCCTGATGGTATTTCTCCACTTGTTCTCAAAACTTGTGCTCCTGAACTTACTCCTATTCTTTGCCGCCTTTTTTCACTTTCTTATTCCAAAGGTGTTTTTCCTTCTGCTTGGAAATTTGCTCATATCCAGCCAGTTCCTAAAAAGGGTGACAAATCCCTCCCATCCAATTATCGTCCCATTGCAATTACTTCTACTCTTTCTAAAGTAATGGAGAAATCAATTAACCGCCAACTCTTAAACTACCTAGAAACCTTCCGTCTGATCAACGATCGCCAGTATGGATTCCGTCAGTGTCGATCCACTGGTGATATTCTGGCTTATGTTACCCATTTATGGACTAATTCAATGGAAATGTTCGGTGAAACACAAGTAGTTGCTCTTGACATCTCAAAGGCTTTTGATCATGTTTGGCATAAAGGTCTTCTAAACAAGCTTCCATCTTATGGTTTGCCAACTGTTTTTAGTAATTGGTTATCCAGTTTTCTCTCTGATCGCTCACTGAGGGTGATGGTAGATGGCTCTCTGTCTTCTAACTTCTCCACTAATGCCGGTGTCCCCCAAGGTTCAGTTCTTTCCCCCACTCTTTTCCTCTTGTATATCAATGACCTTCTTCCATTGACTGGAAATCCTATCCATAGTTTTGCCGATGATAGCACATTGCATTCAACTTTCCATTTTGAGAAACCTTGTCCTGCTCAATCAGCTTCAAGTTCTCGAAAATCTGCTGCCAATTCCTTAAATGCCGATCTTCAGGTAATTCTCCAGTGGGGCAAAGACAACTTAGTTGATTTCAACCCTTCTAAAACTCAGTCTTGTCTTATATCTCGCAAAAAGGATTCTTCTGCTCCTATGCTTATCTTCAGTGACACTCCAATTTCTAGGCAAAATGATATATCTCTTTTGGGGATTACCCTGACTTCTAATCTCTCTTGGCACAAGCACATTACAAATATTGCTTCCTCTGCATCTAAAAAACTTGGTTTTCTCTTTCGCTCTCGGCGTTACTTTTCTTCCAAACAGCTGCTCACTCTGTATAAATCGCAAATCCGCCCTGCCATGGAATATTGTTCCCACATCTGGGGTGGTGCCCCCCAAAACCTCTCTCAGGCTTCTTGATTCCATTCAGAAGAGGGCAGTTAGGTTAATTAATGATTCATCTCTAACAGAGTCTCTCCACTCGCTTTCTCATAGACGTACTGTTTCTGCTGCATGCCTCTTCTACAGATACTTCCATGGGCACTGTTCTTCTGAATTGGCTTCTATAATTCCTGCTCTCTCTTTCAAAACAGTCCAAACACGTGCCGCCACCAGCCAACATCCATTTGCTGTCCAACTTCAAACCCACAGAACCAACTTTTCATCTTCCTCATTTATTCATTCAACTGCCGTTTTCTGGAACAACCTTCCTTCATACGTATTTCCTGAAAATTACAATCTACAGAAGTTCAAGTCCAATGTCAACAAATATCTTCTTTCGTCTTCTCAACCTCCAACCCAAGCACGGTACTAAGTACTATAGGTTCTAATACCTCTCGTGTTTGGGGTTCTCATAAAAAAAAAAAAAAAAAAAAAATGCCTCTACTAATGCTGACTCACAGTGCTTTTGCAAGAATCCAACTTCTCTGAAACAGCTATTTTGTTTAAGAACTTTATAGTGATAATGTAAATTATCTTTGAGGGTTTTTAAGTACGTCTTAAGGGTTTATAATGTACACTATATGACCAATGACCAAAAGTGCCCAGACATCCTTCTATGAATGTGTTCGATGTACAGAAGTCCCTCTACAGTACAGAAAAATCTCATGGGTCTGCCTGTGAGATAGCAATACATTAAAATCTAGTATGCATCATTCATTAGAACTTACACAATTTCAACACGGGATGGTGTTTGGAGGCTGTATCAATAACTTTTTCTGTGAACACACGTGCGCACGCACACGCGCCCAAATGCACACACGCACACGCACACACACACACACACACACACACACACACACACACACACACACACACACACACACACACACACACACACTGTGACTTATCTGAACCTCCTAAAATCCACTACAATAGATGTTATTCAAAGATGGAAGATTCTAGAGCAATGTTTTTCAGACTGCAGGTTGCAACCCATGGGTCGTGAAATCAGTTTAGTTGTTGCAACCAGCATCACATATGTACACACATACACACACACATGTACTGAGTGCATGTACTAAGTCACAATGTAAAATGTATTTCTTACTGGGAGTTATGGTCAAAAAAAGTTTGAAAATCACTTCTCTAGAGGATACCTCAAAAAAAAAAAAAAAAAAAGATGTGGACAGTCTCACAAACTCGTTGGATGTTTTCACCAAACTACCAAGTGTAGTTCGTGGCTCACATATGCTTACTCAATCCATGCTTACTCTGCAAAGTGTAGTTTGTGGCTCACACATGTCTGCATAAAACATCATGGAGCAAGTCCAAGAAGCCACAGGAACATTCTTCAGTATGTCAACCGTCTGTTTGTTTGTTAGTTTGTTATTTGGTTTTTAGGAGCATTAGCAACTAAGGCCATATTGCTCCGGGATATGCGGTGGTCATTCCCTGACCTTTCCGCATCCTCCATATTTGGTAATCACGGGCTCGAACCCCGGTCTATCAAGAAGTGTGTGCTACGCACTACTGCTCCTGCCCACCTGGCTATGGAGGTGCCAAGTCAACCATCTGTACAAAGCTGCATTGCTATCATTTCATTGGTGGGACAACTGCACATAAGCTCAATAATATCATGTTTGCCACTGAGAAATAGTGTTGGAGAGGTGTTGTTCCTGATGTCTATGGACTCACAGCAGAAGGTACTATGGATGACAAATCTTGCTACACAGTGTTTTGTTCCTAAGGTTATTTTGAGTGTGCAGATTGTCCTGAGAATGCCTCCTGCCAGAATGTGTTATCTCAACAATGAAGTTTGGTGGCAGTCTTTTCAGCTGGTTGGTTTGACTTGGTGATGATGCCCGAAACCATGAAGCCCATGACCTACTTGAACATCTTGAACAGTTATATGCTACCTACACTAGTAATACTAATAATTGGGCCTGTCAAATAAAATTTTCAATTGTGGGAATCATTCTGCTCCCACTGAAGACCTGAGGCCAGGTGCCCGGGTTTAATGCATGGGCTTATGCTGAACTTAGAGACAAATACCATTATCCATATTTCTGCCTAATCTACTAATATTTAAATTGTATAGCATCACCTGAGAACATGAATCTGCTATATATTTAAACACCTGAGACACCACGAGAACCAGCTATTTCCAAGCCTTAATGAATTCTCATCAGCTGACTGGCCAGTATTCTTTATGCAATCCCTCCCAAGTTTTAACACTAAGTACCTATCCTCAGGCTTCAGTTGGTACAGATGATCCCCACCATCAAAAACCAAAACTACTGCACTGAAATATCCTCCTGCTGTCATCAGCACAACAGCACTCCATGTCATACAGGACTGGTTTGGATAGCAAAATGAAAAAGTTGGAACGGCTAGCTAAGAGCCTGGACCCAATCTTCCTATGTGATGAACTGGAGTGTCAGATTAGTCTGTAGCCAAAATGGCCTTCTTCCAAACCAGCTCTGGCAGCTACTTTGCAGAAAGTATGAAACAAATTCTGGTCAATGCTTACCAGAAAGTATGTTCAGGAGAGTTGAGACCTTTATATAGGCCAAATTTTGCCATACTAATCTATATTAGGTTTTTGAATTGTTGTTGTTAGGTCTTAGATGCATCAGCAACTGACAAGCATATTACATTAGTTACATACAGAACTAATACACATTGCATTGTGTATTAGTTCTGTACAGATGTGTTCACAGGCAAATTTACATGTTGTACAGGCTGAAAACAGTCATTTGTGACTCATGGGGGGGAACCCCAGCGATTAGTAATGGCCACATAGTGCAAGGAAGCCTATAGCTTATGCTGCATCAGCCAAAAAAATAATAATAAAATATAACAAAAAATACATAAAATAAAATAATAAGAATAAAAAAAATTAATAAGAATAAGAAGAAAATTTAAAAAAATAAATAAATAATAAAAATTAATAAGAGAAAAGGAAATGGATAACCTATGCATTTACCTCCTCCCTTATGTAATTATCCAGCTGACCTTTGAATTTCCCCAGACTGTCAGCCTCTACCACCCATGTAGGTAACTTATACCTCCCATTGTAGTAATTTATAATTCACTGGCTAAAATTAAACTTCCTGCAATCCAGTCTAAACAACTCCCCATGTAACTTGAAATTATGGCCCCTAGTTTTAGAATCATTTATAACTGTGAAATTTTCGATCTTATTCATTTTGCTTATGCCTCTCAAAGCCTTAAACACCTCAATCAAGTCTCCTCTAAGGTGCCTAGTTTCCAAGCTCTGAAACCCACATATTCGAAGTCTTTCCTCATATGGTCAATGCTTACCAGAAAGTATGAAACAAATTCTGGTCAATGCTTACCAGAAAGTATGTTCAGGAGAGTTGAGGCTTTTATATAGGCCAAATTTTGCCGTACTAATCTATATTAGGTTTTTGAATTGTTGTTGTTAGGTCTTAGATGCATCAGCAACTGACAAGCATATTACATTAGTTACATACAGAACACCCTCACCAGGTGAGTTACCCGCCTTTGGACCCTTTCAAGAAGAACAATGTCTTTCTTTAGGTGTGGTCTCCATACTTGAACACAGTATTCTAAGTGTGTCTAACAATAGCCTTATATAATGGGATTGGTTAACTACAGCCTCGGCGCCTCCGTAGCCAGGTGGGCAGGAGCAACAGTGCTTAGCATACGCTTCTTGATCAGACCGGGGTTTGAGCCCGTGACCACCAAATACGGAGGATGCGGAAAGGTCAGGAAATGACCACCGCATATCCCTGGAGCAATATGGCCTTAGTTGCTAATGCTACAAATAACAATAACAACCATAACAACAACTACAGCCTCAATTAAAGGCTGTAGTTGTTGTTATGGTTAGAATTAGAAATTTCTTCAGTCATAGACAGGAATCAAACTTTCCAAGCAAGTAGTGAAACCACTACACTGTGACAGAGGACGTTTTTAAATTAAAAGCCCCTTTTGCAACAACTGTGTGTATCAGCTAGTTGCTTGGTGCATTGCATGCAAAAAATAAATTGAGTAATTCAAAGCTTTAATTTTTCTTGTGTAAGTAATCTCAGAAATGGTTTGTTTGTAGTGTTAGAAAATATTTTATAATGTACCATTAGAATGTAATACAACAAATTGCATAGCTAACATGCTAATATATGATCAACTAGCATTCGTATAAAATTGAAAGAATATTTGTACAGATATCATTTATGAATATTGATTGCACAGTGGATGTAATATGCTTGTGTTATTTGAACTATCTGAATGGATGTAATGACTAAATTAATCTCATAAATAATATGTATTAATGTTCTCTGTCTATTTTGTTTTGTTTACAGATTGCATGCTTTGACTTGGATAATACTTTGATATGTACACAATCAGGCAAAGTTTTCCCTACAAACAGAGATGACTGGAGGTAGGTCCACTTATAGAAGTTATATTAATTATAACAGTTAGATCACATGTCCAGTTAATGATGTTACTAGATTTATATGAAAAGCATGACTTTTTTTCTTTACATGAACTGTAATCCCAGACATGTAATTATGAAAAAAAAAATCTAGATATATATATAATTCAAGATATTCACAGTTCACACTTTTGCAGATTTTCTTCTGCATAATAACTCTTTTAATGAAAATTTCACTTATAGTCATATACAGTGCCGGATTAAGGATGAAATAGGCCCCCTGCCATATATAAATTTGAGGCTCCTTTAATATATATATATATAAATAAATACAACATAATACAATATACTACATAGGTTTTTATATTTATATTGTGAATAATTAGTATTAGCAATGGCCACATGGTGCAAGGAAGCCTACGGCTTATGCTCCTGCACCAGCCAAAAAAATAATAATAAAATAAAATAACAAAAAATAAATAAAATAAAATTTTTCAAGGAATAATAATTCCTTGATAACAATGTCAAATAAGAGCTCAAAAATGTTTTGTTTTTTGACTTGAAAAATAAAGTAATGATAACAATTTTAATAGAAATTTTTAACTTATTTATTGTACAATAAAAAGGTAAAAGAATAAAATTTAAACACTAAAGTTAAGTTTAAGTATGCTTTTATGTTACACATTTTCTTGGTTTATTATTATTATTAGAAATTTTCATCACTAGTTTAGAAAATATTTACACTGAAAATGAGACCTGTGACCAAGGCTGCTTTGGCCATAGCATTAACGCAGCCCTGGTCATATATCATGAAATACTCAGTGATAATTGTAAATTTGCACAGAATTTATCCCTAAATTGTCCACAGAGTATTAAAAGTTTTAAAAAGACTGCAGCAGCAGCAGGCAGATGTAAACAATTATATCTGTCTGCTGCATCAAATCAATTGTTCATTAAGAAAACAATGAGCAGACCCTTATTATAAAAAAAATAATAATAAAATTTAAAAATAATAAAATTTCACAGCTATGAAAAAAAGACAAATAGTTAATGAAATGTTGAACTCCTGCTATAGAAGTGTGCATGTGCCCATGCATTATGTTCTATTGAAGTCTTGTCCTGAGTAAGCAGCACAAAAAAAAAACAAAAAAAAAAAAATGACTAGTCAACATCTGTTTCCAAATGGTCACATTTCCAGAATTTGATCACATTTTCAGAATGTTACAATGAGAGAGAGAGAGAGAGAGAGAGAGAGAGAGAGAGAGAGAGAGCACTAAATTGAGAGTGGGATTAAAAATTATAAAAAAAAATAAAATTATAAAACTTTGATATATAATTGGAAAGGTACTGAAAATGGATACAAGAAGCTGTCTACACAGTTCAAGAGAAATGCACAAGAGGGAGCCCAACATCCAAATATAGAGCTCCTGGAGACCAAGTGGAAGCATTGCTGGAGTTGATTGCTCATGAAGACTGGTGCTAAAAAAACTATCTGAGGTGTGCCTAGTAGTTCAGATCCTTGGTGATCTATCATCATCATGGCATTGATGTGGTCTAGTGTCATGATGGAACACCATTGTTGCATGATGGATATCCCACCATGGATTACTAAGTCCTGCTTGAGTTCTAAGAATGTTGTTTCTGTAAGGGTGGTTTGTGAAAAATTTTCTGAGGTCAGCATTGATTTCCTGGACTCACTCTAGCAGCTGATGAGAGACAAAGTGATCTTTAAGGTGCAGGCAGAATTGGAGAGAGCAGATTGTTAGGGGTTTCTCTAAACTGAGCAAGGGATATTCTCATATCCCTTGTATACCAGTATGAGAGAGATGTGATGAGGCCAATCAACATCTGTTTTGCTACAATGGCAAGTTGGTTTTCTTCTGTGAGAGAGAAGAAAAAAATTATGTTAATTTACCCAAGAACATTGTCCACTCATGTGTATTATGTCTGGTCATTATGTGTTCTGTAGTTGATTTTTCTGTTTGTTGGATGAAAAACAAAGTTTCCAGGAGAGGGAAACCTAAAAATTTCCAGAACAGGATTCAAACCGAGCCTTTTTCACCTGGTGTGGAGAAGACTGTAATATAACTAGTGTGCTACTCATGAAAACCAGTGAGATGCCTAGGGATGCCTAGGACCAGGGCCATTGTTGTAGTATAGAGCTGGGGTTCAGATCCTATGTTTGTCTTGCCCATTTAAGGAGTCGATACCCTGCTGAAAAACATCCATCTGATAGTTGTCAGTGCTGCTGATGCCCAGGTCTCAGCAATATAAGGTAAGGTAGTTAAGGGATAAACAACAGTCATCATATATTTCAGAGTTGTGACTTGTCTCAGACATAATGAAAAAGTTCATTGAGAGTTGAGTTGATCAGATATTGAGAAGTATCAATGTGGTAGCTGAATTTCAGCTAGTTATCAATGACAGCTCCTAAGTCTGAATGTGTGAGCAGAGTTAAAGCTGAGGCTTCTCCGAGCATGGATGAAATGGTTTATGGATCTTTCTTGAGGGAATTCACCATGCCCACTGCTTTTACTCAACTGATGTTGAGGTCACACTATTTGAAGTAAATAGTTAGTCAGAGTAATACACTGCTGATTTCTTCAATGCTTCTATTGGGGATCTGCATTAGAAAAGGAAAAATAAAAATTACCTTAAAAAAATAAATGAATTATGTTTCACCAGGGCCTAAACTCATGATGATACACCACTGCCTTTTCAAGGGAAGCAGTGCTTTTGGAGCAAGTGAAGCTCTTCCACATAATGAGATTGATAAACCACATTTAGTTTGCTCAAAACAACATACAGAACAAGATTATTGCCCTACTTTTACAATAAGGCTTTTTTTTTTTCTTTTTTTTTGCATAAGGACAGATATAGGACTGAATTAATGGAAAATTTGTTTAATATTCCTTGTGCCAGTTCTTTCATAGATAAGTATAGATTCAGATTTATACAATGTCAATTATATTATTTTTTGCAGAAGGCAGGTGGTAAACTGGTGGAAATAGGCTTTTCTTTAGTGTCATTTTAACCTGAAACAAACAGTAGATTTGCTATGAAGACAACAATCTCATATTATGGATCCACTTCACTAGGAGTCATCACTGTATTGCATTAGGGAATATTTAAAATAAAAAGTGCTACTCTAAGGAAGAAGTATATTGCTATTTATTCAAAATGTATGCCATTTCAAATGTGCTAAACTTGATTACTTTTATCAGCCAACTAACTTAATTTAGTTGGTTTTAAAAAGTAACTTGCTCATATCTGATAGCTGAAGCTGTCACTTGGAAGTCTAAAATAGTGATTTAACTGATATCAGTTTCACTTGTAAGTCAAATACATCAATTTTTAATGTTTTTAGGTATCATGGTGAGGTTGCATTCCCAACATTCTTTACATTCTGAGGGTGCAGCTTAAAGTGGTTGTGGGCCTACTGTGAAGTATTCCACTGGACTGAACCTATTAATAGTAATTTTCTAGGAGGAATTTAGATCAGCTAGTATATAATCTTATACCTTTGTTCTGCTAGCTGTGACTAGGCAGAGGCCCTTCTGGTTGCTGCATTATAGCCTAGGTTGCTGGTGCACCAGTAAACCCAAAATCAAGTCAAATCAAATTAAAAGACAAGAGGCCCAGAAGTGTGTGTGTGTACACACACACACACGTGAATGCTTGTGCACTTGAGGGACACTGTAAAGACTTATGTTAAGGGGCAGGCTATATTCTCTGCTGTCAAAATTTCACACTTTGCACATGTCCTCCCCCCCCAACTTTGCATCACCTACATCAGTGTATTAAGAAAGAGTCTAATCAATGCAATGAAAAGATTTCTAATCCATTTCACAAATATAGTTGTGGTCCTGGTTCTATTCTTGCTGATGTTTATTTCCATCTACGGTCTTCTAAATTCCACTTATTTTTTATTTTTTACAGAATCTCAGTTATCAGTTTTCTTTAACATCAGCTAAATCTCATTTAGCCTAATCATTCACTTTTTGATGTCTTCTTTAAAAGTAGTGTGCTTCAGTTTGGTCAATTAAATTACACTTATTGACATAATTCCACTGTTTTAACTGCTATTGTTTCTCATATAAACCTGTATATATACAATGTTTATTTTATGGGATTATTATAATAATAACATTAATTGTCAATGTAACTTGTTAATTATCACTAACACATTACATTACATTACATCTGACCTGCACTGTGGATTATGTGATAAGTAATCTATATTAAAAATGTTGCATATTATTGATTCTGCTCAGCATAGCTGACAACTCTCTGGATTTACAACTGAAAATCCATCTTTTTGATCCCTTTTCCATTCCATTCTCTATCATAACATAGGTCTTCCTGTCTTCTTTTGAAAAAAGAATAATAATAATAAAGTTACATTAAATTTGAAAGTTTTCAAAAACAGTGTGAATTTTTGCTTCTTTTTGTTAAAGAATTGGTTGTGTGTGCTAGTCTACATTGCTGGATGCATATAGAAGTTGGTTGGAACATGAAAAATGGTGTTATGTTCTGTAATGTGTGACCACAGTATTTCATACTTGTGTGGTACAAAAGCAACTAACAATGTCCTTCAGTAAGATTTCACAGAAATACAACATAAAATTTCATAAGACATATATACAAAATTTTCCATGGATAGGAAAATTTTGGAAAGCTGAAAATGGATTTTCTTTGTGTATTGTATGTGGATGTGACTTTTTAGTTTTAAATGCATTGTAATTTGACATTTATGAATAAACACAAGAACAGTGTGCACCATATAGAAAGGAATACAAAAATAGATGTGTCATTTCACACGCTAATATCATCGTACATGCCAAATGTTTATCCACTCACAATACTTATCATAGTAATATAATTTTCCTCTGAGTTGTGCTAATCATGCAGGAATGTTATTCAGAAATATGTTTCTCAGTAATGAAATAACAAAAAAATGCAATTGTGAAAGAACAAACACAACAAGCATTGTTAGTGAAATTGCACAGAGAGGGAAAGAAGCAGTGATGACTTTCAAAAATATTCCATGTTTGATTGTTACAAATTGCAGTAATCAAAAGTCATTGCAAGCTATATCCCATTATGGAGACCTTTCGTAATAAAAAAATAAATAAATAAATAAAAGCAATCTTCTCTCAGTGCCAGTACTGAAAAGTAACTCTACGGGGTACAACATGGGCATCTTATTCTGAACAAAACTTGAATGCATGTGGAATTTCTTTAAAAAAACTGTCTGGCACTTAATGTTGATAATGCCCTTGTTATGGTAGGACTAACTAAAATTGGAGTAGCAAGGATATTAAAAAGAGGAAATGGTTATTAGTCCTGGGTATGTTGAAGAATGTTTGTGCAAATTTATTGTACCAACAGTTTTTAAAATTTCCATATTGGAAGTTGATTACTATAGCACACTAAACCAGAAGGATGATTCTGACTTAGTCGTGAGAATTTTTACTTCCAAGCTCTTGGACATCTAAAACAAGAGATGGTGCACAAAGTTTCCATTGAAAAATGTTCTTATAAATGTTGGAATAGCACAAATTTCATTAATTGACAGTGCATCATTTACTAATTTGAAATTTTTTGTGGTCAAGTTTGCAGTATTTCTTGATATCATTTAAGGTAAAGAAATAGATGAAGCATTGAATTTTTTGTAACATTAGTTCTGTCAGTTTCTTTGTGAGAACCTACCTTAAGTAATTATGAACAAAGAAAGCATTGATTTACAGTTGTCCTTGATTGAGTAACTGACAGGTGCATGAGGAACTTGAAATATAACAAATTATCCAAAATCATGCTTAGAATTTTAACAATCCTCATAGCAGTGCTGAGTGTGAGAGGTGCCAGGTGAGAAAAACAAAAACTGAGTTCTGGTTTCTCTTTCTCGTGAAGCTTCGGAAATGCTCTTGACAGCCAGGTCTAGACAGCAGAACCATTGTTATAAACAAAACTATGACTCAACGTTTCTGAAGAAGGAAAAGTTACAACCATATTTTGCTCAAAGCAGTCATAATTAGTTGATATCTAACTGACAATCGAAATGAAAATCTACAAATATAAAAATTCTATTTGAGCTAATTTTTCAAAGCTTTACTGCTAAACATCCTATGACTGTATTTTAATATAAAATCCATATGTTGTTAGTGAAATTTAATTTCATGTCCAAAGTCTCTCTTTTAAAAAACCTACCTCCAGTTTTCTGAAAGTAAAGGGTTGGTATCTATATACTTAGTGAATATATGTATATTTCATGAATTTTTAATATTTTGAATTGAATATGTTACAATTTAAGGTATAATGGTTTTAATATGGACAATGTACAACTGCATGCTAACCCAATAAGTATTATATTAAATACTTATTAGATTAGCATGCATCCCTAGCAACTATTGATTGAAAATCATTTAAGCTGTGCCAAAAGATATAGGAATTTTTGATTAATTGGACCATTTTAATTGCTTGAAAGAGGTGAAATGATCTAATGAATAAAAAAAAAAAATAAAGAATATCCACTTTATTACACTATTCACAGAACTATTAACTAAAATAAATAAATGTATATTCTTCTTACTAGAATTATTTATCCAGAAGTTCCAGGAAAGCTGAAAAAACTTGTGGAAGATGGGTATAAAATTGTGATTGTTACTAATCAGGTAGGTGTTATTGAAATATTATTATATAATACTGGTACTTAAATATCTGGAATCTGTTAAATAACCACTGTTGCCCTGTAACACAAATAGGTGCACTTTCAAAATGTTTTCAGAGTGTACTGCTCTTAATATATTAATTTAATATTTGTTTAAATGAGGACATTACCTAGAATATCTAATTATTAACACATTGAAACTTGCTCTGCATTACAATAAATAACAAAGTATAGAATTATGGAATTTTGGACTAGATCTTCTTCATCTGGCTGAGTATTAGGCAAAATATTATTTTTTCTGCCTTCTCTTCAATTTACATAAAAAATGCTTTTTGTTCTGTGTTCAGCTCTTTGTTATCTGCATGCCTCATTCTTGCTGAAAGAATGACCGTAGTGCATCTAATCAAAAATATCACTAACTACTTTGTAGTTAGTCCTGAATATATGTTAAATAGAATTTATCTCAACATAGATTGTCTAAGTAATAATTTAGTATTTTTTAATATGTCCTTTTAAATACAGAGATAATAGTAGTGCAGCTTTGAATTCGATCTTTTTTTTCAATGTTAAGAAAAATCTTTTATTCTAGGGATTGTTTAAATGTTGCAAAAGAACAATAGACAAGTTTTCTGCTGCTTGGAATACCTGAAAAACATATGTACCACCACCACTAACAACTGCTATCCTTTTTACAGCAGTATAATTTCTATAATCCATTTGCCATATATCTTTTAAAAGGTCAAATTTAAATCCCATAACTGGTTAGCAGTGAGGGTAGTTGTTCCAGGGCATTCCATGCCTCTTTTTTTTTTATCTTTTATTAAGATAAGTTATGCACACTGCCCTACCAGTAACACATTGACTGCTACAGCTTATTTGGGTAAACGGGTCTCTGACGCCAATCGGAGTTAGGCATGTTAAATTATTCAAAACCAAAATTATAATATATATTCATCACCAAAACTCACAAAACAAGCTTATTGTTGTAAAAAAAAGCTTCTCAAATTATCTCGTAGATGGTATGTGTAATAGAAAATTCCTTGCTGCAGCCAACTACGAGTTAACTCGATTAACTCAGACGTATTGTTACCTGCAAAATTCACCATATATTAGTCAGTGCTGTGCGTAAATCCACAGACTGTGCTGCATATGTTGTATTTAGTAATTTGTTACATGTTTTTTTTTTTTTTTACAAAAAAAGAAAAACCTAAAACATGGATAAGAAGAAACCACTGACCGAAGAAGAGCTTGATCTCTATGCTAATATGAATGACTCGGAATTTGAAGAGATTTTTGACGAACCGTACGGTTCTGGTTCCAACAGTGACAATTATGAACCTTCTAACAGTTCAAGTGAGGATAGTGAAGATGAAGCCAGCTCCCAGCCTGAAGACAATTCTAATTCTCTGCAGGCAAGTATGTCAAATAATGTCAATAATTTGTGGAATGAAATAGCACAAGATCCTCAACAATTTATTTTTGAAGAGAACGTTGGTTTGAAAATGGACACAACAGAACTTACGTACAAAAATTGGTAGACCTATTATATTTTTCGGAAGAATTTCTTACATCATTAGTCGAACAAACTAATTTATACATGTTGCAAGAAATTGAAAAATGTGGACAATCGCAAAAATCTGCCTTGTCGTCAAGATGGAAGGACACTGACATCTCAGAAATGAAAGTGTTTCTTGGACTTTTGTTACAAATGGGTCCTTGTTCTTTTCCTTCAATAGAGCATTACTGGAGTACATGTGCATTCGACAATGTTATGTTTCGGGGATCATTTATGAGTCAAAATAGATTCCATTTGATATTATGATATTTTCACTTCACAGATAATTCATTAAAATCTGCTGACAGGCTATACAAGGTAAGACCGATTTTGAATCATTTCAATAATGTTATGTGCAATAATTACGTACTGAATAAAAACATCTGTATTGACAAGTCAATGATGTTGTGGTGTGGCCCTGTTGTAGCATGTAAGTGGAGAGATGAAAGAGAAGTTCTCACTATTTCTAACAAACACGTTGAAATGGTTAAGGTACGTAACAGAAATGGAAAAATTTCAATAAAACCGAACATAATTCAGGATTAAAATAGCGGACTGTCTGGCATAGATCAATCGGATCAAATGCTCTCATATTATTCAGCGCTAAGAAAAACCATCAGACTGAATTTCTGCCAGTACATGAAAAATAAAGAGCACAAATACGGAATCAAACTTTACAAACTGTGTAAGTCCATGGCCTTGTTATGAAAATAAAAATTTACTTCAGTAAATCAGAAACTGAACAAAACATAGGTCATACTGCTGAAGTTGTGCTATACTTGCTTGAGGACTTCTTAGACAAGGGATATGTATTGTATATGGACAATTTTTATAATTCTGTTGCTCTGACAAAGGTGCCTCCGTAGCCAGGTGGGCAGGAGCAGCAGTGCGTAGCACACACTTCTTGATTAGACCGGGGTTTGAGCCCAAATACCAAATACGGAAGATGCGGAAAGGTCGGGGTATGACCACCGCATATCACCAGAGAAATATGGCCTTAGTTGCTAATGCTCCTAAAAACCAAACAACAAACAAACGGCTCTGACAAAATTGTTGTCTGCTCTAAAAACTTATGTATGTGAACATTATGCACCAACAGAAAAGAAAATCCAAAAGATTTGGTGATGCGAAAATTGAAGAAAGGGGAAGTTGCATGGCAATGAAATGGAACTGTTGTAGTATGTAAGTGGAGAGATAAAAGAGAAGTTCTCACTATTTCTAACAAACACGTCAATTGAAATGGTCAAGGTACGTAACCGGAATGGAAAAATTTCAATAAAACCAAACATAATTTGGAATTACAATAGCAGAATGTCCAGCATAGATCAATCGGATCAAACGCTCTTGCATTATTCAGTGCTAAGAAAAACCATCAGATGGCCAAAAAATTAATTTTTTGGCTGATGCTAAATAGTGATCATTGGAAAATCATCCACTCTACCCCAGTGTAGTACCCAGGTTTTTCATTGGGGGGGGGGGGAGCAAAGGTAACAAAATAGACACTTTTACTGTCTGTTTGTAATATGGTCTATTTTCCTGTCATATTAAATTGTGCACCCTTCCATAGGTGCCATTTAAAGCAAAAATGTTGCAGAGGAAGCAAATGCTCCCCCTGCATCCCCACCCACTAGGTACGTTACTGCTCTATCCCATTGCCAATGGATTACATAATTGTTTAATTTCTTGACAATCTTGCAAATCACTGGATACCCTTTGAATTCCAGGAAGGGTTAGTCCACAATTTAAAAAGCATGAAATTTTAAAAATATTTAATTGAATTAAACTAAACATACTTGAATATAAAAACATGTCATTAACTCTCGAAGCAATTGTTTTTATAAATGTCTGGCGTTTTTTATAACTGTTGTATAAATCATTGATATAATATTAGTATTAGTAAGGCCAAATGATGCAAGGAAGGAAGGGTTTGTTTTTTTTCTGAATCACCCAAGAAAAAAAAAATTAATAAATAATGTTCAGTTTTGTAATGGTCATTTGCTGACACCACACAAAGTGCATCTGTATGTATGTCTGTAGATGACTGGGAGAGTTTTACAAATAACTACAAAATTGAAACAAAAACAAAATTCTAAGTTTTGTATCGTCTATACTGGTGGTGGGCATAAATCAGAGTCATAATGGTAATAATTTCAAAACAGTTGAAACATTAAACCCTAGGGAGCTCACATCTGGTGAGTATTATGGGCTTGGCACACCCAGGATCCTGAGCTGGATATCATCATTCTTCTCTTTCTTGGTGATTCCCTTCTGCTTTTGACACTCTCTCTCTCTCAGAGTAACTCAGGAATTTTTTTTTTGGCTGGTGCAGCATAAGCCTCAGGCTTCCTTGCACCATATAGCTAATAATAATAATAATATCATCATCATCATCGGCCATTTTCAATCCACTGCAGGATGAAGGCCTCTCCAGCAACTTTCCAGTTCCTTCTGTTTTGTGCAATGGCCATCCATTTACTACCAACGAATTCATGAATTTCATCTGTCCATCTCCATCATTGTCTTCCATGTTTTCTTCTATCTCCTCCTGGGTACCATTCTGTTATTTTCTTAGTCCATCTGTCATCATGTCTTCAAGCTATGCATCCTGCTCAAGACCATTTTAGTTCTTTAGTTTTGATATGAATGTCCTTTACTTGAATTTGCTGCCTAATCCATGTGTTTCTCTTCTTATCTGACAGTCTGATTCCTAATATAATTCATTACATTCTTTGCTGTGTAGTTCTCAGCTTCTCTTCCATTCTTTTGGTGAGTGCCTAAGTTTCACTTCCATAAGTCATGGTGGGGAGAATATATTGGTTCATTATTTTACATTTAAGACAAATTGGGATATTGCTCCTCAGTATGTGACTATATTTCCTGAATGCTATCCATCCAAAATTTATTCTTCTGTTGACTTCCAGCAATTTATCATTATTACAGCTAATGACTTGTTCCAGATAAGTATATGAATCCACCTTTTCAATTACTGCTCCTTCAATGATTATATCCCTTTCTGTGGGATATAATCATTGGTCAAACTATATATACAGGCAACCTCCATATAACTGTACTTCTACAACATGGTTTTGCTCTAACACAATTGATAAATTGCGGCAATCCACACACAACATAGTACTTCTACAAGGTTTCGCTCTAACATGGTTTGAGAATTTCTAGAAATCTCACATAACACAGTATTTTTGAGCTTTTGTGCTGAGAAAACCCTGCTATTATGTCAGATGTAATTTTCAATGTTTCCATTCCTTTTTGTGAATCCCTGCTGTTGACTTGCTAGTTGTTATTGCCTTCGTGATATTTTTCTAAAGCAAATTTCTGGAGGTCACTACCATAAAACAGTAAAAACAATTTGCAGTTTCCAGTTTATTGGTCTTTTCTGTTAGTGTAATCAATTATAAACAGGTAGTAAACATGATCTTCTTGCATTTGCTGTAGTACTGATAGCTGGAAATCTGTGAGTTTTCACGTTATTATGGTGAAATGTGTTTCCCCTTCCATGAAATATTCAATCATATAAAAAACATAAATAAATTTTCAGAAACTCAACACTCCATATCGTGTTTGTTGCAACTTATGCATGACGTGTTCTTTGTTATTAATTGCTTATCATTTTTAGTTTTAAATTTTACAACCAAAAAAAAAAAGTCAGTGAACAGAAATATCAATTAGTATGTACATATTACAGCACATATTAATTAAGCTGTATGTAAGCGTAAATTTAATTTTATTTTGCTAACTAGAAAATATTCTTCTGATTTTTACATATCGTTTAAAGCGGGAGTCCATATATTTTGTTGGAAGATCCCTGGGTTAGGTTTTGTGCTATTGAACTTGTGCTTGTTTGAGACCATAAAAAATAATTGTGACTTTGAAGAGTGCAGTTTGTGACTTTTAAAGAGAACAGAAGGTACATGAAATCTAGATGCTGCAGAAGAGATTGTGCTAAGCAGCGACAAAGAGGAAGAAAATTAGATGAATGTACATTGTCACATGTAAGTATCACAGTTTGTTCAGTAAGACGTTTGTTCAGTTATTACTATAAGTTACTACTATTATAAAAATAAAGTTAAAATGTTAAGTTATTATTACTATAAAAATTAAGTTTCCGATAGCTATAAAAAAAATGGCATATTTTCGCTAGCTTTTTGAACGTAACCCCCCTTTTTGTACTGGTTCTTAGTCCCGTATAACATGGTTTTGCATTACACAAGATTTTGTAGGAACCAAACTACCATGTTATATGAGGGTTACCTGTATATAGTTTGACCAATCATTCCATTTTCTTCGTGAGAGTTGCTTAAGATAAATGCATTGATTGATTAATGTATAAGTAATTGCTTAGGGTTTTTTGCATCACATATTTAAAACCCTGTAAGTGATTCAAGCACTTATGTTTGTTTATTAAATGGTCCATGAAAATTACAAATAGTGATATGGTTCAGTCCTGCCTGATGCCAAGTGTAGCCTGTAACCATTTTCCAATACTTATTGATATTGAAAAGCCATACGGCTTTTTCAATATCAACAAATCCTAAATACAAGTTTTTATCCCATCCCACGACTTTTCTGTGATTTGTCATAGCACAAATATCTGTGCTATGACAAATCATAGCACAGATATTTTAACCTGTTTGTCCTGAATCCTGACTCTTCTTCCCTAAGATTGCATTCGCAATACTCTAAATGTCTTTTCTAAGACATTTAGTAATTACAGAGGAATTATACTAAGGATGAAAGTTCTCTGTAATTGTCCCATTCAGATCATAATGTGATTGTTAAAGGCATTATTTGAATGGTGGATCGAGGTAACTAGTAAACCACTGCAATAATTAAAACTGAACTTTTGGAATCCTTGGGCTTATTTCTCACTTTAGAAAAATGGTATTATTATTCACAAGTTGACTTAAAAATTATCAATAACTTTAATGTAAAGTTTCTTTAATATTATGTAACTTTAATATAAAAAGTTATTGATGCAGTCCCTTTTAAGTACAATAAATAACTGTAATAGGTGCAAGGCCATTCACTACAATAAAATAAATGTAATTCCTACTAAAAAATGCAACAGCTAAGTAATTTCCTTAGCTCTTATTTATACATTTCTGCTATGTTATTCATTTATTATGTTAATGTGATATACTACATATGGTTGTGTAAGACTACCATTTCACAAATGAAATTAATAAAATTTTAACTGAAATGTCCAAGGATGTTAAGCAACATTTAATGGATAAACTATATATTAGTATTCCAACAACTTGCAATAAAATCATAAACAACTTATGACTGCAGCGTATTGTATGTATGTATGTTTGTTTGTTGATTTGTATGCCATCATCATATTTTTGTTTAAATATTTTAATTTATATGTTTGTTATTACAATGCTTGTGAGAAACTTCGGTTTACATAATATTCTGACCTATACATGCCA
The DNA here is from genome assembly GCF_048544385.1 of Mastigoproctus giganteus. Lineage (NCBI taxonomy): Eukaryota > Metazoa > Arthropoda > Arachnida > Uropygi > Thelyphonidae > Mastigoproctus > Mastigoproctus giganteus. Next base: position 1,393,217 of record NC_143584.1, read on the forward strand.
TTCACAGAACAAATTATCAACTTAAAAAGTATAAGTTTAGGCATGTTATTAAATTCCTTTATGGATAATTTTCTCTCTTTATTGAAATATTGCTATTTCAACAAGTCTGTCATTGGAATTTGATGAAATAATTGGAGCACTTAAGCCTGCATGGAGTGTAATCTGCTTTTAATTTCTTAAAGAATTACAGCTTATTCTCAGACGTTTCTTTGTACTTCCTGTACCACTTCTTCAGTAATGCTGTAATGCTGTCCATATGATATCATCAGCCTTACATACAAGTTGATTAATCTCTAAACATGAGAGAACCACAAGTGATTAAATGAAATTACAATCACAAATTCTTACAAAAATTTTTTTATATAATTAAAATATATATATTTAATTTATTTCTATAATTAAATTTCTATAATTACAAAAAAAAATTTTTTTTTTTGTAATTATAGAAAGGAATTTCCCAAGGAAGAATGACACCTAAAGATTTCAAGCACAAAGTAGAGATGATCATTCAGAAACTGGGAGTGCCAGCGCAAGTCCTGGTATCAACTGGATCAGGAATATATCGTAAGCCTGCTCCTGGAATGTGGGACTATTTCACAAAGACCACTAATCAAGGAATTCATATTAATAATGATGTTTCATTCTATGTGGGAGGTAATAATTAATCTTCAAAATGTTAATTTTTAACAATTCTCATCCTTGTCTTAAATAATAGATAGATAACAAATCAGTTAGACTTTTCAAAATTATTACTTAAATGAATGAATACAGCTAATACACCCTTGTTTTCAACATTTTTTTGGACTTTAATATGCTTTAGTTAAGACTATTGTTATTTAATTACAGCACAACACAAAATTATTGTGTTTGCTTGTATATCATCCTTATTACCAAGGAATTCTTAAAGGCTTCTTTAATGGGGCTGCTGATCTCAAGTAGAGAAAGTAGCTCCCCCTGCAAGTTATTTCAGGTTTTTCACAAAGTGAAGATTGGATGCACATTTGCATAGATATGCCTAAAACTGATGCATAAAATAAACAATAGCTTGCATATCTGAGATTTTCAGCGAGTTACTCACAAGCATCAATGTCCTCCATGATAATGACTTATTTGGAGAGATCTGTGTTCAAATCCGATCTGAAACTGGAAAAATTCTTAATTCAAGGCTGTAGTGGAGAGAGAGAGAGAGAGAGAGAGAGTCATTATTGCAGAGAAGGAAAGCATACGCATAGTTGATGTTGCATAGCACCTGTCACAGCCACAGGGCCATGGGTTCACATCAAGAGCATACTAGGGGTTAGTATATGAATAAAATTTTCAAACGTTTGGCTTTATAAAATTTTTGTTAGCAATTTTATGATAGCAATAAGGCTTACTTGCAGATAATATGATTGGTTAATATAAATTAGTCTATACAATAGGAAATACATAAATATTGAAACAATATATACATTACGATCATACAATGATAATACTTGTCAATATGTTAATTGGGTTGGTGTAAACAAGAAAACCTGCCTTATACATTTAAGGAATTTATATAAGTAGATACTAAATATCAGCCCATTTATTATTTATATTACTCAGTAAAAAGTTAGTCTAGGGGAGCTTTCATTTAATAAGCTTGTGAACCAGTCCATGCTCAATATGACAACAGTAGGTTCATAGACTGCAGAGTTCATCTGAGTAGTAGTGGAAAATATTCACTAACACACTGCTGATGATCCATCTGGGTCTCTCTCTCTCTCTCTCTCTCTCTCTCTCTCTCTCTCTCTCTCTCTCTCTCGCCCATTTGAGTATCATTAGTAATTATAATATCATATATAGATGTGATGCCCTCTAGGTTCTAAATTAGTGTGCATTGTATTGGCAAGTAGCCAAGAGTGTTTCATTTAGAATGGGAGGAATCAATCCATTAACTTTAGGCAGGGATAAGGAGCTAATGTTGGCATACTTTTCAGAGCAGTGGGGGGGGGGGGGGGAACTCACCAGCAATAATCTCTGTTCCACTGTTAGTGGAACAGAGATTATTGCTGGTGAGTTCCCCCCACTCTCTTTGGTCAAAACCCTTCTGACATCCTTTTGACAGAAGACCACAGGAGGCATTGAATGGAGCGTGCTTCTTTTGGGGTAAAATACCTCCCAGAACAGAGATTGAGTCATGTAGTCTCAATTAGCACTGGAAAATACTGAAAAAATAAAGCCAGTGATGTGATTCATTTCTGTGATGGGTACTGAGAATTCCAATTGTTCCACTTGCACAGCCAGAACCCTGCAGCAAGTAAGATGGCTTAATTGTAGAGGGAGAGAGTGCATAAGCCTAAATTTCTGCTGCTTAGAGAAGAGGCAGGCAGGTAGGTGGGTAGTTTATGATTCGGATGTATCTACTATCGTGGGATCATTGATTTATAGGAGGTGCTGCCCAGCCATGTGGGACTATGGTAATTTCTTTAATTTTATTAAAACCAAAAGTATCAAGGATATTTGCCCAATTGAAAGGTGATCCATAACATCAGAAAGATTAAGAACCACTGTTTAGGCCAACATTCTTTACCCAGTGTTCTTTAAATTTTTTTTTGTTGCATATATATTGTAACCTTTATATATAGGCTGACAGAGTTCAAAACTTTGTCTTAAATATTTTCAAGTAATATTTCTACAATAATCCATCTTTAACTGTTATTACTATTTTGATTGATCATATGTCAGTTCTGAACTGTTAAATATAGTCATTACTTGGAAATTATTATGCCTGTTTTATGGGACTGTGATTATACTGCTTTATTATATAGATTACTGGTAACTGTTTATATGCCATATGAATCTAACAGACCCATGTGAGATTTTGCCTATTTGCACTACTCCCATTGTTAATGCTAATAGAATGATTCATAATGAAGTGAAATGTTATAAAGAGAAATGTTATACTAGGGCTAATAAAACTGATAATAAATCTGATGATGACATGTACAAAAGAATATGTAAGTAGGTCTCCAAGACACAGTCTCTCTGACTATTAAAGGGTTCAAAACTAAACAAGTTAACTATAAAAGTTTAAAAAAAGAATGCTTACTCTAATTGGATTTTTACATTTCATCTCAATCCACCAGAAGAGATTAAAAAAAATACCCTCATATTAAAAAAAATGACACATAAAATTCTAAAAAATAAAATAAATATTAATCCATAAAATGTTGAAAGCATTTTAGGAATTAATATTTACTATGGCATTTCTTTGACTCATTCTAAACAACTTAATTTAGTATAAAAAAATTTACAGTATTACTGAACATAGTTATGGTTTCATTTTAGATGCAGCAGGTAGAGAAGTTAACTGGTCTCCAGGAAAAAAGAAAGACTTCTCTTGTGCAGATCGTCTGGTAAGAAGTGTGTGTGTGTGTGTGTGTGTGTGTGTGTGTGTGTGTGTGTGTGTGTGTGTGTGTGTGTGTGTGTGTGTGTGTGTGTGTGTGTGAGAGAGTGAGTGAGTGAGTGAGTGATAGAGAAAGAGTGTATTTCTTTAAACAAATTTAAAATTATTCTGCTTATTAATGACATACATAAATGAGTTGTTGAAATGTGAATTATTAGTGAAAAAAATTTGTTTATTATATCTTCTATAGTACAAAACATTTTTCTCCTACAAGGCATAGAAGGTTAAGTATTATTAGATGGATGCAAAGTTTTTTTATGAGACTAAGCTATATGTGCTACTACATAATTTTCCTTACAGTTTGTACTTTTTGATACTTTTTCTCAGAAATTTGTTATCAGATTAAATATATATCTAAGCAAGTCTTCAGTGTCTTTTTGTGCAAAATGAAATGCTTCTAAAGTACTTCATCGAAAACAGTGAAAACAAAAAATGCATCCATCACGTTTAGCGAAGTCAGTTCTCCACAGCCGACCGGGCTAGCCGAGTGGGTAAAGTACCTGCCCGCAACCCAAAGGTCGCGGGTTCGATTCCCGCCTCGGGCTTGGATCAAAGTACTGCAAAAACCTTGGGAGGTGCAATATGGCCACAGAAGCCGATGCGCCAATAACTACCAAATCAATCAATCAGTTCTCCACTGAAATCTAAACCTGTCTTAGTACAGAAGAAAAAAAAAGTAGCTGTGGCAGACAAATGATGTAAAACCTCCTAAACACTTCCTAGTTCATTTCACAAATATACATGGTCTCAGTTCTAATCTCAGTGATGTCCATTTCCACTTAGAATCTGCCAAACCCCATGTACTTGTGCAAGGCTCAAGGGGTAGAATTTTTTTCAGCCTGGACTGTACTTGTTAACAGGAGAGATTGCTTCTACAGGGATGGGATACACTTAAATAGAAAGGGTGCAAGAATATTTGCTGATGCTATCGAGGCAGTGTTAGGTGGGTCGGAAAACTGCTAGCCTGGGGGGAGACAAAGACCAATAGATTGACAGTAGCCACTGGCAGAGGTGAAAGAGATTCTTGCACTGCTTCTATTAGAATGAGCAGAAGCCTGAAAAACAAGATGCATGATCTTTCAGAGACTGCTGGGAGCCATTGCGGTACAAGTAAACACATGGGTTGTGTTAGGGTAGCTAAGAATAGAAACAGGTGCAGGTATACTTGCGTGTACACCAATGCTAGGAGTTTAGTAAATAAATTTGATGAATTTGAGGTATTGCTCAAAACATCAAAGGCAGATATTGTTGGGATATCAGAGACGTGGTGTCACACAGATATAAGGGATGCAGAACTGGAATTTGGGGAGTACAACGTCTACAGAAAGGATAGACAGGATAGGAAGGGGGGAGGGGTTATGCTATTAGTGAAGAAACACATAAAAACCAAGGAAGTGAAGCCAGTCGACATCGCTGGACAGTGCAGTGTTGAGTCAGTTTGGTGTGACATAAGCATTGGGAGATCAAAATTGAGAGTAGGAGTGTGCTATAGGCCTAATGACTCTGATGAGTATAATAAGAAACTGTACAGGGAAATAGAGTGGGCCAGTAAATCAGAGAGTCTTATAATGGGAGATTTTAATTTCCCAGATATTGACTGGAATTTGGGGGCTGGTCACTCACACACTAGCAGGGCTTTTGTGGATTTATTGGATGATTGTTTTTTACATCAGCATGTTCGGGAGGCAACTAGAGGGAGTAATATTCTTGATTTGATTATCAGCAGTGATTCTTCATGCATTAAGAATCTGCAGATAAATGAACCACTAGGTGGCAGTGATCACAGTGTGCTGAAGTGGGATTTACTCAAAAAGGTAACTACCATTAGGGGTAAAGGGAAGGGTTATTGCTTCCGTAAAGGCGACTACGATGGACTGAGACAGTATTTAAATTCTATACAGTGGGACCAACTGATGATGTTACCAACAGCAAATTCAAAATGGGAAGCATTCAAAGAACTTATCTTGGAAGCTACTAGGCTTTACATACCAACTAAGAAATATTGTTCAAGGTTTAGGCCAAAATGGATGTCAGATGAACTAATGAGGCATATGGCAGAGAAGAAAAATGCATGGGATACTTACAAATTAACACATGACACAGAAGCCTATGATAGATACAAGTTGATATGCAACCAAGTTACAAAGGAGGTTAGGCAGGTGAAGGCAGATTACGAGAAATCCTTGGCAAGGGATGCAAAGAAAAACAGCAAAGAGTTCTTTACTTATGTAAACTCTAGAAGAAAGGGGATGAATCAGATTGGTCCACTTGATATTGATGGGTCAACTGTTGATGATCCTGCTCAGGTAGCTAACAAACTAAATGAATATTTTGCATCGACATTCACACATGAGGAGTTATTCAGCGAGGGGAATGCCAGAGGTGTATTCAACTCTAGCAGTAAGCTACAGAATCTTGAAATAACTGAGAGTAAGGTGGAGGAGAGGTTGTTGAAGATAAACACAAGAAAGGCACCCGGGGGTGGATGGGATCTATCCAGTTATATTAAAGGAGGCAGCAAAGGAAGTAAGCAAACCCTTAGCCATAATTATGAGAGCTTCCTTGGACTCAGGGGAGGTACCCATAGACTGGAAATGTGCAAATGTGACCCCAATTCACAAAGGAGGATCAAAGGCTGACACAAGTAATTATAGACCTGTGAGCTTAACTTCTGTTCCAGGAAAATTAATGGAGGCACTGGTTAAAGAAGCACTGCAGGATCATTTAGACAAGACTTCAGTTATAGCTCGGACACAGCATGGTTTTGTTAAGGGGAAGTCTTGCCTGACCAATTTGATTGGATACTATGATGCAGTTACAAAAGAACTGGATGCAGGGAATAGCTTTGATATTATATACTTGGATCTTAGAAAGGCTTTTGATACTGTTGCACATGGAAGACTGGTACACAAATTGGAGCAGTGTGACATTGGAGGCAAATTGCTGCTATGGATAAAGGGGTGGTTGAGGGGGAGAAGACAGAGAGTGGTAATCAATGGACACTGCTCATCGTGGACTAATGTTATTAGTGGAGTCCCTCAGGGCTCAGTGTTGGGTCCATTATTGTTTTCTGTATTTATAAATGATATTGATGATGGTATATCAAGTTTAATGTCCAAGTTTGCAGACGATACAAAGGTAGGCAGGCTTGTCAAGGACACTACTGACACTATGCTGCTGCAACAGGATCTGGAAAGGTTGAGCAGATGGGCTGAGAGGTGGCAAATGAAGTTTAACATTGACAAATGTAGAGTACTACACATGGGAAACAGCAACCCCAGAGCAACGTATCAACTCTGTGGTACTACACTGACAGTGGTAGAGAATGAAAGGGACTTGGGTGTGGTTGTGCAGGCAGATATGAAGTTCTCTGAGCAGTGCAGATGGGCTGCAAGAGTAGCTCATGGAGTATTGTCAATGATATACAGGAATTTTTCCAGCGGGGATAAGGAGGTGATTATTCCCTTGTATAAGGCAATGGTCAGGCCACACCTAGAGTACTGTATACAGGTCTGGAGGCCTCATTTCAAGAAGGATGTAGAGCTGCTGGAACGAGTACAGAGAAGGGCAACAAGATTAGTGAATGGAACAAAGGGGTGCTCTTATGAAGAAAGGCTTAAGTTTTGCAAATTACAGTGTCTGGAGACTAGGCACCAGCGAGGTGATCTGATAGAGGTGTATAAAGCCTTGAATGGTTTGAGCATGCTCAATGCTGATGGGATTCTTCCTCTAGCTCAGAATAATCACCTGAGAGGGCATAAATTCAAATTGAGGAAAGACAGATGTAGGATAGACGTGCGGAAATTTGCCTTTAGCCAGCGGGTGGTTGGTTGGTGGAACAGACTTCCATCCCTTGTCGTGGAGGTTGATAGCCTAAATAGGTTTAAGGCTCAGCTGGACAGGTATTTTGAACGAACAGAGGGGTGAAGTGGAAGTGGGTTTTTTTTTTTTGGCTGATGCTGCATAAGCTTGCTTTCTTGCATCAAATGCCTCTACTAATGCTAATGCTACTTTTTCTGACAGAATCTCAGTTATCGGTTGATTCAACCACTGCTCATCTCATTTGTTCAAATTATTCGCTGCATGATTCCTTTCACCTCAAAGGTGGTACTTGTGCATATGTCTGTTATGTTGTGCATATTCCCTGTCAGAGACTTGGTAATTTGGAATCTCCTCTTTTCTATCTTCTCTGGCTTAAAATCTCTCTACCTCATTGTGTCAAATTCATTTGTTGTCACTACTGTTCTCCCAACTCCACTAATCACTTGGAGCTCTTTGACTTCCTCCCTTTGCAACTTGACTTTCTCCAGCCCAACTTTCCTAACAGTGAGGTAATTTACCCTGGTGATTTTAATGTTCACAACTCCAGCTGCCTTCCGTTTTCTAGTCACACAGACCCAGCTGGTCGAGATGCTGAGGCTTTTGCAACTACTAATGATCTTGCACAGATTGTTCATTTACCTACCAAAATACCAGACAATCCTAACCATACAGCCCTTGATCTTTTTCTCCAAACAAATTTTCTAAGTACACAGTTGAGGTGAGTGGTCCATTAGGCACCTCAGATCACAACTTGGTGATTGTCTCTTCTCTAATGGAGCCTTTATCTCATGACTATTCCCATCCTCATGTTGTTTGGCATTACAAGAATGCATAATGGGATGACCTGCGAGATTTCTTTTCCTTGGTCGGATTACTGTTTCAAAACTCCAGATGAACAGGTTTGCTCAGATTGTGTCAGTAAAATTATTCTTGCGGGAATGGAATCCTTTATTTCACACTCCACTTTAAAATCTTCTCCTTTATCTAAACCCTGGTTTTCCAATAAATGTGCCTAGTTTTCCAATAAATGTCCAATAAATGTGCCGGAAACAAGAAAAGAATGTTGCATATCGTAATTGGCTTGTTTCCAATTCTGCAGTTTCATTTTCTGCCTACACCAAAGCTCGAAACGATTGTAAAGCAGTTATTAATCAGTCCAAGTCCAAACTAGATTTTGAACAGGCTAAGAGTAGAAAACTTGCTTCTTGCCCTAATGGTAGCCAAGCATTCTGGTCTCTTGCCAAAGCTGTTGGCCGCAACTTTTTCCCATCTTTGCTCTCACCTCTCCCAAAACCAGATGGTTCTATTGTCACTTTAGCCAAGGATAAAGCTGACCTGCTAGCATCCCATTTTCCTTCCAACTCATGTATTAAGGATTTTGGTAAAACACCTCCCACCATTCAACGTTTGAATGGAGGGAGGTATTTTACCCCAAAAGAAGCATGCTCCATTCAATGCCTCCTGTGGTCTTCCATTAAAAAGGATGTCAGAAGGGGTTTGACCAATCTTGATGCTACAAAAGCTCCAGGTCTCAATGGTATTTCTCCACTTGTTCTCAAAACCTGCACTCCTGTTTTTGCCGCCTTTTTTCACTTTCTTATTCCAAAGATGTTTTTCCTTCTGCTTGGAAATTTGCTCATATCAAACCAGTTCCAAAAAAGGGTGACAAATCCGTCCCATCCAATTATCATTCCATTGCAATTACTTGTACTCTTTCTAAAGTAATGGAGAAATCAATTAACCGCCAACTCAAACTATCTAGAAACCTTAGAAACCTTCCATCTGAATCAATGATCGCCAGTGTGGATTCCATCATTATCAATCCACTGGTGATATTCTGGCTTATGTTACCCATTTATTGACAAATTCAATGGAAAAGTTCAGTGAAACACAAGCAGTTCCTCTTGACATATCAAAGGCTTTCGAGATCATGTTTGGCATAAAGATCTTCTAAACAAATTTCCATCTTATGGTTTGCCAACTGTTTTTTTTATTGGTTTTCCAGTTTTTCTCTCTGACTGCTCACTAAGGGTAATTGTAGATGGCTCTCTATCTTATAACTTCTCCACTAATGCTGGGGTGCCTCCATAGCCAGGTGGGCAGGAGCAGCAGTGTGAAGCACACGCTTCTTGATTAGACCGGGGTTCGAGCCCGTGACCACCAAATACAGAGGATGCCGAAAGGTCAGGGAATGACCACCGCATATCCCCGAAGCCTTAGTTGCTAATTCTCCTAAAAATCAAATAACAAACAAACAAACTAATGCTGGTGTCCCCCAAGGTTCAGTTCTTTCCCCCACTATTTTCCTCTTGTATATTAATGACCTTCTTCCATTGACCAGAAATCCTATCCGTAGTTTTGCTGATGATAGCACATTGCATTCCAGTTTGAGAAACCTCGCCTGCCCAATCAGCTTCAACTTCTCAAATATCCGCTACCAATTCCGTAAATGCCGATCTCCAGATAATTCTCCAGTGGCACAAAGACAACTTAGTTGATTTCAATCCTTCTAAAACTCAGTCCTGTCTTATATCTCGCAAAAAGGATTATTCTTCTCCTATGCTTATCTTTGGTGACACTGATTTCTAGGCAAAATGATATATCTCTTTTGGGGATTACAAATATTGCTTCCTCTGCATCTAAAAAACTTGGTTTTCTCTTTCGCTCTCGGCATTACTTTTCTTCCAAACAACTGTTCACTCTGTACAAATCGCAAATCTGACCTACCATGGAATGTTGTTCCCACATCTGGGGCAGTTCCCCCAAAACCTCTCTCAGGCTTCTAGATTCCATTTTGAAGAGGGCAGTTAGGTTAATTAATGACTCCTCTCTAATAGAGTCTCTGCACTCATTGTCTCATAGATGTACTGTTTCTGCTGCATGCTTTTTCTACAGATACTTCCATGGGCACTGTTCTTCTGAATTGGTTTCTATAATTCCCACTCTGTCTTTCAAAACAGTCTGAACACGTGCCGCCACCAGCCAACATCCATTTACTGCCAAACTTCAAACTCACAGAACGAACTTTTCATCTTCCTCGTTTATTCATTCAACTTCCGTTTTCTGGAACAACCTTCCTTCATACGTATTTTCCTGAAAATTACAGTTTACAGAAGTTCAAATCTAATGTCAGTAAATACCTTCTTTCATCTTTTCAACCTCCAACCCAAGCACAGTACTAAGTATTATAGGTTCTAATACCTCTCGTTTGGGATTTTCATTAAAAAATATATAAACTTTTATTAAAATAAACACTAAAGATATAAAATGGAATAAACTTTAAAACTTAGAGATAAAATATAAACTGCTAAAGCTTTTGAATGCTGACAGTTCTTTGCCAACCAAAAAAAGGAATTTTTAATTGAAAAGTAATTTTTTGGTACTTTATTTAGTGCTCTGTCTTTGCTCAAAAAAGTTTATTCATTTTTTAAGCTTAAAACATTTATTCTGATATTTATATAAGCTATTCTTTATTATTTTTACAGTTTGCTCTTAATCTTCATCTTTCATTTTATACCCCAGAAGAATTCTTTCTCAAGCAAAAGAAAACAAAATCTTTTACAATGCCATCTTTTGACCCGGTAGGTGCAGAAGCAAAATATAATTTTTCTAGATATTGTAACATTTATATTAATGAATGTTTAATATAAAATATTAATAAACATTTATTAATATTTTATATTTATTTAATATAAAATTATGATTTTTGCTATACTATGGGTTCATTTATATTTATTTTACAAAGTCACTGGGTGAACCTTGCCATTTATTTTCATTTGGATGTAACAGAAGGTTATATTTTTATTACAGCAATAACGTAGTCTCTATATTTTTTGCTTTAAAGTAGGTGCAGAAGCAAAATATAATTTTTCTAGATATTGTAACATTTATATTAATGAATGTTTAATATAAAATATTAATAAACATTTATTAATATTTTATATTTATTTAATATAAAATTATGATTTTTGCTATACTATGGGTTCATTTATATTTATTTTACAAAGTCACTGGGTGAACCTTGCCATTTATTTTCATTTGGATGTAACAGAAGGTTATATTTTTATTACAGCAATAACGTAGTCTCTATATTTTTTGCTTTAAATATACAAGCATTCTTACATAGTCAGGTTCACTTTAGAATTTTATTGAGTTGTTTTAGGTAGCAATGTGTAAATTGCCGTTTCTATTTGAAATAAACTATTTTTATTTATTGATCACATATGTATGACATGTATTGTCAATAATATATAGGAATTTTGCTAGCAGTGACAAGGAGGTGATTATCCCTTTGTATAAGGCAATGGTCAGGCCACACCTTGAGTACTGTATACAAGTCTGGAGGCCCTATTTTAAGAAGGATGTAGAGTTGCTAGAGCGAGTACAGAGAAGGGCAACAAGATTGGTGAGAGGAACAAAGGGATGCGCTTACAAAGAAAGGCTTAAGTTCTGCAAGTTGCAGCATCTGGAGACTAGGCACCTGCAAGGTGATCTGATTGAGTGTATAAGGCCTTGAATGGTTTGAGCAGGCTCAATGCTGATGGGATACTTCCACTTGCTCAGATTAAGAACCTGAGGGGGCATAGATTCAAATTGAGGAAAAGACAGTTGTAGAATAGGTGTGCGAGAGTTTGTATTTAACCAGCGGGTAGTTGATTGCTGGAACAGACTTCCATCTGTTGTTGTGGAAGTTGATAGCTTAAATAAATTTAAGGCTGTTATTGTTTGTTATTTGGTTTTTTTTTTTTAGGAGCATTAGCAACTAAGGCCATATTGCTCCAGGGATATGCGATGGTCATTCCCTGACCTTTTCGCATCCGCCGTATTTGGTGGGCATGGGCTCGAACCCCGGTCTAATCAAGAAGCGTATGCTACGCACTGCTGCTCCTGCCCACCTGGCTATGGAGGCGCCAATTTAAGGCTGAACTAGACAAACATTTGGAGTGACTGGATGGGTGAAATAGGAAGGTTTTTTTTTTTTTTTTTGGCTGATGTTCTTTAAGCTTGCTTTCTTGCATCATATGCCTCAACTGATGCTAATTCTTTAATTTCATAGTTTTCCTTTATACTTAAGAAAAATCAGTTTTAATTATATTTTTTAACATGTGCTCTTGCTTATTTTTGTTTACTGCTTAATCTCTTCAAATAAAAATCTTTTAATTTAAGCTAATAATTTTACTGTAATTCATTAAGAATTTATTTCTTATGTAATTGTTATCTCTTTTTTAGCATTTATAGGCAATAATGATAAGAGAACAAAATTAATAATTTTTTGTGTTTGCAAATGCGTAAAGTGCCCTTTGATTCACCATGTAAAAACTTTACTTGGAGGGAACAAAACTTTTTGTGAAGTTTTATATTTGGTTCCTTTAGAAAAATTTGTTGAACTAGTACAAATTTCATTAAAATAAAACAAATAGAAATACAGCATTATTTATTATTATTATTTTTTTTAATATTCAGATGCAAATATACAAAACACAGTATCATCAAAACTATAAAAATCTTATATTTCTAGCTCATTTGATGCCCTCATGGATAGCACAGTTGGTAGAATTGTCCTCCCAACACACCGGTGGAAAAGAGCCAAGTTTAAATCTTGCAATGATGCAAGGAATTTTTAACAGCCTTTTTCACAACACAGCTGAGTTGGTTGGCCTCAGGCAAATGTAGCATGGTTTTTTTCTTCCAGAATCATGGGTATTTAATCCAGAAAAATTGACCACAGAACACACGCAGTTTACAGACATACAGTGCAAAATGGGGCCTAAGTTGCCAATATGCCTAAAACACTCACTACAACAACCAACCAATCAATCAGCTCATTTGATGCGATCGTCAAAGCATGTCAGTAAATAAAGAATCTAGATCATGGCAGAATTTGAATTTGGGGAAATGCAGTGGAACGCAGGTACCAGAAAAACCTTCCTGGCACAAGATTGGTAGACTAAAACACATTTTTGACCACTGATATGCATTTGAGAGAGTTGTCAAGTACATCTTGTGTAACAGGAAGGGTGACCACGAGCCCACAACACATTGATAACCAAATTCTTAAAATGGCAGATAACAATCAGATAATAACCATCATCTAACAAATTGGTGCTGCTTTTAGCATGAATCACAATTACTTAATGCAGTTTCATAGCCAATAATTGTATGCTTTTTGATCCCAAAAAAATCCAAACACTGATGCCTGCAGATTATTCCCAATAATGACTAGAATTCAGATATGGATTATATTTAATGGAGCACCCAAAAATTTCAGTAACAAATGAAGGTTCGCTTTGATATTTTGTATACTTCCCAAAATTCAGGCACTGCTCTGTCTTGGAGTCAACCTACAGAAAATGGCTTCTGACTACAAATACCGTCACATGCTCCTCGAGTGGATTACATCTGTGGAACTGGGATAAATTCCTCCAAACTGGGTTATGACATTCAGTTCCTCTTTATATTTTCCTATTATTATAATTTCATTTTTACATATTTAATTTTGTGTAACTCATAATTTTAATTTTGTGTAACTCATGGTCCTTGAGGTTGTCACAGACATTCTCTCAGATATGCCAGACAAGCTGTACTTGCTACCTGGGAGTCTAAAACACTGATGGAACTGATATTCGGGTGACACTCAAGTCAAGTGGACCCAATTTCGGCGAAGTCTGGACGGTCTGTGACAGCCAAACCCTCTGTTTGCACATTCACGATGGTGGGACTGTTAGTAATCCTGGGTATAACCTCCATGCACAAGTACATGGTGGGTGACCACCCAGGTGTGAGCCAACGTAAGCAGGGGTTGAGGTGTGGCACCCACACCACATGGAGGAATGCCGCCCCTCTATGTTACCAGGCGGTACTAGGTGGTAGATGACTCGTCAACCGGCGCAATACCACCACTTTGCTTATTGGAGGCTTGAAGTGGTGGAACCCATGTTTAGTCTCTAGAGCTAAGTTCCGGTCAACCCTTCCCTATCTCTTCCATCATGCAGTATGATTGATGACTTTTGAGGTTATGATGAACATCGTGGCGAGATCCAATATTCCTTACATTTCGAGGGTACAGCTCTAAAACGGTGTTCGCAGGCCGGCCACTAGTTAGTACACCGGACCGAACCTATTGGTAACTCTCTAGGAGGCTTCCGGATCAGCTAGTGTATAATCTTGCTACCTCTACTTTGCCAGATAGTGAATGGAGGGAGTCCGAGTAGTGTGTATGCGAGGAGCATTGTCGAGGCCATGTTATGTCAAGGATCTGGGCATATTCTTACCATGTGTACGCCATATCCAAAAATTTCATTACTTCATACAGAATGTCCCATCCACTTTTTCTTACTATTGAATACACCATGAATTGTCAAACTAATAGAGCAAGCTTATCTGCAAAAAGATCTAAACCTCCCAAGCACTTCCTAATTCATTTCATAAATATACGTGGTCTCAATTCTAATCTCAACGATGTCCATTACCACTTGCAGTCTGCCAAACCCCATGTACTTTTTCTGACAGAATCTCAGTTATTGGTTGATTCAACTACTGCTCATCTCAGATGCCAAAATTATTTGCTGTATGATTCCTTTCACCTCAAAGGTGGTACTTGTGCATATTTCCAGAAAATTACAATCTACAGAAGTTCAAGCCCAATGTCAACAAATATCTTCTTTCGTCTTCTCAACCTCCAACCCAAGCACAATACTAAGTACTATAGGTTCTAATACCGCTCATGTTTGGGGTTTACATAAAAAAAAAAAAAAAAAAAAAAAATTTCTCATGTAACTGTAATTTTTGCCAATTTAATCACATATATAATGTAAAACTCCTGGTCATGTCGCTGTGATGAGAATTATTGTCGCTAGTACCTGTACCGTACTTAACAGCAATAAATAAGTTTTTATTCATTGTTGAAGGCTAGTTTGAGGGAGCCCTTTTATGTGGCCACCATATTCACTGGACATATATTCACTTGATTACTTTCTATGGCAATCCTTTAAAAAGTTTGGTGCAGCAGATATCCAGGATTTGGCTGAAATCCAGCAATAAGTTAAAACTGCCTGTAAAACTATTTTGATTACTGTAGAAACATTGCAGATGATCATTATTACTACAAACTATAGCCCATGTCTAGGTTCAGGGACATCACTTCATATTTTTATTATGAAGTAAATGCATACCTTTTATGAATTTACTTCAAAATAAAGTATTTTTGGCCATATATGTTTAGGACTTTTTTTTCCTGCTGCATGCCTTTATTTTGGACTCTGAAGTGTCCATGATTTTTTGCTATGTGCTTACATTGTCCTGTACTTTGCTAGAAACAGCTAGAGCTGTCCCTGGTGGGATATAGTGGGTAACTTCAATGTTATAAAGAAAATGAATTTTTTTCTGTTGTCATTAATGTGACCACATAGCATTTATTAACTTTAACCTCTTTTACTATGTGAAAAGTAAAGAAAAACCCATGTTACACACTACACTAATCAGTACTATACTGGTCCTCAAATACCATTACTGTCACAGTAATACTGCCTTCTGCTACCTCTGTAAAAATATCTCACTCCATATGCTCTGTTATCATAGTTACCTAGGTCCACCTTCACCCTCACCAGTGTTGCATAATAGATAATCCTGTATAATAGTTATGTTCTAAAAAAGTAACAATTGCATGTGTGCAAATTTCATAAATACATAAAAATAGCAAATATAATGTTTCAAAAAAATGTGGATAATGCCAAATACAGGAAATTAAAAATTCAGGATGATAATTAAAATGAAACTAATAGTGATTATGTCATTTTATAACAGAGAAGTATTCCGGATCTGCCTCTAGGACTGAAATGGAAGTCGATAAAAACAAAAAAAGTGGAAGAACTTGATGAGGATTCATTAGTCTCAAAAGGTGCAGAGGTGAGTCTTTATTTTAACAAGACTATTGGCTGCCTAGCTTTTACTTCTCATTTTCTTATTATTTTCACATGTACTATGATTATATTTTAGATTATGAAATTTATTGCTAGTCTTCTTACTGTTAGATTCAGAATTTAAACGAATAATAGTTTTCTGTGAGTGAGAAATATAATTCACTCATAGTACCATAAAAATCTTTCCCATATGTCAACCACATTAGCCACCCAATTGTAATGCTCTCAGTACAGTTCACAGACAGGAAACAAGTTATAGAACACCGGGGGGGGGGGGGGGACACTATCCACCTTATCTGTCTATCCCTTCTAATACTATGTATAATTCTTGCTTAAATTTATTCAAGTTATCCACTTCCATAACACCAGATGGTAATTGTTTCAACAATCACTCTCTGGGATGAAAGCAAACTTCTGCACTTCTATTCAAGATAGCCATCCTTGTGTGTGTGTTGTGATGATATTCTAACTAGAATACCATCACAACCATCATTATTAGAATTAGAATACCATCATTAAGTTTACTCAATCCATTTAAAGCCTTAAACATTTCAATCAGGCCTCCTCACAAGTTCCTAATTTCCAAACACTACAATTTACATAACCGAAGTCTTTTGTTGTAAGAGTACCTCCTTTGTTCTTGATGATTCTGGTTGCTCTTCTCTGCAACTGTTCCAAGAAATCCGCATCTTTCTTAAAATAAGGCTTCCAGCCCTGTAAGCAGTACTCAAGATGTGGCGTAACCATTGCCATATACAGTGGAATAATTACCTCCTTGTCTCTGCTGGAAAAGTTCCTGTATATCATTGACAGAACCCATGAGCTGTTCTGGCAGTTTGTCTCCACTGCTCAGAGAACTTCACCTCAGACTATAAAATTACCCATAGATCCCTTTCATTCTCCACCACCTTGAGTGTACCACCTAATTGGTGTGTTATTCTGGAATTGCTGCCCACATGTAGTACTTCGCATTTACCAATTAAACTTAAATTGTCACCTCTCAGTACATCTGTGTAATTTATGTATGTCTTGCTGCAGTAGTAGGCCTTGGATCCTGTCAATAATCTTTCTGCCAGCCTTGTCTCACCTGCAAACTTAGACAATAAACTTGATATGACTTCATTAATAAATACTGTAAAATTCAGTTATTATAATATCACCAAACCATGAGGGATTTCATTAACATCAGTACAAGAAGAGCTGTGCCCATTTATGACCACCCTATGTCTTCTGCCACTCAATCATCCCTTTATCCATTGTAGTGACTCACCCTTAACACCATTGTTACACTTTATAACTACAGCAGTCTTTCATTTGGAAGAGTGTCAAAAGCTATACTGAAATTTTAATATATGTCAAAATTCTTATTTGGATCCAGTTCCTTTGTTACTGGATTTACATAGTAGCTAATCAGATTGGTCAAACAAGATTGACCCCCCCCACCTTAACACATTCATGCTCTGCTTTCTATATAATTCCATTCTTGTTAAGATAATCCTGCTGTACTTCTTTGATTATTCAATTCATTATTTTCCCTGAAACAGAAGTCTATAATTGCTCACTTCACACTTTTATTCTCCCTTTGCGAATGAGTGACACATTTGCACCTCTAATCTATAGCAACCTCTCCTGAATCCAGGGATGCTTTCATAATTGTGGCCAATGGTTTGATTACCTCTTTTATGCCTTTTGGTATAACTGGATGAATCCCATCAGTTCCACGTGTCTTATTTACTTTTAGCTTCAGCAACTTGTCTTCCACTTTCTGCTTAGTTATAATAAAATAATTTAACTCCCAGTTATAACTTGGTGAACTTCTGAAGTTCCCATCCCTAAAAACCTCTTCTTGCATGAATGCAGATGCAAAATATTTATTTATTTAACAGCAATCTGAAGAAAATCATCAATAGTTATATCATTCAATCTAGTGGGCCAATGTTGTTCATCCCTTTCCTTCTAGTATTAACATAAGCAAAGAATTCTTCACTACTTTTTTTTGCATTGTTAGTCAAGCACTTCTCATAATATACCTTAGCTTGCATAATCGCTTAACTTCTTTCCTGACAACTACTTTGTACTTGCTGTGGGAATTCCATGTCCTCCCCCCCTCCAATGTATAATCATCCCACATAATTTCTTTTCTGCCACTAGGTTTCTGACATCCATTTAGGTCTAAATTGTGAATGATATCTTTTAGTTGAGATACAAAGCTAAATTAATGGAATTTAAAAACTGGATATCTTTAAGTATATCCCACATCAGTATATTATGATCACTGCCATGTAGTGGTTCTTTTATCTAAATATTTGTAATGCATGATCAGTCACTGCTGATAATCAAGAGTATTGCTTTCTCTTGTTTCCTCTCTAATATGCTGCTGTAGAAAATAGTTATACAATAAATCCAGGAAATTTTTGCTGCTGTGTGAGTCACCAGTCCACAAATTCCAATCATTATCTGGAATTTGAAGTACCCTTATAATAAGACATTCCAATCTGCTGGCCCACTCTACCTGCCTGTGTAGTTGTTCATTACACTCATCATAATCATTTGGCCTATTGCAGACTCTTATTCTAATTTTAGTTTTCTCAGGCTTATGTTACACCAAACTGACTCAACATTTTCCCACATTGCAAGTTCTTAGAAGGTTAATAAATATGTTTATTGATGTGTTTGTACTCAGTTTTCTAAGCAAGATTAGGAAGATGAGGTGAGGATGGCAGGCTATGTCCTAAGGTATTTCAGTAAGAAAAAACAGTTTAATTGCATTAGGAAGGAAGGATAGAAGGGAGAGCAAGGAAAAGACAATGGATTGGTGATATCACATAGTTTTCCAGCAAACAAACTATGGAAAAACTAAAAGATTGGTAGAGAACAGAATGTGTTCGTCAAACATTATCTAGAACGGAGGAGATGCCACTTCAGAAGAAGAGCAGCAAGATTAGCATTTGCTGGAAGTCATATTATGATTTGGTATGATAACTTGTCATCTAGAAATCCAGTAGTTGCTTATAGGACTGACAGTTATAACTCTCAGACTGTTTCTTGTGTACTATGATTAATTTCTAGCACATAGTTACTGAATCTTGACTACAATGAAAAAGTCAGAAAAATGTTTTGAGAAGTATATATACAAACCATGTAATTACATTCCAAAATTCAGATTACTCACTATGTTTATGATAAAATTTATTTGATAAAAACTGTATATCTTTTATCTGCATTTTTAGTTTTTCAAGCAACAGAATGTCAGGGCAAAGATAATTTTAAATTGTGATTTGCAATTTAAAGATCTACAGAGGTTCAAATAAAATTAAATTAATAAAAAGTAATCTGTAAGGAATAAATGTAATAACATGAAAATTACTTCATAACAATTGGCCTTAGCCAGGATATTTAGTGATTAACCAGGCAATATTTTTCTAAAATAAGTAGAACTAATATTGACAATTGTCAAAAGGTTTATTAGTCTCGTGAAACACTTAGCATTAGTAGAGGCATATGATGCAAATAAGCAAGCTTATGCAAAAAAAAAAAAACTTCCACTTCACCCCTCCATTCGTTCGAAATACCTGTCCAGCTGAGCCTTAAATTTATTTAGGCTATCAACTTCCACAACAAGGGATGGAAGTCTGTTCCACCAGCCAACTACCCGCTGGCTAAAGGCAAATTTCCGCACATCTGTCCTACATCTGTCTTTCCTCAAGTTGAATTTATGCCCTCTCAGGTGATTATTCTGAGCAAGAGGAAGAATCCCATCAGCATTCAACATGCTCAAACCATTCAAGGCTTTATACACCTCTATCAGATCACCTCACTGGTGCCTAGTCTCCAGACACTATAATTTGCAAAACTTAAGCCTTTCTTCATAAGAGCAACCCTTTGCTCCATTCACTAATCTTGTTGCCCTTCCCTGTACTTGCTCCAGCAGCTCTATATCCTTATTGAAATGAGGCCTCCAGACCTGTATATAGTACTCAAGGTGTGGCCTGACCATTGCCTTATACAAGGGAATAATCACCTCCTTACCCCTGCTAGAAAAATTCCTGTATATCATTGATAAGACACCATGAGCTACTCTTCCAGCCTGTCTGCACTGCTCAGAGAACTTCATATCTGCCTGCACAATTACCCCCAGATCATTTTCATTCTCTACCACTGTCAGTGTAGTACCACAGAGTTGGTACGCTGCTCTGGGGTTGCTGTTTCCCATACGTAGTACTTTACATTTGTCAATGTTAAACTTCATTTGCCACCTCTCAGCCCATCTGCTCAACCTTTCCAGATCCTGTTGCAGCAGCATAGTGTCAGTAGTGTCCTTAACAACACTGCCAACCTTTGTATCATCTGCAAACTTGGACAGTAAGCTTCATATACCATCATCAATATTATTTATAAATACAGAAAACAATAATGGACCCAACACTGAACCCTGAGGGACTCCACTAATAACTTCAGTCCACGATGAGCAGTGTCCATTGATTACCACTCTCTCCCTTCTCCCCCTCAACCACCCCTTTATCCATAGTAGCAATTTGCCTCCAATGCCAAACTGCTTCAATTTGTGCAGCAGTCTTCCATGTGCAACAGTATCAAAAGCCTTTCTAAGATCCAAGTATATAATATCAAAGTTATTCCCTGCATCCAGTTCTTTTGTGACTGCATCATAGTATCCAATCAAATTGGTCAGGCAAGACTTCCCCTTAACAAAACCATGCTGTGTCCAAGCTTTAACTGAAGTCTTGTCTAAATGATCCTGCAGTGCTTCTTTAACCAGTGCCTCCATTAATTTTCCTGGAACAGAAGTTAAACTCACAGGTCTATAATTACTTGTGTCAGCCTTGGATCTTCCTTTGTGAATTGCGATCACATTTGCACATCTCCAGTCTATGGGTACCTCCCCTGAGTCCAAGGAAGCTCTCATAATTATGGCTAAGGGTTTGCTTACTTCCTTTGCTGCCTCCTTTAATATAACTGGATAGATCCCATCCACCCCGGGTGCCTTTCTTGTGTTTATCTTCAACAATTTCTCCTCCACTTTACTCTCAGTTATTACAAGATTATCTAGCTTACTGCCAGAGTTGAATACACTTCTGGTATTCCCTCGCTGAATAACTCCTCATGTGTGAATGTCGATGCAAAATATTCATTTAGTTTGTTAACTACCTGAGCAGGATCATCAACAGTTGAACCATCAATATGAAGTGGACCAATCTAATTCATCCCCTTCCTTCTAGAGTTTACATAAGTAAAGAACTCTTTGCTGTTTTTCTTTGCACCCTTTGCCAAAGATTTCTCGTAATCTGCCTTCGCCTGCCTAACCTCTTTTGTTACTTGGTTACAAATCAACTTATATCTGTCATAGGCTTCTGTGTCACGTGTTAATTTATATGTATCCCATGCATTTTTCTTCTCTGCCATACGTCTCATTAGTTCATCTGACATCCATTTAGGCCTAAACCTTGAACAATATTTCTTAGTTGGTATGTAAAGCCTAGTAGCTTCCAAGATAAGTTCTTTGAATGCTTCCCATTTTGAATTTGCTGTTGGTAACATCATCAGTTGGTCCCACTGTATAGAATTTAAATACTGTCTCAGACCATCGTAGTCGCCTTTGCGAAAGCAATAACCCTTTCCTTTACCCCTGATGGTAGTTACCTCTTTGAGTAAATCCCACTTCAGCACACTGTGATCACTGCCACCTAGTGGTTTCTTTATCTGCAGATTCTTAATGCATGAAGAATCACTACTTATAATCAAATCAAGAGTATTACTCCCTCTAGTTGCTTCCTGAACATGCTGATGTAGAAAACAATCATCCAATAAATCCACAAACATCTTGCTAGTGTGTGAGTGACCAACCCACAAATTCCAGTCAATATCTGGGAAATTAAAATCCCCCATTATAAGACTCTCTGATTTACTGGCCCACTTTATTTCCCTGTACAGTTTCTTATTATACTCATCAGAGTCATTAGGCCTATAGCACACTCCTACTCTCAATTTTTTATCTCCCAATACTTCTGTCACACGAAGCTGACTCGACACTGCACTGTCCTTGGATTTTATGTGTTTCTTAACTAATAGCATAACCCTCCTCCCTTCCTATCCTGCCTGTCCTTTCTGTAGACTTTGTACTCTCCAAATTCCAGTTCTGCATTCCTATATCTGTGTGACACCACGTCTCTGATATCCCAACAATATCTGCCTTTGATGCTTTGAGCAATACCTCAAATTCATCAAATTTATTTACCAAACTCCTAGCATTGGTGTCACCAACAACTATTAGTTCCTGACAATAGAGTCACCAACAACTATTAGTTCCCACAGGAACTAATAGTTGTTGGTGACTCTATTGTCAGGGAAACGGGGAACATGCTTTGTAAAAAGGATAGGTGGAACAGGACCAGGGTATGTCTGCCAGGGGCAAAGGTTAATGACGTTATAGAGCAGATATCATCTTTTAAGGGCACAAAAGGTGATATAGTTGTACACGTTGGCACTAATGATATTAAGAGTAGGAGATCAGCGGAATTACTTAACAAGTACAGGTCACTGTTGAAAAAAAGCCGTGAAGTAGGGTTGAATTTGAAAGTGTCTGCAATTCTGCCAAGACATGATAGGAGGGAGTATATGATGAGAGCCTTGTTGATCAATTGGGCCCTGGAAAGATTGTGCAAGGCTCAAGGGGTAGAATTTTTTTCACCGTGGGCTGTACTTGTTAACAGGAGAGATTGCTTCTACAGGGATGGGATACACTTAAATAGAAAGGGTGCAAGAATATTTGCTGATGCTATCGAGGCAGTGTTAGGTGGGTCGGAAAACTCCTAGCTTGGGGGGAGACAAAGACTAATAGATTAACAGTAGCCACTGGCAAAGGTGAAAGAGATTCTTGCACTGCTTCTATTGGAATGAGCAGAAGCCTGAAAAACAAGATACAGGATATTTCAGAGACTGCTGGAAGTCATTGCGGTACAAGTAAACACATGGGTTGTGTTAGGGTAGCTAAGAATAGAAACAGGTGCATGTATACTTGCGTGTACACCAATGCTAGGAATTTAGTAAATAAATTTGATGAATTTGAGGTATTGCTAAAAACATCACAGGCAGATATTGTGGGGATATCAGAGATGTGGTGTCACACAGATATAAGGAATGCAGAACTGGAATTTGGGGAGTACAACGTCTACAGAAAGGATAGACAGGATAGGAAGGGAGGAGGGGTTATGCTATTAGTTAAGAAACACATAAAATCCAAGGAAGTGAAGCCAGTCGACATCGATGGACAGGGCAGTGTCGAGTCAGTTTGGTGTGACATAAGCATAGGTAAATCAAAATTGAGAGTAGGAGTGTGCTATAGGCCTAATGACTCTGATAAGTATAATAAGATACTGTACAGGGAAATAGAATGGGCCAGTAAATCAGAGATTCTTATAATGGGAAATTTTAATTTCCCAGATATTGACTGGAATTTGTGGGTTGGTCACTCACACACTAGCAAGGCTTTTGTGGATTTATTGGATGATTGTTTTCTACACCAGCATGTTCTGGAGGCAACTAGAGGGAGTAATACTCTTGATCTGATTATCAGTAGTGATTCTTCATGCATTAAGAATCTGCAGATAAAGGAACCACTAGGTGGGATTGATCACAGTGTGCTGAAGTGGGATTTACTCAAGGAGGTAACTACCATCAGAGGTAAAGGGAAGGGTTTTTGCTTTCGTAAAGGCGACTATGATGGTCTGAGACAGTATTTAAATTCTATACAGTGGGAACAACTGATGATGTTACCAACAGAAAATTAAAAATGGGAAGCATTCAAGGAACTAATCTTGGAAGCTACCAGGCTTTACATACCAACCAAGAAATATTGTTCAAGGTTCAGGCCTAAATGGTTGTCAGATGAACTAATGAGACATATGGGAGAGAAGAAAAATGCATGGGATACATACAAATTAATGGGTGACATGGAAGCCTATGATAGATATAAGTTGGTCTGTAACCAAGTCCCACAGGAGATTAGGCAGGCAAAGGCAGATTATGAGAAATCCTTGGCAAAGGATGCAAAGAAAAACAGAAAAGAGTTCTTTACCTATTTAAACTCAAGAAGGAAAGGGATGAATCAGATTGGTCCACTGGATGTTGATGGTTCAACAATTGAGGATCCTGCTCAGGTGGCTAACAATCTAAACAAGTATTTTGCATCTACATTCACACATGAGGAGTTATTCAGGAAGGGGAATGTCGTAGGTGAAGTAAACATTGGCAGTGAGCTAGATGATTTTCTAATAACTGAGAGGAAAGTGGAGGAGAAATTGTTGAGGATAAACATAAAAAAGGCACCCAGGGTGGATGGGATCTATCCAGTTATATTAAAGGAGGCAGCAAAGGAAGTAAGCAAACCCCTAGCCATAATTATGAGAGCTTCTTTGGACTCAGGGGAGGTACCCATAGACTGGAGATGTACAAATGTAACCCCAATTCACAAAGGAGGATCAAAGGCTGACACAAGTAATTATAGACCTGTTAGTTTAACTTCGGTTCCATGAAAATTAATGGAGGCACTGGTTAAAGAAGCACTGCAGGATCATCTAGACAAGAATTCAGTTATAGCTCAGACACAGCATGGTTTTGTTAAGGGCAGGTCTTGTCTGACCAATTTGATTGGATACTATGATGTAGTCACAAAAAAACTGGATGCAGGGAATAACTTTGATGTTATATATTTGGATCTTAGAAAGGCTTTTGATACTGTTGCGCATGGCAGACTGCTGCACAAATTGGAGCAGTGTGGCATTGGAGGCAAATTGCTGCTATGGATAAAGGGATGGTTGAGTGGCAGAAGACAGAGAGTGGTAATCAATGGACACTGCTCAACGTGGACTAATGTTATTAGTGGAGTTCCTCAGGGTTCAGTGTTGGGTCCATTGTTGTTTTCTGTATTTATAAATGATATTGATGATGGTATATCAAGCTTAATATCCAAGTTTGCAGATGATACAAAGGTTGGCAGGGTTGTTAAGGACACTACTGAAGCTATGCTGCTGCAACAGGATCTGGAAAGGTTGAGCAGATGGGCTGAGAGGTGGCAAATGAAGTTTAACATTGACAAATGTAAAGTACTACATATGGGAAACAGTAACCCCAGATCAACGTATCAACTCTGTGGTAGAGAATGAAAAGGACCTGGGGGTAATTGTGCAGGCAGATATGAAGTTCTCTGAGCAGTGCAGACGAGCTGCAAGAGTAGCTCATGGTGTCTTGTCAATGATATAGGGATAGGGATGTGATTATTCCCTTGTATAAGGCATTGGTCAGGCCACACCTTGAGTATTGTATACAGGTCTGGAGGCCTCATTTCAAGAAGGATGTAGAGCTGCTGGAACAAGTACAGAGAAGGGCAACAAGATTAGTGAATGGAACAAAGGGTTGCTCTTATGAAGAAAGGCTTAAGTTTTGCAAATTACAGAGTCTGGAGACTAGGCATCAGCGAGGTGATCTGATAGAGGTGTATAAGGCTTTGAATGGCTTGAGCATGCTCAATGCTGATGGAATTCTTGCTCAGAATAATCACCTGAGAGGGCATAAATTCAAATTGAGGAAGGACGGATGTCGGATAGATGTGCGGAAATTTGCCTTTAGCAGCGGGCAGTTGGTTTGTGGAATAGACTTCCATCACTTGTTGTTGAAGTTGATAGCCTAAACAAATTTAAGGCTCAGCTGGACAGGTATTTCGAACGAACGGAGGGGTGAAATGGGAGTAGTGGTTGTGTTATTTTTTTTTTTTTTTTTTTTTTTTTGGATGATGCTAAATAAGCTTGCTTTCTTGCATCATATGCCTCTGCTAATGCTAATACTCCCCAACTTCCAGTTCTGCATTCCTTATATCTGTGTGACACCACGTCTCTGATATCCCAACAATATCTGCCTTTGATGCTTTGAGCAATACCTCAAATTCATCAAATTTATTTACCAAACTCCTAGCATTGGTGTACATG
This sequence comes from Mastigoproctus giganteus, assembly GCF_048544385.1. Classification (NCBI taxonomy): domain Eukaryota; kingdom Metazoa; phylum Arthropoda; class Arachnida; order Uropygi; family Thelyphonidae; genus Mastigoproctus; species Mastigoproctus giganteus. Next base: position 1,419,385 of record NC_143584.1, read on the forward strand.
CAAGTATACATGCACCTGTTCTTTTTCTTAGCTACCCTAACACAACCCATGTGTTTACTTGTACCGCAATGACTCCCAGCAGTCTCTGAAATATCCTGCATCTTGTTTTCCAGGCTGCTGCTCATTCCAATAGAAGCAGTGCAAGAATCACTTTCACCTCTGCCAGTGGCTACTGTTAATCTATTAGTCCTTGTATCCCCCCAAGCTAGCAGTTTTCCCACCCACCTAACACTGCCTCGATAGCATCAGCAAATATTCTTGCACCCTTTCTATTTAAGTGTATTCCATCCCTGTAGAAGCAGTCCCTGCTGTTAACAAGTACAGACCAGTCTGAAAAAAATTCTACCTCTTGAGCCTTGCACAATCTTTCCAGGGCCGAATTGATCGACAAGGCTCTCATCATATACTCCCTCCTATCGTGTCCTGGCAGAATTGCAGACACTTTCAAATTCAACCCTAATTCACGGCTTTTTTTCAACAGTGAACTGTACTTGTTAAGTAATTCTGCCGTTCTCCTACTCGTAATATCATTAGTGCCAGCGTGTACAACTATATCACTTTTTGTGCCCTTAAAAGATGATATCCAGTCTACGTCATAAACCTTTACCCCTGGCGTACATACCCTGGTCCTGTTCCACCTGTCCTTTTTACAAAGCATGTTCCCCGTTTCCCTGACAATAGAGTCACCAACAACTACTAGTTCCTGTGGGACCAGCGCCTTCTGCCTTGGGGGTTGCCGCTGTGTTGCGTGATGACCAAGTGCAAGCTCTGGCATTGATGTGGGCAGCTGAGAGCTTGATGGGCCCCTCACTTTAGATCCTTCGAGGGCATCCACCCTGTCCTTCAAGCTCTCATATAGGCTCATAACAATGCTGAGTTGTCGCCTGATTTTGTTACACTCCTTGCATAGCGCATACCCAAAGACATCCCCCATGGCAATATCATGTCCCGTACCCGATTTATCCGCAAACATCATGCAAGCAGTGCATTTTAAAAGGCTGTGATTCAGAGGGCAACTGCCCCCCTCAGTTCTCCTCTGAGCCACAGCACTCCCATTAGTTACCTTTTGCGTTACCTTATACAGAGGATGCAGAAAGGTCAGGGAATGACCACCGCATATCCCCGGAGCAATATGGCCTTAGTTGCTAATGCTCCTAAAAACCAAATAACAAAAACAAACAAAACAAAAAAAAGCGTTACCTTTTGCACCATACAGATGATAGTATACAAAATACAGACACTTATAATAGAACTTATTTTATAATAGATAAGTTATGTATATTTTCCTTTTGTATATATACTATGCGTTTTCCATAGATCTGTCTAGGTATATATCATAATATGATTATCATACTATAACCTTCTTCACAATATATAATAGAACTTATATATATAGTATGTACACTCATGTGCCAAAACATTGATTACCCCTGTCCCCATAGTCAGATGCATTCCCCAGAACCTAGGAGTGATATCAATGACTGGTGTAGCATATATAGTGACAGCACAGGTAGTAACTGTCAGTACAAGCCCATGCAATGACAAAAAGGAAGGAACTTACAGAGTTTGAACTGGAAAAAATTTTCAGTACTAGGAAGATAGGAACAGCATCTCAGCAATCACAGGCATTGTTGGCTGCTCAAGGGACACACAGCCACCCAATGTGCCAGGACAAGGAGACCACCACTGGTTCACAGTTGAGGTGAATAGTGGTTGGCACTTTCTATCCAGGACAACAGACCACTCACAATCCCTTAATTAATGGCAGATTATAACCAGAGCATCCAGAGAAACATTTCAGAACACGCCATCCAGCATACATACTTGCAGATAGAATTACAAAGTAGGTGATCTGTTCATGTGCCCCTGTTGACCAACTATCATTGACACCTCTGCCTGCAGTAGACATGGAAGCACCACTCCTGAAAACATGGGATGACTGGAAAAGCATTGCCTGGCCTAATGAATCTAGGTTCCAGCTCCATCATGCTGATGGATGCATATTTAATGGTAAGCAGGTGAACTGCTGCAACTAGACTGTGCTGTTGGATGGAAACAGTTGATATTTGTGCATATTCCCACTCTGACGTTCCCTTTGATTTTCTCTGGCTTAAAATCTCTCTACCCTATTCTGTCAAATTCATCAGTTACCTTTATCATTCTCCTAACTCCACTAAAAGACAGAGAATGGTAATCAATGGACACTGCTCATCGTGGACTAATGTTATTAGTGGAGTCCCTCAGGGTTCAGTGTTGGGTCCATTATTGTTTTCTGTATTTATAAATGATATTGATGATGGTGTATCAAGCTTAATATCCAAGTTTGCAGACGATACGAAGGTTGGCAGGGTTGTCAAGGACACTACTGACACTATGCTGCTGCAACAGGATCTGGAAAGGTTGAGCAGATGGGCTGAGAGGTGGCAAATGAAGTTTAACCTTGACAAATATAAAGTACTACATATGGGAAACAGCAACTCCAGAGCAACGTATCAACTCTGTGGTACTACACTGACAGTGGTAGAGAATGAAAGGGACCTGGGGGTGGTTGTGCAGGCAGATATGAAGTTTTCTGAGCAGTGCAGACAGTGTGCAAGAGTAGCCCATGGTGTATTGTCAATGATATATAGGAATTTTTCTAGCAGGGATAAGGAGGTGATTATTCTCTTGTATAAGGCAATGGTCAGGCCACACCTAGAGTACTGTATACAGGTCTGGAGGCCTCATTTCAAGGAGGATGTAGAGCTGCTGGAACGAGTATAGAGAAGGGTAACAAGATTAGTGAATGGAACAAAGGGGTGCTCTTACGATCACCCCTTTGTGTTTAGAAGAAAGGCTTAAGTTTTGCAAATTACAGTGTCTGGAGACTAGGCACCAGCGAGGTGATCTGATAGAGGTGTATAAAGCCTTGAATGGTTTAAGCATTCTCAATGCTGATGGGATTCTTCCTCTTGCTGAGAATAATCACCTGAGAGGGCATAAATTCAAATTGAGGAAAGACAGATGTAGGATAGACATGTGGAAATTTTGCCTTTAGCCAGCGGGTGGTTGGTTGGTTGGTGGAACAGACTTCCATCCCTTGTTGTGGAGGTTGATAGCCTAAATAAGTTTAAGGCTCAGCTGGACAGGTATTTCGAACAAACAGAGGGGTGAAGTGGAAGTGGGGTTTTTTTTTTTTTTTTTTGGCTGATGCTGCATAAGCTTGCTTTCTTGCATCCAATGCCTTTACTAATGCTAATGCTAATCACCTGGAACTCTTTGACATCTGTTTTTGAAACTTGACTTTCTCCATTCCAAGTTTCCTAACAGTACGGTAATTTTTCCTTGGTGATTTATAATGTTCACAACTACAGCTTGTTTCAGTTTTCTAGTCACATGAACCCAGGTGATTAAAATGCAGTGGCTTTTGCAATTACTAATGAACTCACATAAATTGTTCATTTACCAATCAGAGTACCAGACAATCCTAACCACACATGTATTCTTGATCTTTTTCTCACAAACAACCCTTCAAAGTAAACAGTCAAGGTGAATGGTCCTCTAGGTACCTCAAATCACTACTTTGTGATGGTGCCTTTTGGTTGTGGCCATTCTCAGCCTCACGTTGTGTGGCATTACAAGAATACAAAATGGGATGTCTGCAAGATTTCTATTGTTTTCCTTCATTGGATTATTCTTTTAAATCCATTGGCACTGTTCTCCTGAATTAGCATCTATAATTCCCCTACTCGCTTTCTAATCAGTCCGAAGCTGCAACCAGTAAATATCCATTTACTGATTTCAGCTTAGGAAAAACAGAAGAACAATGAAGCAAAAAATATATATATCCTTAGTAAAAGGGTGCCGAAAAATCTTTCTGCCTGGGGCATGGAAATACCCTGGTCCAGCTTTGATTCCCATGTGCAGTACTAAGTACTGTAGGTTCTAACACCTTTCATGTTCGGGAGTTTTCACTTTTTAAAAAAAAGCTCAGTATTAGTAGGTATTCATATTTTGATGATAGATGAGTGTACAGGGTGTCCCAAAAGTCACTGCATATTTTAGTGAAAAAGTGTGATTTTCGAATAAATTTCATTACAAGTATATTTATTCTTTTTTACATAAAATATAAGTATTTGTAATGTGTTAGAGATGTTATTTTAATTTTTATTAATTTTTTAATGTTTTCTTTTCAGACCCATAATTCATGATGAATGTTCAAGAGTGAATTTTTGTTGTAACATACCGCATCAAAGAAATGAAGTTTTGTGAAATTAGAGAAAGATTTTCAAGGAGATTTCATAGTCCTGGTCCTACAACAATGCGATTTGTGCACTGGTGAATAAGTTTAAAAGAACTGGGTCTGTGCATAACAGGGAGAGATGTGGATGCCCAAGGAAACATTAAAAAATTTTAAAAATTATAATCACATCTCTAACACATTACAAATACTTATGTTTTATGTAAAAAAACATAAGTATTTGTGAAAACATTTGTCATTTTGTATCACAGTAACATGTGCTGGGATACAAAATGAAAAAAAAAGACATCTGATTAGGGGAAAAAAAAAATTTAATATCAAATTTGACTCCCATTGGCTTTAATGATCAGCAACCTTCTCTACAAATTTTTAGTATATGGAAACTAGAATGTTGTTCATCTCCTCCAGTAAAGCTGTAGCTAGCTCTCTGCTTAAATTAGAGCATCTTGTTTGAAGAAAAGAATGGGTTGCATTACCTTCTCTCTCTTCCATTAGTGTATGATGTTTTCAGTAGTCGATTATAGGTGACCCACTCATTCTGCTATATGGCAAGCTGCCACTATGTGACAGTCTATTATCACACCTCTTGTAAAGGCACCTATTCCTTTTCTTGACCCATTCTGTTACATCTGTGTTATTAAGTGTGGGTACCTTTTATATCCTGCTTTTAGCTGATAGATCCATCTACCTATCACATGACCTCTGGAATTAACTGTTACTTCCAGATAAGTGTTGGTGTAACTATACCAAAAACCATTTCCAAAAATTTTAAACATAATTTCAATGACTATACTTTAGAAAGTTTTGGACTTTTTACTTCCTAATACTTGCTTTATTGTGATGTCAATGCACACAAGACACAAGGCTTGTTTAGAAATGATTAGAAATTTTTTGATCTTTCTCTTAAAAACTGTTAGTATATTATATAAATTTAAAGATACCTTTGTAGCTTATTTTTGATTCATCATAAAGTATTTAAATATGTGTTTTTTTTTGTTTTTTTTTCCCATTGTATGTCATTTCAAAATAGTTTTTAGTTTTAGAAGGGTAGCATGGATTAGCTCTCACCCCACCTATAAACCAATTGTTTCAGCCTTAAACCAGAAACGGACTCAGTCATATTGAATTGATATGACTCAACTGTGGAGAATTTTTAAACAACTATTGTGGTCCTGTGAATCCTAGTTTACACTTTTTTGCATAGACAGCAGGGTTGGACTCTAAAGGTGATTACACTCCGGTGGAGCCACCAGTGTTCTGCATGTACTGTAAGTCTGCATGAGGGGGAATAATTATGTGAGAAAATTTCTTGTGGCATGGATTGGGTCTGTTGGTTCTGATAAAACAAGAGAGTTGCCAGGTTAAGAAATGTTGATATCACTGGCATGGCTCCAAATTTTTGCTTATTTAGCAAGTGTATTATTATATCCAGCTAATAATCAAAATGTGAAGGACGAGGATCAGTGAACTAATCAGATGGTACCTTGCATGGAAACTGTAGTTAGTTCTTATTTTAAACTTATGAAAACAGTATTTATTATCATATATGTGTTGTGAATATAAATTCTAAAATATCTCACTAGTAGTAATATTAATGCAACTTTAATAATACTGGATTTTTTTTTTATTACAGGTCATTGTTTGTGTTGGATACCCTGCATGTGAGTAAGCTTTGTATCATATTGTGCATTACTATATAATAATGATAACAATAAACTTATTCTAAATATGCAAAAATGAGTTCATGAATTTAGACCTGTAAAAATTTAGTGGAACCTCTCAAATGAGCCAGCATGTTAGATCAGTGTATAGTGAACACAGTTATTATTATTAGTATTATTATTAGCCACATGGTGCAAGGAAGCCTGAGGCTTATGCTGTACCAGCCAAAAAAAAAATTTTAAGTTTCTGTTGTACAACTATTTCTGAGAATGTAGTGTACAATTAATTCATTGAAAAATATCTAAGTGTGTATGTGGACATGAAATAAAATTTGTATGCTTTACTATATTCAATTTCAGTCACAAAAAGATCTTTGCTGTTACTGATGATTGAGGCATGAGTATTTGACCCTAAGACTTGGCCTTATGTTCAGCTTAGAGAAAAATACCATTATCTACAGTTCTGCTTCATTTGCTAATATTTTTAAATTGAAATTACCTGATAAGGTAAATCTATTATATATTAAAAATCTGAGACACAACTGGCACAGTGTTATTAGAAGGAACAAACAAAGTTCTGCAGTTCTTTATTTATTTATTCATTTTTTTTTATGGTGATGCACTTTCTTCCTTGCATCTGACCATTGTATCAGGTCATAACAGAGGACTGCAATATATCGCATAAAAATACACACATTTGCACCTAATGAATCAGTAATTACATTTTCCATTTCATGAAACATATCATAAAACATATAAACTAAAATGAAGAATCCAACCAACAGTTCATATTAAAAAACCTTAGTTTGAGTCACAACATATATATGCAAAACATAAAAAACGTTTTATGCCCTATATATGCATAAAAATACCCCACATCACTGAAATTATGATTCAGACCTCACCTGCTAAAGATATTACTAGTATTGCTGCTACTAATTCTGTAAACTTTTAATGACTAAATATATATGGTGCATAAATAATAATTTTAAATAAGTGCTGTATAAGTGACTGCAGGAGCTTTTTTCTGAAAACATACAATTTACAAACAGCCTTTGCCTAAAGCACATGTAAACTATTCATTATTAATCTTTAAAAAGTCTTATATAGTTGGAAACTACCGTAACTAAAGGATATAGAAAAAAAGAACCAAATGTTTTAAAATAGATTATTTCTTTTTGTAACATTATTAACTTCCGGGGGGGACTCTATTCCTTTTGCCTGAGGCCAGCTAACTGTAACCCCAATTGAAGGGGCCTTTTAAAAATTCTTCCACTCTCTGTAACAGGATTAAAACCCAGATCTCTCCAAATAAGTTACAAGTGGCAAACCACTATACTTTCATGGACTATTTGAATAGCCAAATGATGCAGGGAAATTAACTACGTCTCTCCAAACAAATTAATAATAAAATTTCCAGTTGCACATACTTTTCCTAACATCAGAAAAGGAAATTTCCAATTCCAACTTGAACTTCATTCCAGAGATCTACAACACACTCCATGGAGGTACATCATGAAATCTAGCCTTCTGTTGCACCCGATTTTTTTATATTTGTGTCCCATTCTTGTCTCTCCCACCAGTGAATGCACACCTCCCTTGTCCCCCTCAGGACTTTATCTCAGCTTGGATCCCTCCCCATCAAGGAGTGTAGTTGCCAATCTGCATTCTCTGAGCTGTTCCTTGTAAGGCTAATAATTGTACTTTACCATGTGCCTCTACCCTCCTGTTTACAATGTGTGTGGTGAACTTCATATTTAATTGTATCATAACCCCCAAGAAGTAAAGGTAGTTCTTTCCTGAACCACCTTTACTTCTTTCCCTGGTCTGTGCATTACTCCTGGTTTTCTTTTCCCAAGTTCAAGATATTATAATGTAGTTGCCATTTTTAGACTATATTTGAAAAGGTCTTATCCTTTTGATGCAGCATAGTCTTCACACAAACTCTAACAGCTTCCCCTTGTACTCTCTTATCAATGAGGATTAGAAACAAGATGGGAGTCCCAGCAGCAATCACTGAGGAACCTTGCCAAGCTAGTCCAAATTCCAATTTATGACTACCCCTGCTGATTGTGCTTAAACCAACCTCTGATATGGCTAAGTACCGTCCCTAAAATTTTCTCCAGTTTATAGAATAGCCCACCATGTGGAACAATATGCAAAGCTTTACTGAAATCAGAGTATATATGGCAACTTTGCCATTATATACTCCGATTTCAGTTTTTTTTTTTGCATACAGATGTTTTATGACCCATAGTAGTTAATAGTATTGGTCAACAAAACTCCCCTTTCATCAACCAGTGCTGGTATTTTTCTTAAGTTTCTTTACCCATAAATCATGTCCCCCACAGTAGTCAAAATCACCAATCTGTAGTTTCCCATCACCTCTTTAGGTTCCCCAATGTCCCAAGGATCAGGGAAGTATTGGCACTTCTCCAATCAAGGGGATCATTTCAGAGTTTCATAATGATACCATTAACATTACTAACAGTTTCATGCACTCATATGCACACTTTTTTAGTGTGATAGGATGTGTGCCCATTCATCTATGAGGTCACAACTCTGCCCCTTCCAATCTCCAGTAGACTTTTCCAGTAGATGCTTCTCAGGGATAATAAAGCAAACTGGAAGACACAATGTACAATATTTCCATGAGTGTGAGAATTGATTCAGAGTTGGTCCCATGGACCATCATTGACTTAGCATAAAAATATGTGAAATAACATCATTAGACCCAAATATGAAATGGCTGTTATTAAACTATGCTTTATTCAAATAATTTTTAGATTATGAATATAAATCCATTCATCATTCCATTCTAGCTGGAAAAAGTCATTTTGTGATGTCCTACTTGGTACCCCATGGATATTTACATATAAACAGGGTATGTATGTATCCAACGTGCAGTACACTGCATTATGTAGTTTATGTTGGGATATGTTTACTGAAGACTAAATTTTTTTGTTTGTTATTCTACATCTTGTTCTAAAAAAGTGAATCTTTGTTTTTGCGTTACTTATACACGGTGATTCAGGAAGAATAGTAAATATTTTGGGAGGTTATAGTATTGATTATTCTGAGTAAAAAAGTTCATAAAAACGTGTCCAATTCTCATTGGATATGGAAATACAGCTGTTTGAAACTGGCATGCACAAAACCATTATGAGAGGTATTAAAGAACGATAAATGACTTATTGTTTGTGTTTATTGACTTTCTGAATGACACAAAATACAAATAATTGACAAATTTTTTACAGTTTGCAATAAATGTTCGAAAATCCCACCACCAGCTTCAATGCACTTTGCAGCTCTTGTGGTTATATGATGTGTTGTTCTTCTGAGGTCGTCTTGGCATTCCTTTATGAGGGTAGCAGTATCCAAAATGTGAGCAAGCAATTCATCTCTTGTATTCAACTTTTCTTTGTATGCTGCGCTTTTCATCCATCCCCACAAATAAAAAATCTAACAGAGTGAGGTCTGGAGACTTGGTGGCCAATGAATGGGACCACCACAGCTGATCCATCATTCAGAGAAAGTTTGATTTAGATATTATATCACCAGACAGGTATAATGTGGAGGAGCTCCATCATATTGAAAGTACATACCAATCCTTGTAGCCAAGGGAACATCCTCCAATAGTAGTGGAAGTTCGTTTTGCAGAAATTCTAGGTAAATGGGCCCTGTAATACAATATTGTAACACACAAAAAGCCCAATCAAATATTGTCGATGATACCACACCACACGTTTACAGAGAAGCACTGTTGAAAATTTGTTTCAACAGTGGAATGTGAATTTTCATCTGACCACCTATGAAAGGTACAGGTGTTGTTGATACTGTCACGGGTGAAAGTAGCTTCATTGTTGAACAATATTAATGGAATTAATCGCAATTAGCATTTACCCATGGAAAAAATTCTAATCGCTGGGCATTGTCTCCTGGTTGAAGGTGTTGCACCTGATGTATGTGAAATCGATACAAGCAGTGCTCACATAATGTTTGCCATACTCTTGTCTGTGGAACACCGATATACATAGAAATTCTTCGTGTGCTAATAATAGGACTACATTCTACCGACTGAAGAATGTGTTCTATTTCATCTACAGTTTGTTCATTCGCACATTCAGAAGAAATGAGTCCTGGGAACTGTACCAATCTCATGCAGTTTGATGTAAACACTCTTGAATCCGGTATCTGCAGTTAGGAAACCATCAACGGTATTCTCTGCAAGCAGCAGTAGCACTTCCACCACACAAAAACCATAGACAAACACCATATCGGCATATTCAGCATGTGTGAATATGTGCAGCATTCTTAAGGGATGTAAGCAATAAAGATAAACTCATTAGCGTGTGGAGAATTTGTTTGAGTGACAAAATCGCAAGCTTGCAACTCATACCTATCCAGAACACCAGGGGGAAAACTGCAGTTAGAATGCTCAGTTCTTACTTTAGAAATCTCCAATTACCTATCATTAATGGAACTGGAATGCATCCATGCGTGGGTAAATAAGGTATGAGCAGTGCTACATAGATGTCCAGAAGCACGTGAGACCCATAATTAGTATAGGTTTCCTGAAGATGGAGGTTGTAAGGTATGTACCTACATGTTGGACTAAGATGTCTAAGAAAGGAAGGGTGTTATTTGTTTCCAGTTCAATAGTAAATTGAATGAAGGGTGAAAGAGAATTGAGATATTGAAGGAGTCAATTTCTGATCCCCTAGGAACAACGGCAAAGATGTCGTCAAAATACTGATGCGAGAAAGTGATGGGAACAGGTAGGTTCAAAAATATATGACTCTCAAGTTCCTCCATAGCAATATTAGCTATGACGGAACTGACAGGGGCACCCATCACTGTGTCTTGAACCTGACAAAACAGAGTCGTTGAACATGATCATGCTACCAGTCAAACACAAATTGAGGGCAGTACAAATGTCATCAGTAGAGAGCAAGGTCCTTCAAGGTAGCATCACCATCCAAAAGTTGCTTCAGACAAGCAACAGCCTGCTTCACAGGGACAGAAGTGAACAGGGAGACCACATCAAAGGAAACATGACCTCACACTTGGAAATGATAAAATCCTTAATAATACGTAAAAAATGTGCACTGCTAGATACAGTATGGTCAGTTCTCCCAACAAGGGGCACTAACAACCTGACGATGTATTTGGAATGCTCATACGTAGGTGTGGTACAACAGGAAACAATAGGCTGCAAGGGAATACCAGATTTACAGATCATATCATCAGGAGTCCATAAAATTGCAGAAGCTGGCACTGGCAACCTGTCGCATGGTGTTTCCAAAGAACATTTTTTTGAAATCTTTTTAGAAAGAAACCAGCTATGTACAAGCTTATTGATTTTCGATTACAGCTTCTCCAATGCCTTAATCAGAGAATCCTGTATGGGTTTGTAGACTTCACAGTCTTGCAAAAGAGAGAGAGGGCCTTGCATATATAATCAATCAAATTTGTCCGGAACAATGGTGTGCCGACCCTTATCGGCAGGTAGGATTACAATGCTATCATTCTTTGCATAAGGAGGTAAGGGCTTCCTGTTGATAGCGTCTGGGATTGGTAACAGCAGGTCGAACATATTGTAAGATGGAAGCAGTTCTAAAGTGAATTTCATTTGCAGTCCCTTCAGGTTATCAGTTAGTGACACTTCCACTCCCATAGCGAGTTCAGTAATAGGAAGTTTTCAAAGAAGGATGGAAAATTTCATGCCAGTTTGGAGCTCAGTCTGTTCTGCAGATAATTGCTTGTTGCTTAAATCAAAATAAATTGTGAATTATTCCTCATGCACAACCGTGAGCATTCCTAATAGCATATGATTCATGCAGTAAAGCATTAAATTTATTTTGTTGGTGCAAATAGTAAACCTGTCTCACGTATGGCTTGAGAACATAAAACACGAACAATAATAGAAAAGGTGGAGGGAGAAACCAAAACTCTTAACTCCTGCATGAGCCTGGCTTTATTAATGTTAACTCTCTTTAATACTTGATGCACACTGCCAATCCAAATTCCTCAAGTTCTTAAAACAAAATTAAAGCAGGCACGTCTCATACAATCGCAAGAAAAAGGCTTCTTATATCTAAATCCTCTAGAAATGATGCGGTGGGCTTTGCAGTGATGTGCAAAACATAAATGCTTCAAGCTTCTGTTAAAAACAACTTCTGTAAACTAACAATAACACCATTACATATAAGGGCCATACAATATAAAAATATTAGAAAACAGGCCTTGAGCATTGGGCTGCATCACTATATAATTTCTAGTAATGATTGGCAAGCTGGTTTAAGTTAAACTTTATTAAAATAAATAAATAGATATATACGTAAATAAAATACTAAACCAGATATAAAATAAGTGCTAAAAGCGTTAAAATACAAGCATTAAAAATATATAAATAAAAAGCAATAAAATAGAAACATTCAGGCAAGGTGTCCCTTCATGCCCACTGAGAATAAGTAACAATAGTTTTCTCTATCAGCGAGATGTTACTGATTCATAATACATGGTAACTCGTTGTGAAGGATCATCACAATATGAGATACAGTTGAAACGATGCCTTTACACTACTTTTGTAGTTTTCCTTTAAAAGCTATCTATGGCGTATCTACACCAATATTTAATAGATAATTTTAAGCTCTTATAATATTATGCCTCATTGCATTTAGGTTTATTATGATTAGCTTATCAATGATAAGCTAATCATAATAAATCAAGGATTTATCAATAATTTGAACAGCTGACCAACTATAAGTGTAAAGAATTAATTTAAAGGAAGAAAAAATATTATACATGTACTGCCATTTGTTCATTATTCCACCACCATTGTTGTAGAAAAATTAATCTTTTTTTTTTTTTTAGGACTCTCTTGGATCTTGGCAGAAATGTGTCTCTGAATGTGAAAAGGCTCTTGATAGAGGTAAAAAAGTGGTCATAGACAACACTAATCCAGATATGGAGAGTAGACAAAGGTATGATTTCATGGTATTTATCTATGGAATTATAGAATTATATTATGAAAATTTCAGCCACTTCTTCAGTGGTTTTGCTACTGTTTTCATTCCACATATAAATTTACTGAAAACTTCTGGGATACAGATGACCCCCACTTAACGCTGATAATTCGTTCCATAAAAACAGAGCGCTAAGTGAATCCATGCTAAGCAAGCATGGCATTCCCATAAGGTAACATATGTATTTGTGAGTTGCGGTCGGTGCCATAGGATATTTCCTAATCAATAATAAACAGTAGTGAAAAGATGCACAAATGTCGGTCAAAATATGTAATATTCAAATATTTGTACATATAAAATATTCTGCATTACATACGAATATAATTATGTGATAACTACTTATGTATCAAAATTAAACTTAAAATTCCAATTAAAATCATGAATTTAATTGATCTAAATTGATCTAAATTGATTTAATTTAATTAATGAATTTAATCATGAAAAATGTGTCGATTTTGGTTAGAACTTGGGCCCTCTTCCAAATAAACTAAAAGGGGTATTAATTTTAAATCGCTGCAGCGTTACCACCCTACAATAAAGTCAACCGATCCTTTGCCGCTTTGAAACCTGGCATGTTTTTTTCTTCTTTCAATAGAAAACTTCTTTTAGGCATTTGTTTCCACAAAAGTCCTGCTTCATCTATGTTAAAAAGTTGCTGAGAAGTATAACACATAATATCCCTCTTCAATAATTTTAACAAGTTCTTTTTTGAAAGTTTCAGCACCTTCTGCACTTGCGGCTTCTCCCTGGATTTTAAATCTATTCAACTAGCCCTTACTAGTTTTAAATGGTTCCACATTTTTTTTTTTTTTTTTAGGTGAGTTTTCTTCAGATCAGCATATTGGCTAATCTCTCTCTCTCTCTCTCTCTCTTTTTTTTTTAATAATATTTAACTTAACTGAATTCTGCATTGGATATTATTTTCAATAAAATTAGTTAGTCTTTCCATTTCAATCCTAATAGCCGGCCTAGCCCTAGTTGCTTTCAGTGGAACAGCTATCTTTCCCGCTGCTAAAAGTAATTCTTTATTTTTTATAATTGTTCTTACAGTTAAACTTGCAAGTCCTAAATTATGGAACACATCCGCTTGTCTTTGACCGGAATCGATTCGCTTCAAAACGTCTAATTTAATTTTCAAATTCAGTCTTTTTCTTATATTTATAGTCTTCGTATAGGACTACAAATGTACTTTCTTACATTTGTAGTCTTCGTCAACGTCTGCGCTCAGACGTTGTTGCTTTTTCATTCTTATCGGCCATTATTAACTCTTCAAAAATGTAACTGCATTGGTTGCATTAATTATGATACAATGTTCAAGTAAACTGTCCGTTTCGCACGATGTCTAATACGGTACTGAGTGACAACTAGACTTCGGATAAATGCATATAACGCAAATGTTACAAGCGTTACTTGATCATTTTTAAAATGTTGATCTCGGAACTACGTAACAAGTCACTGTACTGCAATTAAATTAGCGTGCGAGAAAATTTCACTGAGCGTGGGAAAATTTCTCAAGTCAGCATGGGAAACGTTTTAATTCTGTTTTGCTATTCATTTTCAAGCTATCGACTCCATCAAATGAAACGATTTTGTTAAATATGCCAAAAATGCAATCTGTAAAAGAGCGTTATAGTGATCTGTGACAGTGTTATAGTGATCTGTGACAGCGTTATAGTGAATCAGCATAAAGCGAACTGCGTTATAACAGGGGGGGCCTGCTGTAATTTAGTCCTGGGTATAAATTTCAAAGCTTACTTACTTACTTACTCCTTTTATGTAGAATAAAAAGTCATTAAACTAATCCGAATCCCAGATTAATCTACCAGCTGTGTGATGCTACACTCAAGGTAGTGGAAAACAAAATTCCAGGTGGTAATTGTGCAGATTAAGTGCAGACAAGCTTCCAGGTCAGCTTATGGGATTTTGTCAGCGATACAAGAACTTTGCCGACAGGCATAAGGTGATAATTATCCCATTATACAAGGCAATGATAAAGCTGCATCTTGTGTACTGCATACAGGTCTGTAGGCTTCATTTAAGTTAGGATGTAGAAGTGCTGAAATGGATGCAGGGAAGAACATCGAGATTAGTGAAGGGAAAAAAGGGTGGTTTTACTAAGAAAGTCTTCAGTTCTGTAACTTGCAGTGTCTGGAGACTAGGCACCTACAGGGTGATCTGATTGAGGTGTTTAAGGCCTTGAATGGATTGGGTAAGCTTATTTCTGATGGCATTCTTCCTCTTACTCACACTACACATGTGAGGGCACATAAATTCAAATTGAGGAAGGATTGCAGGATAGATGTGCAGAAATTTGCCTTCAGCCAGCAAGTGGTCTATTCTTGGAACAAACTTCCACCTGCAGGTGGGTAGTTTGAGTAAATTCAGGTTAGAACTAGATAAATTATCGGAGAGGATGGGCAGTTGATATGGGAAGTTTTTTTTTATTATTATTATTCTTTTGGCTAATGCTTTATAAGCTTGCTTTCTTGCATTATTTGCCACTACTAATGCTAATATATAAATAGGCAGTATTTTGGTTGTTTTTTGCCATATATTTGTCACATTCATTTAAATAAGTTATGCTTTCATCTGTAAATAAAATTATTAGTTGTTAAAAATGCCACACAAGTTGTAGCTACTATAGCTATATATGTATGAATAAATATGATGCCAAAGGCCAAAATTTTCTCTTGAATAGAAACATTATTTCACTTTTATTTCAGCCTAAATTTTCTATACATTCTATGAAACTATTAAAATTTGGATAATGGATGATATGATAAATGCTAAGTGCTGCACGTAGGTTGCAGTAATCCCTGAATAACACACCAACTGGCTGGCACTGCACTCAATGTGGTGGAGAACAAAAAAAAAAAGAACTAGGAATAATTATACTGTTTGACGTGAAGTTCTCTGAGCAGTACAAACAGGCTAGAAGGGTAGATCATGCTGTTCTTTGAATTGTATACAGGTATACAGAAATTTTGTCAGCAGGTAATAGGCAATTATGTTATATAAGGCAATAGTTAGATTGCACCTTGAATAGAACAGCCTGTAAACCTCATTTCAAGAGGGACGTGCATCTGTTGAAATGAATGCAAAGAAGAGCAGTAAGATTAGTCAGAGATGCAGAAAGGTTCACTTACCAAAAAAAAGACAGCGTTCTGTAAATTGCAGCATCTGGAATCTTGGCACCTAGGAGATCTGACTGAAGTGTTTTAAGGCTTTAAATGGACATTAAACTAAATTCTGATGGCATCCTTATCCTTTTTCAGATGGCACACACAAACAAGGGCATAAATTAGAAAAGGTTGGTTGCAGAATAGATGTGTGAAACTTTGCTTTCAGCCAGAATAATTGATTGTTGGAACAAACTTCCAACTGGAATTCTGGAAGTGGGTAGCTTGAATGATTTAAGGAAGGATTAGACAATTTATTAGAGGGAATGGACAAATGATGTGGGTAGTGTTTTTTTTTTTTTTTTTTTTTTTTTACTGATGCTGTATAAGCAAGCTTGCTTCCTTATATCATTTGATGTTATTATTAGACTTTACTAGTAATTAAACATATTGCTATTATAATTTATCCATTAAAACGTAGTCTTGTTATATTTTAAATAAATGTATTATTGAAATAAATTTTTTTTTCTCCCATTTAGCAATATATTTGGTAATTTTGTTTTTTTACTTAATTAAATTTTAATTTTATTATAGTTAATATATAATTTTAATGAGATTTGCTATATTTGAATAACATTTATGTATCTTATTAATTTCAGCTATGCATTGTGTTAAATTGAGATATGTTTTGAGTAAAAATACATTTAGAGTTCTTTAGCAATAAATTTTAGTAATTTACTGAATAAAAATTGAAATATGGCATTTAAAAAGCATCACTTTCTTATAAATTTAGGTATGTTAATTCTGCAAAAAAATTCACTATACCCTGTCGCTGTTTCCTCTTTGCCTGCTCTCTTGAACAAGCAAAGCATAATAATTTGGTAAGTCTATGTTTAGTAAAATTTTTTAAATGTGAGAGTAACATTCATAGAAGTATTAGAGTAGTATTCTTTTTCATAATAAATATAGAAACTTAAGAATTTCTCTGAGCTTAAAGAATAGTAGGCATTCTACAAACTTAAACTTCACCTTTTTTAAGCATGTATATGGAGAAGCAACCAGTTATGCAGTTTTGAGTATTTCATGGGACCTTGCCAACAACTGACTATAAAAAGTTCAATTGTGTAGTAACCACTCAATTGCTAATAGATGAGTGCAAAATACATGTTGTGCTCTTGGTCAGCACAACATCAGATTGCTATTATGCTGACCTCTCATCCAGCAATGCTTTCAGAAACTGGTACACTTTTTCTGCCACAAAAGCTTGGAATGGACTATAGTCCATTCCAAGCTTTTGTGGAACAGCATCTTGGAATGGACTATAGTCCATTCCAAGATGCTGTTCCAATTCATCACAGACATTGGTAATGTCATGCACCCACTTGATTTTTAAAAATGATATTTTATTATTTGAACATTCTAATTTATAAAATTTTCAATTTTGACAACCTGTCTACTCAAACATCTGCGTCATGATAAATAACCTGTTTTATGACAATCCCACAAGCTCCAATCAAATTGCCTACAGGAATGTCATAAAATAGGTCACGCATTATGATACAGAAGTTTTAGGAGGCAGGTTACTGAAATGGAAAATTTTACAAAACAGAATGCTCAGTAATGAAATATCTTATTTTTAAAAAATCAGGTGCATACATGACATTAACAAAGCTTGTGATGAACCAGAATAATGTTTTGGTGCACTCTAGTCCATTCCAAGTCTTGCATGGCAAAGGAAGTCTACCAATTTCTGAAAGCATTTGTTGGTGAGAAGTGCTCTTAATCAGCACAACAACAGATTGCTGTTGTACTGATTAAGAGGACAGCATGTAATATGCATGTTTTTCTATTAGCAGTGAAGTTGTTACTACACAATTGAAATTTTTGTAACCAATTGTTGGCAAGGGCCCACAAAATATGCTACATTGGTACCTATATTTTATGCATCAACTCAATCTCAGTGATCCTGAGAAATGTTTGGATTTTACTCTTCAGTTTCTGGGTAGGAATTGAACATTGAAAAAGAGGAAACAATACAGGTAATTACTTGTAAAAAAATTCTTGAACCAACAAGACACATTTCCAGCTGAACAGTAATGTCAACACCCTGAATTTTTGGATATAGGGAAACATCACATTTAAATACTAAAATAAATCTTGCAACAACTGACAAAAATCTAAAAAAATAAAACTTTAAAATACAACAAAAATTTTATAGGATAAACACTAAAATATATGAATACAAATAAAAGTAGAAAGAATATACAGATAAAGAATAAAAGCAATAAAATAAAATGTACACATAAAGAAACTTTCAGAGAAATGTGCTCCTTTAATCAACTTTAGGGAAAAGCAGTATGGTACCATCAAATTTCAGAAGGATAAGACCAGAAAACCTGCTCAATGCTGAAAAAAAAGTTGTGAGTTAGGGATAAATTTGAAGGTGTCTGCAATCCTGCCCAAACACGATAGGAGGGAGTATACAATGAGAGCCTTGTCAATCAATTCAGACCTGGAGAGATTGTGCAGGGCTCATGGGGTAGAATTTTTCTCAGCATGATCTGTGGTTGTTAACAGGAGAGATTGCTTCTACAGGGATGGGATACACTTAAATAGAAAGGGTGCAAGAATATTTGCTGATGCTATCGAGGCAGTGTTAGGTGGGTCAGAAAACTGCTAGCATGGGGGGGGATACATGGACTAATAGATTAACAGTAGCCACTGGCAGAGGTGAAAGTGAAAGCAGCAGTCACAGTGTGCTGAAGTGGGAGTTACTCAAAGAGGTAACTACCATTAGGGGTAAAGGGAAGGGGTATTGCTTTCGTAAAGGCGACTACAATGGACTGAGACAGTATTTAAATTCTATACAGTGGGATCAACTGATGATATTGCCAACAGCAAATTCAAAATGGGAAGCATTCAAAGAACTTATTGTGGAAGCTACTAGGCTTTACATACCAACTAAGAAATATTGTTCAAGGTTTAGGCCTAAATGGTTGTCAGATGAACTAATGAGGCATATGGCAGATAAGAAAAATGCATGGGATACATACAAATTAACACGTGACACGGATGCCTATGATAGATACAAGTTGATCTGTAACCAAGTTACAAAGGAGGTTAGGCAGGCGAAGGCAGATTACGAGAGATCCTTGGCAAGGGATGCGAAGAAAAACAGCAAAGAGTTCTTTACTTATGTAAACTCTAGAAGGAAGGGGATGAATCAGATTGGTCCACTTGAGATCGATGGGTCAACTGTTGATGACCCTGCTCGGGTAGCTAACAAACTAAATGAATATTTTGCATCGACATTCACACATGAGGAGTTATTCAGCGAGGGGAATGCCAGAGGTGTATTCAACTCTAGCAGTAAGCTAGAGAATCTTGTAATAACTGAGAGCAAAGTGGAGGAGAAATTGTTGAAGATAAACACAAGAAAGGCACCTGGGGTGGATGGGATCTATCCAGTTATATTAAAGGAGGCAGCAAAGGAGGTAAGCAAACCCTTAGCCATAATTATGAGAGCTTCCTTGGACTCAGGGGAGGTACCCATTGACTGGAGATGTGCAAATGTGACCCCAATTCACAAAGGGGGATCAAAGGCTGACACAAGTAATTATAGACCTGTGAGTTTAACTTCTGTTCCCGGAAAATTAATGGAGGCACTGGTGAAAGAAGCACTGCAGGATCATCTAGACAAGACTTCAGTTATAGCTAGGACACAGCATGGTTTTGTTAAGGGGAAGTCTTGCCTGACCAATTTGATTGGATACTATGATGCAGTCACAAAAGAACTGGATGCAGGGAATAACTTTGATATTATATACTTGGATCTTAGAAAGGCTTTTGATACTGTTGCACATGGAAGACTGCTGCACAAATTGGAGCAGTGTGGCATTGGAGGCAAGTTGCTGCTATGGATAAAGGGGTGGTTGAGGGGGAGAAGACAGAGAGTGGTAATCAATGGACACTGCTCATCGTGGACTAATGTTATTAGTGGAGTCCCTCAGGGTTCAGTATTGGGGCCTTTATTGTTTTCTGTATTTATAAATGATATTGATGATGGTATATCAGGCTTAATGTCCAAGTTTGCAGACGATACGAAGGTTGGCAGGGTTGTCAAGGACACTACTGACACTATGCTGCTGCAACAGGATTTGGAAAGGTTGAGCAGATGGGCTTCGAGGTGGCAAATGAAGTTTAACATTGACAAATGTAAAGTACTACATATGGGAAACAGCAACCCCAGAGCAACGTATCAACTCTGTGGTACTACACTGACAGTGGTAGAGAATGAAAGGGACCTGGGGGTGGTGGTGCAGGCAGATATGAAGTTCTCTGAGCAGTGCAGACGAGCTGCAAGAGTAGCTCATGGTGTATTGTCAATGATATATAGGAATTTTTCTAGCAGGGATAAGGAGGTGATTATTCCCTTGTATAAGGCAATGGTCAGGCCACACCTAGAGTACTGTATACAGGCCTGGAGGCCTCATTTCAGGAAGGATGTAGAGCTGCTGGAACGAGTACATAGAAGGGCAACTAGATTGGTGAATGGGACAAAGGGGTTCTCTTACGAAGAAAGGCTTAAGTTTTGCAAATTACAGTGTCTGGAAACTAGGCACCAGCGGGGTGATCTGATAGAGGTGTACAAAGCCTTGAATGGTTTGAGCATGCTCAATGCTGATGGGATTCTTCCTCTAGCTCAGAAAAATCACCTGAGAGGGCATAAATTCAAATTGAGGAAAGACAGATGTAGGATAGATGTGCGGAAATTTGCCTTTAGCCAGCGGGTGGTTGGTGGGTGGAACAGACTTCCATCCCTTGTCGTGGAAGTTGATAGCCTAAATAAGTTTAAGGCTCAGCTGGACAGGTATTTCGAACGAACAGAGGGGTGAAGTGGAAGTGGTTATTTTTATTTATTTATGTTACTTTTTTTTTTTTTTTTTTTTTGGCTGATGCTGCATAAGCTTGCTTTCTTGCATCAAATGCCTCTACTAATGCTAATGCTAATGCTAATGCTAGTCCAGAAAGCCAGTTGCTGGGAATTTTAGGAACTGCTGGGGGTCAAGAAACACGTAAATACATGGGCTGTGTTAGAGTAACTAATTGTAAGAACAGGTACATGTATACTTGCATTTACACCAATGCTACGAGTATAGTAAACAAATTTGATGAATTTGAAGTGCTGGTTGAGACATCCAAGGTAGATATCGTTGGGATATCAGAGACTTGGTGTCACTCAGATATAAGGGATGCAGAATTGGAATTTGGGGAGTACAATGTGTACAGAAAGGATAGACAGGATAGGAAGGGAGGAGGAGTTATGCTATTAGTTAAGAAACATAAAATATAAGGAAGTGCATCCAGTTGACATAGATGAACAGTGCAATGCTGAGTCAGTTTGGTGTGACATAAGCACTGGGAAAGCAAAAACGAGGGTAGGAGTTTGTTATAGCCTAATAACTCTGGTGAGTACAATGAACAATTATACAGAGAAAGAGTGGGACAGTAAATCAGAGTGTCTTATAATGGGGGATTTTAACTTCCCAGATATAGACTAGAACTTGTGGGTTGGTCACTTGCACACTAGCAAGGCTTTTGTGGATTTATTGGATGATTGTTTTCTACAGTAGCATATTATTTGGGCCTCAGAACAGAGTAACCAGGTGAAAACTACGCTGGTTCAAAAGGAGTTAGTTTTATTAGGGGACTCCATTGTCAGGGAAATGGGAAATATTTTTTGTAATAAAAATAGGTGGACTAGAACCAGGGTATGTCTGCCAGGAGCAACTATTAATGATGTCACCAACAGATTGTCAGATTTTAAGGGAGGAAAAGAGAATATTATTATTCATGTGGGGACTAATGATATTAAGCATACACGATCAATTTGTTAGACAAATATAGGACCATGCTGAAGAATGCCGCGAGTTAGGTCACAATGTCTATGTGTCTGCAATTCTGCCGACACATAGACATCGTGACAGCATATAATTGTGGCAATTGAATGTGGTTTAACATTGACAAATGCAAAGTACTGCATATGGGTAGCAGTAACCCCAGAGAAATGTACCAACTGTGTGCTGTTACACTCAGGGTAGTGGAGAATGAAAGAGACCTTGGGGTAATTGTGCAGTCAGATATGAAGTTTTCTGATCAGGGCAGACAGGCTGCCAGAGTAGGTCATGGGGTCTTATCAATGATATACAGGAATTTTGCAAGCAGGGAAAGGAGGTGATTATCCTCTTGTATAAGGCAGTGGTCACGCCACACCTTGAGTACTGCATACAGGTCTGGAAGCCTCATTTTAGGAAGGATGTAGAGTTACTAGAATGAGTACAGAGAAGGGCAACAAGACTGGTGAACGGAACAAAGGGGTGCTCTTGTGAAGAAGAGCTTAAGTTCTGCAAATTGCAGCTTCTGGAACTAGGCACCTGCAAGGCAATCTGATTGAGTTGTATAAGGCCTTGAATAGATTGAGCAGGCTTAATGCTGAGGGGATTCTTCCACTTGCTCAGATTACAAACCTGAGGGGGCATAGATTCAAACTGAGGAAAGACAGTTGTAGAATAGATGTGTGAAAGTTTGCCTTTAGCCAGCAGGTAGTTGATTGGTGGAACAAACTTCCATCTGTTGTTGTGGAAGTTGATAGCTTAAATAAATTCAAGGCAGAACTAGACAAACATTTGGAATGAATGGATGAGTGAAATGTAAAGGTTTTTTTTTTTTTGTCTGATGCTGTATACGCTTGCTTTCTTGCATCATGTGTCTCTACTAATGCTAATCAGATTCTAGGAGGAAAGTAGGATATTGTATATTAGCCAGATTATAGGAAGCTTGCCATCACTCATTATGGAAAATAACCACCTCCATAATGGAGCATGTACAGTTCTCTCTATTGCAATTAATATTGCAGCAGAAGGATCCCCCTTAAATCTGTATATCATCAATGAAATTCCACTGCATTCTCGCATCTAGGCAGTTTCACAGCTATATTCTTTATAGATGGATACATAATATGTACCATGACTGGTATGCAATGCCATGAGCTCAACACTCAGCATGCTATTCCTGTCTTTCAAACTAGAAGCTGCTTGGACACAGTGGTTTCATATAGATGATGTACCCACATATTGCTGATCCAGTGATCACATTTCCCTAAAACTACATAATTTCTCTCTGTTCTTAACTACTTGGAACAGGAGAGAAATTATGCCTCATTTACCTATCATGTGATTTTTCGTTATGGAATTATCTGAATGGCAAAGTGTACCATAACCACAGTGAAATCCTGGGACAATATAACAAGGCATCTTAGAAATATTCTGAAGGCAGTGCTATCAGTGTCAGTTGACAACTTGGCTCTGTGATTGCAGATTATTGCTGACATTAGTGAACATCTTATTGAACAACTCAGTGAATATTAAAATCTGACATGAGTATCATTTGATATCTTAATAAAACTGTTGCATAGCTATTCATTCCTATACAATGTACAGCATCTCCCCCCAGCATCATTTATGGAACATTTTTTCCCATAATTTCTTTCTGCATTGCCTCACTATTTTCCATTCCAAATGTCAGCTTTCTGTAACTAGCAATTCTATTTTTGTGTTTAGAGCTTTAAACTGACACAGTTATAATTACCCTTATGTTTAATCAAAAATAAAGCCAAATAATATCCTGAGTAAAAACGTTTCCCAATATTTATGTCATTAAAACCCAGAATTGGTCATATATCTTATTTCCTATATTGGCATTAAAATAGGAAGGATATTATATAATTTTTTTGATTGAAGCAAATAATTTTTTTTTGGTTTCATCATCAGTAATTCAGTCTTGTGACTGGTCAGTTCCTTTGATGAGCTGTCGCCATCTTTGTCTGTCCTGTGTTGTTTGTTTTAGTTCCTAAAAATTTCTAAGTCCTGCTTCATCCAGCAACATCCCGATGAAGGTCTTTTTGGTCTACCCCTAGGGCTTTTTCCCTCCATTGTATCCAGAAGCTAGCCACCATGTTGAATCATGTGGCCCACCCATTTGAGTCTAGTTGATCTTATTCTACCTAGAATTTTCCTTTGTTCTTGGACACGTCTTAATACTTCCACATTTGACATTTTTCAGTCCGTTTAATTTTTTCCATCCTGCGCCAGCACCACATCTCGAAGGCCTCAAGTCTCTTTTTGTCTCTCTTTGTTAGAATCCATGTCTCTGCTGTATACAGGGTGTCTCAAAAATACACGGCATAACTTCAGGAATGAGTTCCTCATATGTAGACAATAAAAATATTTTATATCAACATAGTTCCGGAAATGCTTGATTCCCGAGTTATTAACCGGAATGTCTTATCTCCTGCAGGTGATTTCCTTCATCACAAGGTACTGACAGGATCTGATGGTTTTCCATTCTGACCATGTTAGGTGGTAGATGACTTTCATCAACCGGTGAAATACCACCACTTTGCTTATTGGAGGCTTGAAGTGGTGAAACCCATGTTTAGTCTCTAGAGCAAAGTTCCCGACATCCCCCTCCCTCCATACTTCTCCTTCAACCCATGCACGGTACTAAGTACTATAGGATTTGATACCTTTCGTGTTTGGGATTTTCATTAAAAAAATGCACTCAAATCAGGAGCAAGCAGATATGCACTTTATGTACAGTTTGGCAGACAGCAATGCTCTGGAGGCTCGTCATTTGTACCATGAAAGGTTGCCAGAATGAAAATGTTCAGACAGGAAAACGTTTGAAGTTATCCATCACCGCCTTTGTGAACATGGGACCTTTACACCTCATGCTGCCGACAGAGGACAACCAAGATCTATGACTCCTGAAGTAGAGGAGGAGATTTTGGATGCTGTGCATGCCACTCCTGGAATCAGCACACGCAGAATAGCAATGCAACTGGCTGTTCAATGTTCGACTATTTGGAGAGTGTTGCGAGAACACCAACTGTATCCTTACCATCTTGCAATGGGTACAGGCCTTGTCACCAGCAGATTACCCTGAGCGAGTAATGTTCTGCCAGTGGTTCTTGCAGCAGTGTGGTACAACTCCTCACTTTCCTGCCTTAGTGATATTCACAGATGAAGCACAGTTCACACAAGACGGAATCCAAAACTTTCACAATCAGCATATATGGGCTGAGGAAAACCCACATGCAATTCTTCCATCATATCACCAACAGCGGTTCAGCCTCAACATCTGGGCAGGTGTTTTTGGTGATAAGTTATTTGGGCCCCATATACTTCCAAAAAAACTCACAGGGCAGGCGTACAGAAACTTTCTGGAACACAACATGCCTGATTTCTTGGATGACACACAACTGATCATTCATCAACAAGCACACTTCATGCACGATGGTGCTCCTGCACATTTCAGCCACCTAGCCCGCAATTACCTGAATCGAAGGTTTCCTGGTCGGTGGATAGGTAGAGGTGGACCAACTGCCTGGCCTCCACGCTCAACTGATTTAAACCCACTAGATTTCTTCTTGTGGGGCCATTAAAGTCATTGGTGTATTCAACTCCGGTAGCTGATGGGGAAACTCTCCGCAATCGAATTGTGGCAGGTTGTGAGACAATACAAAACATGCCAGGAATTTTGGCATCGTCTTTGCGAGTCCATGAGACGTCGAATGTGAGGCCTGTATTCAGGCAGAAGGTGGACATTTTGAACAATTACTATAAGGTGATGTGAACAGTTAAGTGTCATAGACAGATCTTCAAAACTCGGAAACCAAGCATTTCTGGAACTATGTTGATATAAAATATTTTTATTGTCTACCTATGAGGAACTCATTCCTGAAGTTATGCCGTGTGTTTTTGAGACACCCTGTATAGTGACACTCTTCCTTCTTTATCTTCGCCTTCTTCCCACATTTATATGGGGTTGACATTTCAATCCGTAATTCCTTTCCTCCATTCCTCCCTATCCTGGGCTTCCTCTCTCCTGTATCCTCTCTCTTTTAAATCCTCTGCCACCTTGTCCTTCCATCTCAGCTTAGGTCTCCCCCTCTTCCTCTTCCCTATCACCTCCAACTCATACCTCTTCACACCTCTTCCCCACATACCCCTCCTCACTTCTTCGTTCCACATGTCCAAGCCTCCTCAACCTAGATTCCTGCATTTTTTTTACTCAGAGGTCCCACCTTAACCGTACCTCTGATGTAGTCATTTCTTATCCTGTCCTTCCTTGTCACGCCACACATCCATCTTAGCATCCTCATCTCCGCCACTTCCATCTTCTTCTCCTGGGCCCTTGTAATCGCCCATGTCTCAGCACTGTACATCAATGCGGGTCCAACCACAGTTTTATACACTCTTCCCTTCGTTCTACAATTTATACTTTCTTATCACACAGCACCCCACTCATCTTTCTCCAGTTCAACCATCCACATTGCACTCTATGCTGTATTTCTGCACTCAATCCTCCATCCCTCTCAATGCTCGATCCCAGATACATAAATTTCGAAATTGATGGTAGCTTTTCCTCCTGCAGTTTTATAGAACTCTCATCCATTCAACACCATATATTCTGTCTTTGTTCTACTTATCCTCATGCCTTTCTCTTCCAATGCTTTCTTCCATTTCTCCAATTTCTTCTCTACCTTTCCTTGGGATGGTTCACACAGTATACGATATCATCTGCAAACAGCATACTCATGGTGCTCTACTCTTCACGTCTCTCACCAACACATCCATTACCAGATCAAACAGATATGGGCTGAGAGCTGATCCCTGGTGCAGTCCAACTTCTACAGAGAACCCCTCAGTCGTACCTACACTACTCTTAACCTGAGTCACCGCTCCCTCGTACATTTCCTTCACAAGCCTTATGTACTTTTCTGATGCACTCTTCATCCCTCATGCATCTCCATACCTCTTGTCTGGGCACTCTATCATATGCTTTTTCCAGGTCTATGAACACCATATGCAACTCTACTTGCATCTCCCTGTATCTTTCCATCACCTGCCTTAAAGCAAAGACCGCATCTGTTGTTCCTCTTCCCAGCATGAAACCAAACTGTTCCTCTCCTATTTCCGTCTCCTGCCTTATCCTTCCTTCCACAATTCTTTCCCAGATCTTCATCGAATGAGACATTAACTTTATTCCCCTGTAGTTCCCACATTCCTGCACATCACCCTTTCCTTTATAGATTGGCACAAGTATACTTTCCCTCCACTCATCGGGTATCCTCTCCTGCTGTCAGAGTTTTTCCGTAAAGTCCCATAGGATATCGATCCCTTCTTCACCCAAACTTCTCCATACCTCTACTGGTATCTGATCAACACCTACTGATTTCCTCCTCTTCATTTTTCTGAGTGCATTTTCCACTTCTTTCCTGCTTATGCCTTCCACTACTCATTCATTCGTCTCTCCATCCTCGCGTAATCTTGGGTTTTCCTCATTTTATAACTTCTTAAAATAGTCTTTCCACCTTTCCTTAACCTTCTCCTGGTCCTGTATAACCACTCCCCTCTCATCTTTTATCTGTTTTATTGATGAGAAGTCCTTTGATGCCTTGTCTCTCGCTTTGGCTATTCTCATCAATTGCCTATCTCCATCTTTCCTTTCCAGTTCCCCATAGGATTCGTCCACTGCCCTCGCCTTTGCTATTGCCACAGCCCTTTTTGCCTCCTTATTTGCTAATTTATATGCTTCTTTATCTTCCTGGCTACCTGTTAAATCCCATTTTTTCTTCATCTCCTTCTTTTGTTTTATCACCGATTGCACTTCCTCATTCCACCACCAAGCCTCCTTTCCCTCCGGCACCCCCTATCCTTATGATACAACTATTTAACTTCCACCACCCTTGCATATCTTCTGGTAACTTTATTCCTTTTAGCACCTTTTCCCTAAACTCCTTCCTCAAACTCTCCTCTTTCAATCTC
The DNA here is from genome assembly GCF_048544385.1 of Mastigoproctus giganteus. Classification (NCBI taxonomy): domain Eukaryota; kingdom Metazoa; phylum Arthropoda; class Arachnida; order Uropygi; family Thelyphonidae; genus Mastigoproctus; species Mastigoproctus giganteus. The sequence goes on from NC_143584.1 coordinate 1,447,321, forward strand.
CACCATTTTATTCTTTTCTCTCTTTGTCTTGAATATTTCCTACTTTTGTCCACTGCAGCCTCCCAATCGACCACAAGCAATCTATGTTGTGTCGACACACCTTTCTCTGTTTATCACTTTGCTGTTCCTCATTTCCTTTAGATGCCTCCTACGGCACATGATATGGTCAATCTGGCTTGTCCTTTCCCCATTCTTGTATGTTATCAGCTGGCTTTCTTTCTTTTCGAAGTACGTGTTAACCATCGCCAGGTCAAATGCCACTGCGTGTTCTCCTATCCTCTCCCCGTCTCTATTTCTTTCCCCAATACTCCTTCCATACAATCTTCCTTCCTCTCTCTTGCTTCTTCCTAAATGTCCATTTAAATTTCCCCTAACAATCAACCTCTCTCTCTCAGGTATTGCCATGACCACTTGATCCATTTCCATCCAAAAACTGTGCAGGACATATGCACATACTATTGTGGTCAAGTGTCCACCCACTTCCAGTTTGATGCTCATAATCCTATCGCTCCTTCTGTTAACCTCACACACTCCATCTTTTAACTCCTTATCAACTACATTACCTAATCCATTTCTTCTTAGCCAGGTGGGCAGGAGCAGCAGTGCATAGCACACGCTTCTTGATTAGACCAGGGTTCAAGCCTGTGACCACCAAATACGGAGGATGCGGAAAGGTCAGGGAATGACCACCGCATATCCCCGGAGCAATATGGCCTTAGTTGCTAGCTCCTAAAAAAAAAAAAACCAAAAACAAAACCATTTCTTCCTCTCTCTCATCTGCTCCCCCTAAAGAACAACTTGTACCCTTCACCGAGCTCTTTTGCTTTATTTTGCTTCCACCTTGTCTCTTGTATGCATAGGATCTTCACTCTTCTTCTTTGAATCAGATCCACAATCTATCTACTCTTTCTGTTCATCATCCCAATGTTCAATGTTCCTATTCTAACACTGGTAGATGACTCTCATCAACTGGTGCAATACCACCACTTTGCTTATTGGAGGCTTGAAGTGGTGGAACCCATATTTAGTCTCTAGAGCTAAGGTCCGGTCAACCTTTCCCCATCTCTTCCATCATGCAGTATGATTGATGACTTTTGAGGTTATGATGAACATCATGGCGAGATCCAATATTTCTTACATTTCGAGGGTACTGCTCTAAAACGGTGTTTGCAGGCCGTCCGCTAGTTAGTACACCAGACCGAACCTTTTGGTAACTTTCTAGGATGCTTCCAGATCAGCTAGTGTATAATCTTGCTACCTGTAATCTGTCAGATAATGACTGAAGGGAGTGCGAGTAGTGTGTATGCGGGGGGCATTGTCGAGGCCACTTTATGCCAAGGATCTGGGTATATTCTTACCATGTGTACGCCATATCCAAAAATTTCATTACTTCATACAGCATGTCCCACCCACTTTTTCTTACCATTGAATACACCATGAATTGTCAAACTAATAGAGCAAGCTTATCTGCGAAAAGATCTAAATCTCCCAAACACTTCCTAATTCATTTCACAAATATACATGGTCTCAATTCCAATCTCAATGATGTCCATTTCCACTTGCAGTCTGCCAAACCCCCGTTTACTTTTTCTGACAGAATCTCAGTTATCGGTTGATTCAACTACTGCTCATCTCAGATGCCCAAATTATTCTCTGTATGATTCCTTTCGCCTCAAAGGTGGTACTTGTGCATATGTCCATTCTGATATTCCCTGTCAGAGACTTGGCAATTTGGAATCTCCTCCCTTTGATCTTCTCTGGCTTAAAATCTCTCTACCTCATTGTGTCAAATTCATCTGTTGTCTCTACTGTTCTCCCAACTCCACTAATCACTTGGAGCTCTTTGACTTCCTCTCTTTGCAACTTGACTTTCTCCAGTTCAACTTTCCTAACAGTGAGGTAATTTTCCTTGGTGATTTTAATGTTCACAACTCCAGCTGGCTTCCGTTTTCTAGTCACACCGACCCAGCTGGTCCAGGTATAATTACTAATGACCATGCACAGATTGTTCATTTACCTACAAGAATACCGGACAATCCTAATCATACAGCCAACACGCTTGATCTTTTTCTCACAAACAACCCTTCTAAGTACATGGTCAAAGTGTACACTGTGAGAGGTCCTTTAGGCACTTCAGATCAAAACTTGGTGATTGTCTCTTCTTCAATGGAGCCTTTATTTCATGGCCATTCCCAACCTCGTGTTGTTTGGCATTACAAGAATGCAAAATGGGATGACCTGCGAGAGTTCTTTTCTTCTTTTCCTTGGTCGGATTATGTTTCAAAACTTCTGATGTCAGCGTTTGCTCAGATCGTGTCAGCGAAATTATTCTTGCAGAAATGGGATCCTTTATCCCACACTCCACTTTAAAATATCGTCCTTTATCTAAATCTTGGCTTTCCAAAAAATGTGCTAAGGCTGTTCAAGAGAAGAATGTTGCATATCGTAATTGGCTTGTTTCTAATTCTTCAGTTTCATTTTCTGCCTATACCAAAGCTCGCAACAATTGTAAAGCAGTTATTAATCAGTCCAAACTAGAGTTTGAACAGGCTAAGAGTAGAAAACTTGCTTTGGTAGCCAAGCATTCTGGTCTCATGTCAAAGCTATTGGCCGCAACTTTTGCCCATCTCTGCTCCCACCTCTGTCCAAACCATATGGTTCTGTTGTCACTTCAGCCAAGGATAAAGCTGACCTGCTAGCATCCCATTTTTCTTCCAACTCATGTATTAATGATCTTGGTAAAACACCTCACACTATTCCCAACATGCTCCATTCAATGTGTCCTGTGGTCTTCCTTCAAAAGGATGTCAGTAGGATTTTGACGAATCTTGATGCTAAGAAAGCTCCAGGTCCCGATGGTATTTCTCCACTTGTTCCCAAAACTTGTGCTCCTGAACTTACTCCTATTCTTTGCCGCCTTTTTTCACTTTCTTATTTCAAAGGTGTTTTTCCTTCTGCTTGGAAATTTGCTCATATCCAGCCAGTTCCTATAAAGGGTGACAAATCCCTCCCATCCAATTATCATCCTATTGCAATTACTTCTACTCTTTCTAAAGTAATGTAATGGAGAAATCAATTAACTGCCAACTCTTAAACTATCTAGAAACCTTCCATCTGATCAATGATCGACAGTATGGATTCTGTTAGTGTCGATCCACTGGTGATATTCTGACTTATGTTACCCATTTATGGACTAATTCAGTGGAAAGGTTCGGTGAAACACAAGTAGTTGCTCTTGACATCTGAAAGGTTTTCGATCATGTCTGGCATAAATGTCTTCTAAACAAGCTTCCATCTTATGGTTTGCCTACTGTTTTTTGTAATTTGTTATCCAGTTTTCTCTCTGATTGCTCACTGAGGGTGATGGTAGATGGCTCTCTGTCTTCTAACTTCTCCATTAATGCTGGTATCCCCAAGGTTCAGTTCTTTCCCCCACTCCTTTCCTCTTGTATATTAATGACCTTCTTCCATTGAGTGGAAATCCTATCCATAGTTTTGCTGATAATAGCACATTGCATTCCACTTTCCATTTTGAGAAACCTTCCACTGCTCAATCAGCTTCAACTTCTCGAAAATCTGCTACCAATTCCTTAAGTGCCAATCCTCAGGTAATTCTCCTGTGGGGCAAAGACAACTTAGTTGATTTCAACCCTTCTAAAACTCAGTCTTCTCTTATATCTCGCAAAAAGGATTCTTCTGCTCCTATGCTTATCGTTGGTGACACTCCGATTTTTAGGCAAAATGATATATCTCTTTTGGTGATTACCCTGACTTCTAATCTCTCTTGGCACAAGCACATTACAAATATTGCTTCCTCTGCATCTAAAAACTTGGTTTTCTCTTTTGCTCTCGGCACTAGTTTTCTTCCAAACAGATGCTCACTCTGTATAAATTGCAAATCTGCCATACCATGGAATATTGTTCCCACATCTGGGGTGGTGCCCCCAATACCTCTCTCAGGCTTCTTGATTCCATACAGAAGAGGACAGTTAGGTTAATTAATGATTCATCTCTGACAGAGTCTCTCCACTTGCTGTCTCATAGACATACTGTTTCTGCTTCATGCCTCTTCTACAAATATTTCCATGGGCACTGTTCTTCTGAATTGGCTTCTATAATTCCTGCTCTCTCTTTCAAAACAGTCCGAAGCCAACATCCATTTACTGTCCAACTTCAAACTCACAGAACCAACTTTTCATCTTCCTCGTTTATTCATTAAACTGCCATTTTCTTGAACAACCTTCCTTCATTCGTATTTCCTCAAAATTACAGTCTACAGAATTTAAAGTCCAATGTCAATAAATATCTTCTTTCTTCTTCTCAACCTCCAACCCAAGCACAATACTAAGCACTATAGGTTGTAATACCTCTCATGTTTGGGGTTTACATAAAAAAAAAAAAAAAACCTTTTCATCCTCTTCTTCTTCTCTAGCTGGACTAACTTCTTTAACCGAACCCGTCCTTTGTTCGGTAGCTCTGACCCTTTTCTCACAGTTTCTGGGTAATGTGACTGCGCATCGCTTATAGAATAAGCCACGCCCCAGCCATCCCACATCTATTTTCCATCATTGTATCATTTTCTTTTGTTTTGGCATAGTTTTTTACGGCCGGCTGCCCTTCCTGACACCAACCCTCACCATTTATACAGGCTTGGGACCGGCACCTACTATATGTCATTATTATCTTCTTCCTAATTTCCTGCAACATCTTCTGTGTGAACAACGACAGTTTATCCTCGAAAGATTGTTTTGCCATTGCAATTCTGGATTGAATCTCAGTTTGACATGAAATATCCTGTGCAAATAACTGCTCCAGATACCTAAAGTGCTTATCTGTTCTATTCTTACTCCATCAATCTCAATTCGGAAGGGAATTAACCTTTTAACCAAAGGCAATAATGAGATGCTCATTATTGCCTTTGTTTTCATCACGTTTATGTTCGTACTTCAGCACTTTCTTATTTAGTCTTTTGATCATTTTTTGCAGCATAGCAGGGCAACCTGCTAGTATATCCTGATCATCTGCAAACTTAATAGCCTGTATATACTTTCATCTATATTTTTGGTTTAACCAAAAAAAACATTTCCTCCCGTGTTATACCCAGCGGTTGGTCAGCCATTCCTTGGCTAAAGAATATCTGCCCCTTCTATTTATAAGCCCTTATTCTTGTCTTCTCTATTTTATATACAGAGTGATTCAGAGGAAATGTCATGGCTTCAAGTGCTGATGGCAGCAATTATTTGAGCAAAAAAAGTTCATACCAGCTCATGTTATATTCTGAACAGGTGCAGTGCTGTGGTTTTGAATTTTAAAAATGGTCATTTTCAGGGAAAAAAGTAATAAAAAAATAAATAACTGTAAAAAGACACATACCTAGCTAAATACTTGTTCATACTAGCTATGTGTCTGTTTATTCTTATTTATCCTTATTTTTTTACCCTGAAAATTGTGACTACACCTTTCCCGAATCACCTTGTGTATCTGCCATTCTGTATTTTGAATTTACGTGCTTATGATTTTCACTTCATTTTGCATTTGTCATCTTGATGTTATGTGTAAATTAGTTGTTGGTTATACATCGCTTAGTGTTTAAGGAAAGACATTGATCTTCTTGGAAAGGTTCAGAAACCAGCATCTCATTCAGTAACAACAAAGGGGGGGCATCCATGTGAAGAGAGAGAAACCACAAAGGTGTGGATTACAAAGTTTGAAAACAAAGAATGTTATGGGGGGGGGCTGATTATGCATTATGGCTAATTATAAAGGTACCATTATTACTTTTAGCTTGCCACTCATTGATTCGTATTTTAAAGCAGACAACTTAGACAAATATTCTACATTTTAGATTGTCATTTTGCTGATTACTTCTATAATTTTTTGAAATCAGTTCATTGCAGTGTATTTTGTCCATGTGTAATAAGTAATAATTTTCTAAAAAGGGATGAGATGGATGATGTTACAATTCTTTGTGACAAAATAACTGCTCCTATCATTTTATTTTTAGTCTAGCATAACATTATTACATAGGTAAAAGTTTCATGTAAAATAATTACTTGGAATTTTGAATATTTTTTTTTTTTTTTTGTATTTGCTATTAATTAATACTAGTAATGTTTGTTCTTTTATCTTTATAGTTCCGTATTATTACTTCTCCAGACAGCAAACATGTTGGAGTAAATGACATGGTCATGAACAGTTACAAGTAAATATTTCTTCATACTTTTTGAAGTTTTTTTTTTTTTTAATTGATAAACAACTTGCTACTCTTTAATATAAACTAAGAATAATAAGATATCTCAAAAAATAAAATGCTTAGTTATCTGATAAATGCAAGCTCATGAAAGATAAAAGTATAAAAAAAAATAGCTTAAAATAATTAATGAAACAGATAAAATACTCATGGAAAGTGTAGTACAGGCTGTTTTGCTTTCTTTTCTGAGAGCTTATTCTGGTTTAATGGTCAGTTTCTGTCATCATCCTCTTACCTTCCCTTCATTTGACTTGGATTTTGTTAATCATATATTGATGCAGTAAATCTGCATGTTCATTGTCATAATGTAAACTATGAAACAACAGTTGCTTGGTGGTCATAGCAATCCATGTCAGTACAAAATAAGATGCAATACAGTTAATCTCCAAAATCCTGCTATATGTTACCCAGCACCCCCATTTAAAAAATGGGGGGTGCTGCGTAACATATAGCAGGATTTTATTTAAAAAATGCTGTGCCAAATATTATTACTGTTCATTGTGTCATTCACTGTCAGCATTTAGTTGCAAAAAAACTTGATCAACTGCACAATTCTCTACAAACTCTTATTACTGCTATAAACAAAATTAAAGCACATTCTTTGAATGATCGTATATTTCGAAAGCTTTGTGATCAAAACAGTGAAGATTTTGAACGATTGCTACTTCACTCCGAGGTTCGGTGGCTGTCAAAAGTCAACTGTCTCAACAGATTTTATGAACTCTGATACTGTTGTCGAGTTTTTTGAAGATAGGAACAATGACCTTAGTAATGACCTCAAGAAAATGAAAACTGATATTGGTTATCTTGCAGATTTATTTACTAGATTCAACTCAATGAACTTACATTTACAAGGACAAGATGTAACTCTTATTAAGGCGAAAACTCAAATTTCAGCATTTATTTCAAAATTAAAGCTTTTTATGCACAACGTAGGATGACGTGAATTGTATCAATTTTCAAATCTGTTGGAAATAGAGAAAAAATAAAAAAAATAGCCGATGAAACTCTACTAACTTTTTGTAATCATCTAGAAATGTTGCACAGAGATATGCAGGAAAGGTTTGAAGATCTCCTTAATTTTAAAATTCCAGATTGGGTTATAAATCCTTTTTTAAATAATGACGATGAGGAATGTTTTGTAGAAGAAGAATTGATTGAGTTGCAAAATGAAGTTGAACTGAAGCCAAAATTTCAAAATTCATATCGGGAATTTTGGTTACAAAAGAAAATCCCTGACCATTATCCTGCCTTGTGGGGAATTGTAAAAAAATTACTTATTTCTTTTCCAACATCATATCTAGTCGAAACCAGTTTCAGTGCTGGCTGTATCTCAATTGCTAACAAAACAAAGAAATTGTCTGGATGTTGTTAAACGTGGCGATTTATGACTTCTGCTTACAGATATTAAGTAGAAGTCATAGTTGGATCACTGCCCCCCCCCCCCTAAAAAGCCCTGGTGAGGTATTTTTAGGGGGGGGGAGCAGTGATCCAACCAAGGGGGTGATCCAAAAAAAGTTTTAGAAGCACTGATCTAGACAGAAATGCAGTCATATCGTGGATTTATTAAGGAGTGATAGTCTAATTGGATACCATGATGTGGTTAACAAACAAACTGGATACAAAAAATAATTTTGACATCATATACTTAGATTTCAGAAAAGCTTTTGATACTGTTACCCATAAAAGACTGCTATACAATTTGGAGTACTGTGACATTAAGGGTAAGTTACTGCTATGAATAAAGGGATGGTTGAGTGGGAGATGACAGAGTTGTTATTAATGGACACTGCTCGTCGAGAACTAATGTTATGTCCTCCAGGGCTCGGTGCTGAGCCCATTATTGTTTTCTGTATTTATTAATGATATTGATGAAGACATATAATAGTAGTAGTAGTGGCATGTGATGCAAGAAAGCAAGTGTATGAGCTTATGCAACATCGGCCAAAAAAAAATCACACCATTCCCTCCAAATGAAATGCCTGTCCAGTTCCTCCTTAAATTTATTCAACCTATCAACTTCCGCAATGACAGATGGAAGTTTGTTCCAGCAATTAACCACCCACTGGCTAAAGTCAAATTTCTGCACATCTATTCTACATCTGTCCTTTCTTAATTTGAATTTATGCCCCCTTAGGTTTGTAATCTGAACAGGTGGAGGGATCCCATCAGAATTCAGCGTGCTCAACCCATTCAAGGCCTTATACACCTCAATCAGCTTAATGTTTAAGTTTACAGATGATATGAAGGTTGGCAGGATAGTTAAGTACAGTAGTCCAGGTATGCTACTATAATAAGATATTAACCAGATGGGCTGCTTAATTTGTTTAAATTAGGCAGATGGTCTGCCTAATTTGTCAATATTGACATATGCAAGGTAACTTCATATGGGAAGTACTATCCCAGGTTAACATCAGCATGTGCTACCACACTCAGAGCAGTGGAGAATGATAAAGACTTGGGGGGGGGGGATTAATTGTGCAGTGAGATATGAAGTTCTTGAATATTGCATACTGTGCTGGAACCTCATTTTAGGAAAGATGAATAGCTGTTCAAATGGATGTAGAGAAAAGCAACAAGGTTGGTTGAGTGGAGCAGAAGGATCCTCTTACAAGAAGGCTTTAGTTTTGCAAATTGCAGTGTCTGGAGTCTAGGCACCTGCAATGTTATTAAAGTATTTAAGGCCTTCAATGGAATGAGTGAACTTAATGCTTATGGAATCCTTCCTCTTTCTCAGACTACACACATAAGATGGCATAAATTCAAAATGAGGGAGGGTAGTTTTGGCTGATGCTGTATAAGCTTGCTTTCTTACATCATTTGATACCACTACTACAGATATTTAAATTGTGATCTGGTTACAAATAATATATGTAATAAATGCCTTTCAGAACTTTTTTTTTTTATTTTATGAATTGAGGAGATATTTGCATATCTGCATCCTGAATTCAAAGATGCTCTCATAATTATAGCTAAAGATTTGCTCATCCCTTTTGCTGCTTCTCTTAATATAATTTGATAAATCCCAGGTGCCTTATTTACTTTAAACATCAATATCTCTTCCACTTTACTCTTAGTTATCACAAAATTGATTAAGGCTACACCATGTGCCAGCTGAAATTACAACCTATTGAAAATTTATGATAATGTTTGATAAATTTTTTTATTTAATTATAATAATACTTAATTGTGTTTAATGAATAGTTTTAATTGTCCTGATCAAGTACAAGTTAATATCATAGATTTTTTTTTTGTCAGTAAGTTAGGTGCAAACATATCTCGTAACTAGTAACTTGCAGTGTAGTACCTGCAGTGTTTTAAATTGTAGTGAATAAATAGTTTGAAGCTATTTATTAATAGCTTCAAATCATGCAGGTCAGCCTATTTTTGTATTTAATTAAGCATTTAGAAAGTAAGTAGCTTTTAGAAATGTAATAGCATTGCATATTTTGTATTATTATACTCTTATCTCTTAGTTTGGGTGTTATTTTTAAATTAAATTTAGACTAAAATCACACCTTAAACAAGAACAGCAAAGCAAAAAGCTCCAAGTTGCAGGAATGCTTTACCTTGGGTGAGAACTGCTGATTGCATATCCCTTGTGAATCAGAGCTACATACAGTGTGCTGTTTGTTCCTTTTTGTGGAATTATGTGTAGTGGAATATGATACTGCCAATGAAGATGTCTTTTGTGTGCTTTTTTTTTTTATTTAAAAAAAGAGTGTGAGGAGATTGATGGGTTTATATGAGGGCTTGAGGAACAGAGTTGATGCCCTTGAAGAAATTGAAAAGGGGTACCCATCAAGCATTCAGTTGGTCAGCACAGCAGAGCACTGTAAACTACACTTGGGCATCACACAACACCCTCCTTGTCAGAAAGTGCTTATCCCATAGGAAATAGCTATTGCTGGTGCCTCTATTATCGGGAAAATGCAAAATATATTTTGCAAATAGGAGAGACAGAATAGGGCCAGGTTTAGTCTGCTAGTACCAAAGTTCATGATGTAGAGCAGCTATCTTTTAAAGATAAAAGAGGTTATATTGCTTGTATTATTTTTTTTTTTTATTAAAATCAGTTTATTTCCCAAGAAACCTTGGGTCACCTTGGTATGGCCCTGTGCCAGAAGGGTGTGAATATTTACAGACTAAGGTGTGAGGAACACATGTACAATAAACAAGAGTACATGCATGCTCGACCCGAGACATTTACAGTATAAAATATACAGTTGCATGAAGACAAAACAAAGTCTTTGTCAAATACAAATGGGTAAGTTAAAAAATAAATAAATAAATACTTAATACAGGGCAGTATTGAGAAAAAAAATCACATTAGAATTAAATTCAAAAGTGTCTGCAATTCTGCCCAGAGAATAGGAGGGAGTACATGATGAAAGTTTTATCAAGCAATTCAATCCTTGAGAGACTGGACGAGCAGCTAGAATTTTTCTCAGCATGGTTTCTCAGCATGTTTATTAACAGGAGGGACTGTTTTTAGAGGGATGAAATATACTTAAATAGAAGGGATGTAAGAACATTTGCTGATATTCTCAAGGCAGTGTTAGGTGGGTCAGAAAACTACTAGCTTGGGAATACACAGACTAAGTTTGACATTAGGCAGAGGTTTTCAAAAGTGTCTTATAAAATTGAGCTATTTAAACTTGTCATTATTTGAAAATATTTTATTTATTTTATGATAATTTTATTTATCTTATTTATTTATTTTTATGACCTAGCAGATTTATACTAGATATTAAGCATTCAAATTGAAAATAAGCAAAAAAAAAGTATTAAGATAGTTTATCATTTTCCCATTTCTTTCACACATGTTCATTAATTTATTTCAGGATTTACCACAGCTTCATAGTGTGAATTTTGTGAATATGCAGAATTTGTAACGATTCACTTTTATACTGCTCAAGATCATTAATGATTGTTTTATAATTTTTTAATAGAAAAAGTAGAGATTTCAGTTAGCATTTGAGAAAAAATTAGTATGACATTGCAATAACGTAATTAAAATTAATTTGTATATAGAGAAAGTGAATTATTCACAAAATTACACCAATCTAATAAAACTGAGTTTATTTTTAGTATAACATTATGTTAGTATAACTATGATGTGCTTCTGAACTATTTAAAGCCAGGAATTTGAACAGTGAATCAGATACAGAAGATGAAATTTAAGGTATTACCCCATCTTTCCATATTTGCTAGACACATTACTTATTGTATAATTATTCAGTTTTCTAATGTAAATGTCTCTTTTATTTTTCTTTTGTTAAAATCCCCTTTCAATTCCTATAATAGTGATAGTTATATAATAGTAATATTTGGTAATTGTGCAGTAAATAGAAATAACAGTTGAGATACTGAATTTCAGCCACTTCTTCAGTGGTTACCTTGACTGTTTCTGTATGTCAAAAATTTTTCAAGTGAAAACCACAAAAGTTAAAAGTTGTATTTCACAAACAACAAAGAAATTGTGCATATCAGTCTTCAAGGTAGTCCCCATTACATTCAACAAACTTTCTCTAATGCTGCACTAATTGCTGGATTCTTCAAGAGAAGAAATTCATTTCTGCCCTGCCATCATGACCTCTTCATCTGACAGGAAGTGGTGTCCTCTTGGTGCATATTTTAGTTTTAGTGGCCAAAGAAAGGTGATAATCATATGAAGCTAAGTGTGGTAAATATGGAAAGCATAGTAATACTTCATCTTCTCTGTCTGATTTGTGTTGTATTTTTGTTCTTTGTCTCTTGTAAGGAGTATCAGTGCATATGAACAAGGAATCAAGAAAGGATCTACATAATGTAATGCTAAAAATAAACCACTTTTATTATCATGGTGCAATTATGTGCATAATTCACATAATGGAAATAATCCGTGAATGCAATGGCTTATTTAAAAGCATGGCTTATTTAATTTCAGATCTAAATACAAGGAACCAGAATTGAGTGAAGGCTTTGAAGAAATAGTGAAGATTAATTTCATTCCTAACTTCTCTACAAAGAGGGAAGAGAACCTCTATAAGATGTTTTTATTAGAAAAATAAATTTTACTTTATATCATTTCCAGTGATTCATATATTTTAAATAAAAATAAGTTTCCACTTCATCTCACATGCAAATGTACCCTCACATTTGATATTTAATACTGGTTAAGTTTCCATTTGAATAAACTGTTTAATTTTCACTGCTTGACATATTTACTGCTTTATGCATATAAGCATAAAATGGCACTGAGATGATGTGCCATGACACATATCTGAGTTCAGAATGTACCCAAGCACTGTGCTATAATACATATCAGTGGTCATTCTTAAACAGTCAACCGAGTGCAATAAATGTAAAGGCACATGCAGTTAGCAAATACTCAGTATTGGCACACTGATTGAATACATTGTGGCAATGCTTGGCTTTGTTTATAGACTTGGCACACTGCTTTTATTTGTTTTTTTGATTGTTTGATGTTAGTGTATGTACAGGAATAAACTTTTCATAAAATTTTAAGATTTGTTCTGATTTACGGCTCAGCACAAAATTAAGTTTTCACTTTTAGCATTGAATCCCAAACTTTTAATTTTCAACCATTAATTATGAATTTTTGGAATACCAATGATGTCAGAACATTGATTTTTTTATTGATTTTTTTTCTCTCCTTCATTCCAAAAATCATGGCACATTGAACAGATTCTCTCAAATTTAAGTGGCAGCAAACATGTTAAACAAGCACATTCAGATATTGTTTTAAAGTGGCCATATAATCTGATTTCAGTTAAGCTTTTGACATTCTTCCACATGAAAGATGCCATACAAATTGGAACATTATCACATTAGGGAAATCACTGCTATGGATAAAGGGATAGGTAATTGGTAGAAGTGGCAATTGGTAGGTGTTACAAGTGATGGATAATTGATAGCTGTTACAAATGGCACTGAGGGACCACTCAGTGATCCACTGTCCTTGGTTCAGTGCTGAAGCTTTTACTCATCTGTATTAATGATATTAACCTTCCATCACTTGTGCCCTCAATTTAACAAAGAGGCTATTGGCATCTGTGAGACTTTTTCTTTTTATTTATAAAAAAAATTATTTTTAGCTTTTTCACTAGATTGAAAACAGTATATTAATTATGATCTGCTAAGCTTAAAAAATAAATGAAAATAAACATGAGAAACCAGTAATAATAAGTTTTTTATAATTTTTTAAAAATAATTTTCAAGGCCATGCATGTGTTTCGTCCCCCTGGATTGAAATGCATGCATGGCATCCAGCAGCAACATTAGCATCTGTATTTTTGTCAGCTGCTCACATTTAGCTGGTAAAACCAAAGCAAAGCTCTATCTCTGGCATCTGTTAAATGCCAAACAAAAATTTGATCTCTTGTAATTTAATCTCTTGTAATTCATAGTATATAGGAATGAAAGCAGAAAATATTGTATAAACAGTTAGAGAATATTGGTGGGCAAAAGTACATAGGAGGATTTCATTTACAATTTTCAAAAAATAACAAACAGTTAAAAAAAGTAGCATCTAGCAGTTAAGACAGATGCATGTACCTTAGCAATGGAAGGTTGATGAAGGCATATCACGCTTATTGATGAATCAAGGCTTACTACTGGAAAAGATCTAGAAGAATTAGACAGTTGGGCTGAGAAAGTGGTAAGGTTTAACATTTGTAAATGGAAAATACTGTATACTGGCAGCTGTAATTCCAGGATAATATGCCAATTAGGTGATACCACACTCAAGGTTGTAGAGAATGAAAAAGACCTAAGGATAACTGTGCAGTTCAACATGTTCTCCAAGCAGTGCAGACACTGTCAGGACTGCTCATGGGGTTTTGTCAATGATATACAGGAATTTTAGCAGAGGAGCAAGGAGGTGATTCTATTGTATAAGGCACTAGTTAGGATGCATCTTAAGTACTGTATACAAGTCTGGGATTCTTTCTAAGAAGGATGTGGATCTTTTGGAACAGCCGCAGAGGAGAGCTACCAGATCAGTCAAGGACACAAAGGGGGGGGGTATCCATAACACAAAAGCCTTCGCTTCTGCAAATTGCAGTTGTTGGAAACTGGGCATCTGCAAGTAGATATAACTGAAGTGTTTAAGTCTTTAAATGGATTGAGTAAGCACTAGATGCTGATGGTATTCTTATTTTTTATGGACAATGTATATACAAGGGGACATAAATTGAAGGATGGCTAGAGGATGTGCAAAAATTTGATTTTTGGGTGAATAATTTATTGTTGTAATAATCTGCCATAATACTAAATTTCTTTTTTATTATTTTTTTTTTCGTCTGATGATTGATTTCAAATCAACACACAAAATCTACCATGGAAGTCTTTCAACTACTGGGCATACTCTTTGTTGTGACAAATGAATAGTTACAAGAAAAAGAAGAGGAAATGAGATGGGGGGAAAGCACTGAAAAGGAAAAAGGAACCAGAAATCTAATTTAGCATCAGAAGTTGGTGCTGTAATGCTGATTTTTTTAAGTCCTTAAGCAGCATCAATATAGGGAGTATGTTCCCCACTAAAGGAACAAAATATTACCAGCAAACCTAAATAATTTCTAGCAGATAAAATTAATTGGATGGAAGAGTGACTTTTATCTTGTGTATTTTCAAGAGGCCATAAAATTGATATAAATTGCACTTTAGGCTATAAAATAAGTACTGCTATGACTTTTTCATCCATTGTCTGAGTATCATATTAGTCCAAACCAGTGGAATGCTCCCACCTGTTTACAGACTGCACAAGGTCCTAAAAGTTGTAAATCCTTAACATTGTATTTAGCCCTATTGAGGACAGCAGAGTTTCAAAACCAATATATGACATCAGTCCTCAGATGCTATAACAAACAATCTTTCTCAGGGCTGTTCAAAATAGAAAAATTTATAATATGTAATGGTTGTCGGGATAATATGTGCAAATGAAAGTTAACAGAAATATATGATGTTGCCAAAACATGAACTGGAACAGTGTTCCAGCATCCATTCCAAGCCTGATATTACTCAGCAGATTGTGTTAAAAAAATTAAGTTGGAGTTGCCATTCTTAAAGTGTATCATCTTGCATTTTGCTGCATTATTACAGAAGTTCTGTAATAATTAAGTAGCACCATGTGCTTTTTAATTTAATTGTTTTTGCTCCTTTTAAAAGTTTTGTAGCCTATATTGTGATAGTTGCACATCTGTACTGCAGAGTAAATTACAAAGAATGTGCATAGTGTGCTTGATTAAATGAGTTTACGACAGTACATATTACTGTCACGAGCAGCATAGTATGAGTATTTATCATTTTGTTCCCTTTATGATTTGCATCAGAAGAGGGGTTAAAAATCCAGTTCCTTTGACTTAAAGAGAATAATGGCAAAGCTTAACTGATGGTACTCACCTCAAATAATCCACTTAGTCGAATCGTGTTTAAGACAAAGTTGTGGAAATTCAATTAAGCTGTATAGAAATGGAATTTAAAAATAGAGTAGGGATTATTAAAAACCTGTAATTAAAATTTGCCCAAGGAAGAAAAAGTGCACCCACTGTATTTTTAAATTCCATTTCTATGCAACTTAATTGAATTTCCACAACTTTACCTTAAACACGTACATCTAAGTGGATTATTTGAGGTGAGTACCATCAGTTAAGCTTTGCTATTATTCTCTTTAAGTCAAATTTCAAAATTAAGTTCTATCAATTAACTAAATCCAGTTCATTTAAAAATTCTAGTTAGCATTAGTAGAGGCATTTGATGCAAGAAAGCAAGCTTATGCAGCATCAGCCAAAAAAAAAAAAAAAAAAAAAAACCACTTCCACTTCACCCCTCTGTTCGTTCAAAATACCTGTCCAGCTGAGCCTTAAACTTATTTAGGCTATCAACCTCCACCACAAGGGATGGAAGTCTGTTCCACCAACCAACCACCCGCTGGCTAAAGGCAAATTTCCGCACGTCTATCCTATATCTGTCTTTCCTCAATTTGAATTTATGCCCTCTCAGGTGATTATTCTGAGCTAGAGGAAGAATCCCATCAGCATTGAGCATGCTTAAACCATTCAAGGCTTTATACACCTCTATCAGATCACCTCGCTGGTGCCTAGTCTCCAGACACTGTAATTTGCAAAACTTAAGCCTTTCTTCGTAAGAGCACCCCTTTGTTCCATTCACTAATCTTGTTGCCCTTCTCTGTACTCGTTCCAGCAGCTCTACATCCTTCTTGAAATGAGGCCTCCAGACCTGTATACAGTACTCTAGGTGTGGCCTGACCATCGCCTTATACAATGGAATAATCACCTCCTTATCCCTGCTGGAAAAATTCCTGTATATCATTGACAATACTCCATGAGCTACTCTTGCAGCCCGTCTGCACTGCTCAGAGAACTTCATATCTGCCTGCACAACCACCCCCAAGTCCCTTTCGTTCTCTACCACTGTCAGTGTTGTACCATAGAGTTGATACGTTGCTCTGGGGTTGCTGTTTCCCATGTGTAGTACTTTACATTTGTCAATGTTAAACTTCATTTGCCACCTCTCAGCCCATCTGCTCAACCTTTCCAGATCCTGTTGCAGAAGCATAGTGTCAGTAGTGTCCTTGACAACCCTGCCAACCTTTGTATCGTCTGCAAACTTGGACATTAATCCCGATATACCATCATCAATATCATTTATAAATACAGAAAACAATAATGGACCCAACACTGAGCCCTGAGGGACTCCACTAATAACATCAGTCCACGATGAGCAGTGTCCATTGATTACCACTCTCTGTCTTCTCCCACTCAACCATCCCTTTATCCATAGCAGCAATTTGCCTCCAATGTCACACTGCTCCAATTTGTGTAGCAGTCTTCCATGTGCAACAGTATCAAAAGCCTTTCTAAGATCCAAGTATATAATATCAAAGTTATTCCCTGCATCCAGTTCTTTTGTGACTGCATCATAGTATCCAATCAAGTTGGTCAGGCAAGACTTCCCCTTAACAAAACCATGCTGTGTCTGAGCTATAACTGAAGTCTTGTCTAAATGATCCTGCAGTGTGTCTTTAACCAGTGCCTCCATTAATTTTCCTGGAACAGAAGTCAAGCTCACAGGTCTATAATTACTTGTGTCAGCCTTTGATCCTCCTTTGTGAATTGGGGTCACATTTGCACATTTCCAGTCTATGGGTACCTCCCCTGAGTCCAAGGAAGCTCTCATAATTATGGCTAAGGGTTTGCTTACTTCCTTTGCTGCCTCCTTTAATTCATATTGAATTCTTTCAAAAATGAATCAAAATGAAATGCTTGTAATATAAGATGAATATGCACACTGTTTAGACCCTTGAAAATTTCTTAGTATTGAATTTTTTTGACATCTGAAATTTTTTTTTATTTTTCCAATACAGCTAGCTAAATATGCTTTCGGTAATTTAGATATTGATATAAAATATTGTCTTGAAAATATGTGGTCATTTTTCTATTTCAGATCAAAGAAGGGATAACCTCAAAGAATTTCACGAGTTTGCCAAAACAGATTTTAAGGCACGTACCAACTAGATGGCTTTCTTTACAACCATGTATAGAGCGAATTTTGCTTTCGCTTTCATGAAAAGCTTTGAGCCTTTATTTTGTAAGCAAACCAAAAGACTGTTTCAAACAGCTTTTTAAAATCCTTCAAATTAATGAAAATTCAACAGAGGTCCCTATAATTATAGAATTATATTTTCTTTTCTCAATGTATGCGATTGAAATAATTTGCAAAGCAATAAAAGAGCTTGAAAAGAATGAAACGTGTGCCAGTGATATTTTTATATAATGAATGATCTTAGTAAATAAATAAGAGGAGTTAACCTCAATATAGTACGTGGAACACTTCCGTATGATACCCTCCAGAAATTAAAACGAAAAAATCGACAACTTACCGGAACATTAAAGTAAAATATAAATAATTAAATAATCAATTTAACACAATTCAAAATCAATTTAAAACAATTAAAATTCAAATTAACGCAATTAAAAGAATCTAACGAAAATATTCAAAACGATTTTCCTTCCTGAAGCTGACAATGCTTTTCGACCGACTGTCGTGATCACAGGAACGAAAATTACCGAATCAGGCTAAACCTGCAACTTAAATAGTGATTATATGTCTTCGCGCATGCGCGTAAAGGTCCACGCATCGGAGATCAAATATGGCCGCCGAACATTAACAGAATTCTCATGTAATTTAATTTCAACGGTTTCTGCAATTAATAGTCGCGTATAATTACGTTGAACATTAAGTATTTTGGCCTCGTTAAATAAAAAAGTATGTTTTTCGTTAATGGCATGAAAGGCTAATTCTGACGCTGCTGAACGAGAAGCACGAACAGAGGCTTCGTGTTGATTAACACGGATGTTAAGAGAAAACCGGGTCGAACCCTGGTAAGACGAGTCGCAATCACCGCAAGAAATGTTGTATACTAGATCATTGATTTGTGTTGCGAACGCGGAAAGAACCGAGCGATTGTTCAGTATAGTGTGTAACTTCCGTATGGGCCTAGCTATAATTTTAAATTCGGTATCTTTAAAGAATCTGTTAAGCTGTTTGTGCCACTGTTCAACATATGGGACAGAAATAAAGTATTTTTTGATATTTCTATTGTTGATTGGTGTAGTATTTTGTATCCTATCCTTAGCTTGTACCCTAATTCGATTTATTGTGTTAATGGGATAACCCCTGTTTAAGAATCTGCTAGTTAATATTTGTATTTCTGAGTCCAAAGCAGAATCCGTCGTTGAATATTTATAGGCATTTAGAAATTGATTAAAGATAATCGATCTTTTGTAGGTGAACGGGTGGTAGCTATTATAATGTAGAAGCATACCGGTGTTTGTGGGTTTTCGATAGATGCTAAATTGTATTTTGTTCGAGTCCCGGGTAAGCGTGAAATTTAGAAAGTTTAATGACTTTGTATCCGTATCTTCCCTTTCCAATGTAAATTTGAGTCTAGAATGAATATTATTAAACGAATGTAAAATGTCTTGGATAGTAGTACTATCGGTAATAACTAGAACATCGTCCAAATACCTCCCATAGTATGTGATACGGGGACGAAAAGGTGTCAAATGTATCTGTTCAATCGTTGAGAGATAGATCTCTGATATTAAGCCACTCAGGCTCAAACCCATTGGTAATCCAAAAATTTTTTCGTTTTAATTTCTGGAGGGTATCATACGGAAGTGTTCCACGTACTATATTGAGGTTAACTCCTCTTATTTATTTACTAATATTATTATCAACGTAGAACATATTGAGTTATTACAGCTCTGATTCATACTATATAATGAATGATCTAAAAAATTCACGGAAGAATCATCTTAATCAAGAATTTTTTTTGGTATCAAGTTCATCAGAATTTTCAGAAATTAGACCCTGTAGTTAAAAACACAGTAATAAATGATTTCAAAGCATTTTATAATGCTGCATTGAAATAATTAGGAAAGAAATTTAATTTTAATGAAAATACCCCTTTTTTTGAAACTCATCAAGTTAAACTTTTAAAATGGTTGTCCTATGACACATTTGCTGAAGTAGCAGAATATTTTAAATTAATAGAAAAACTAAAGTTGGATATGAATGATTTATTTAATGAGGTTTCAGTACTGAAAACAAATTATGAAACTATGTCAACATCTGAAAAATTTAAAACTTGTTCTAGTACTTCGAGTCAATGTCGTTTAATTTTGAAAAGTGTTGATTTGAAGCTTTCAAATATTTTCATGGTAAGGTCATTTTGTATGTTTTTTCAGTGCCGGGGACTTCGGCAAATTTAGAAAGGATTTTTAGTGTAATGAACTCGAAGTGGAGGGATGGGCGAAATAGATGTTCAGTTTTACTCCCAAAAAGCAAACTAATCTACTTCAATTTTAAAGATAACTATTTAGATTTTTCTGAGAAATTTAATATGTGTATTTGAACATAAAATATGTTCTATGTGAATGATTTCTAGCTATTAAACCAGTAGGTTTTTTTTCTTTCTTTTTTTTTTTTTTTTTTTTTTTGCTTTTTTTCACCCACCTAAAATTACTTTAGCTTGATGTCAATTAATGCATAAACTTAAATTAAAATATTTGGATCAATTCGTGCTTTTTATATCATCTGTATCGTTCATTATCCTTTATATACCAATCCATATCCTTCTCCATAGAAAGCCATGGTTTACCATTAAATATTTTAAATTCTAAATTAAAATTTGCAAATATTTATAGTCAATATGAAAACTATAATTTTTAAATCAAAATCTAAAAAATATAAACAAAATGTTTAATTGTTAACTAAAAATCATTCAATTTTCCTTTTTTGTGAGTGAGAGTTGGGGAGTGGTAGCATTAATTAATTTTGAGTATCCCTTACTCCAGTCATAGAGGTTGTCAGAGACATTCTCTCAGATATACCAGACAAGCTGTACTTGCTACCTAGAAGTCTAAAACGTTGGAATTGATATACTGGAGACATACAAGTCAAGTGGACCCAATTTCGGCGAAGTCCGGATGGTCTGTGATAGCCAAACCCTCTGGCTTCTGGATGGGCTGTGATAGCCAAACCTTCACAATGGTGGGACTGTTAGTAATCCTGGGTATAACCTCCATGCACAAGTACATGGTGAGTGACCACCCAGGTGTGAACTAACGTAAGCAGGGGTCAAGGTGTGGCACCCACACCACATGGAGGAATGCCACCCACAAGTTCCAGGCAGTACTAGACTTGGTCGTCCATGTGCAGAGAAAACAACTCGTACCCGGTGAGGCATGGATGCTACAAGATTTCTAAATGTGTCTTGTGGTGCCTGGTACCAACCCGTTACCAGCAGATCCTTCAACTCCTGTAAGTTCCCTGGTTGAGACGCCGCAGATCGGAGTTGCTGTTCCAACACAAACACAGATGCTCGATGGAATTGATGTCTGGGGAATTTGGAGACCAGGGCAATACCTGGAAGTTTTCCTCACGTTCCGTGAACCAGCCTCGAACAAACTGGGCAGTGTGGCATGGCACATTATCCTGCTGAAAGATGACACATTATCCTGCTGAAAGATGACACCACCAGAGGGGAAGACCGTTGCCATGAAAGGGTGTACCTGGTCAGCAATGATGTTTAGCTAGATGGTAGACATCAGAGTGCTTTGCACATGGATGACTGGACCCATAGTATCCCAGCAGAACATCGCACAATGCATGACACCGCCTTGTTTTCGTCCCACGGTGTATCCAGGCACCATCACTTCTACAGGTAAACGACGCACACGTATTCGGCAGTCCAATTGGCGCAAAATAAATAATAAACCAAACTATTATATTTAGGTCACCCAAATAATTAAATTCATCTACCATGCTGTGTCTTCTGTTTGTTAATTGCGTATGTTCTATGGTCGATTTGTCTGTTTGCTGGACGAAAAATCCTAGTTTCTGGGGAAAAAACCTTGCTATCTACGCTTGAGACCGACTAACTTAGTCACGGAGTGAAAAAAGCCCATTCAAGTTCCTCGCGTCATCGACGGGATTCGAACCCAGGCCTTTTCCACGCGGTGTGAGGAGGATGGCGAAAGTACCACTGTGCTACCCGCGCAGACAACTACATGGTGCAACAGGAAACGTGATTCATCGGACCAGACGACCTTCTTCCAATCCTTCAAGGTCCAACCCCATGCAGATGTGAAGTTCCTCTTTCTCCTCATAAATTCCATTTTTTACTGTGTCAGGTCTCCAAAATAACAGTCCCTGTGATTTTCATTTCCCCACAATAGCCTTTTGACCAATAGAAGTATTGGAAACTCTAAAAGGGGGGGGGGCATACACACACATATATATATATATATATATATATATGCAGATCGGAGACAAAGAGAGGACGGACAGAACGAAAAGATCGGAGAAGAGAGGGAAACGAAGAGGCAAACAGAGACAGAAGGGAGAAAGATACAGGGAGAAACCCAGAGAGAGATAGAGACGAAGAGAGTCTTGTCCTGAGCGAAGCACTTCTTTTTCTTGAGGCTATCTCGTCAAAAACGTCTTGAGAATCTTTTGCTGCTGGCTCCTGTTCCTAGACGTCTATCCCTGAATATTGCAAAGTTTATTGTGGTAAGTTTCACTTCATAGTTACAACACGATAGTTAATAGAATGAAAGTGTCGGACGTTAATACATAACTCTTTATTTAATAGAGTCCACTGAGAAACAACCCTCCTCATAGGAACACTCACTAAGGTAGTGTATCTTACAACACTTAGAAATTAGAGTTTAAGATTAGCAAGATCCATTTGTATTAAGGGAATACCATAAGTTATGACTGTTAAACCTGTATAGTACACTTACACATACACCCAGATACTCGAAACTGGAGGATGGTTGTTGGCTTCAGAGAGTACACGGGCAGCAGTGCTAACTGAAGATCACATGAACACAGACAAGTTTGTACACATGTATCATTAATCTTATAGTATATCGTTTTATCCTTTTGATAAGAGATAGAGCTCTTATATAATCATATACAAGTATATAACCATATCATTTTACCCCTGTTTGTATGCTAGAATTAATAAACTATGTTTTGTTTAACCATCCTTGCCTCTTAGCCATTCTCTTGCTACACGTTATCCACAGCACGAGTTTTATAGTAAAAGAGCCATAATTCTGTGGCATTCTGAGGTCTAACTTATAGGAGAATTTCAGAGTGAATAAACACAACGCCATTTCGATGTTGCGAATCTATTCTCCACGTTTCAGAATAGATCTTGAGAACACGAGATTGTTGTCCTAATATATAAACCGTTTTCTGGAACATCAGTATTAATGAATACTGATGTTCCAGGCGTTTTCTGGAACATCAGTATTAATGAATAAACTTGCCCGGAAACCTTATTGTACACATTGCATTTTGAATACTATTAAGAGTTAATTGCCTTACTCTCCATTTGAAGAATGATGTCCAGGCGAAACCCTGTGGAACAGTTCACCTGCAGTTGCTTCAATTTGCATAACGGCTAAGTGGTCATAATGTTTTGGCTCATCGGTGTAATATACTGTGCAATATGGATTTAGATTCAGAGATGCTGTATGAATCACTTTAACAACTGGAGTTGTTAAAATCATTTGTTAAAAATGACTTAAAACAAAACAAAACAATAGTTTGTTAAAAATAATTGCTGAGCTTGAAAAAAAAATATTCAGACACGTCACTCCCGCGCCTTGTGACCAATTTTGTTATTCTATTCGCGTTTTCCGTTAAGCGTTAATTGTCATATTTAAGGCATCGGTACGGTATTTTTATGTCTTCTTAATTTAATTAAAATTTTTTCGCCATTAAAGTAATTTTAACCACCACTGATGTCTTTGTACTTATAGGTGGCAGCACTTGTGGTACACGTGAAAGTGTTGTTTACCTGCGTTATGGTGGCATGTGGGCTCAACCGTAGATTCCAGAAAAAATTCGGCGTTTCTTAGAAGCGAAAGCATGGGCAAGAAAGACAAAAAGAAAGGTAAAGGAGCGGAGAAAACAGCCGCAAAAACAGAAAAAAAAGCTACGCAGAAATTGAAAAAGGAACTGGCTGCTAAAGGCGAGGTTAGTGTCTCAAAAAGAATTTTTAATTGAAAGAACGCGTTATTGACGACACGTCTCGTTAATTTTGAATCTCGAAACATAAATTCGTCAGTGAAAGAATTCCACTTATAATACAGTACCATGTTTTCAGTGAGTGTAATGCGGCCAATTAAAATGTAATTATGATTGGGTGTAAAATAGTGGACGTATTCGGAGATAACTGTTAAGGTTATCACAAAGGTAGACTCAACCTAAAAAAACACACACACATATATAACTTCCCTTTAACGGACAGCCACGGGGAACGAAAATGTGTCCGTTAGAGAGCAGTGTCCGCTAACAAGAAGTCTGAGGAAAAAAAAAAAGAAAGAAATCGTTAAACGTTTAATGTAAAATTAAATACAGATTTTGCACAATATTTTTGTAAATAATATACATACAATTGTGCTATGCATATTATGACTTTATCTTAAGAAAAATACATACATCACTTATTTTCTTCTGCACCTTCTTCCGGCTGATAATTTTGTTTTCAACATTTGTTTGGAGTGAAGAAATCATCGAAAGTCCTTCAGTATCTTCTTCAGCGGCGAAAAACATTTTTAAACGATTGATTTGTATGAGCGCTTCTTCTATTTTCAACTGTGGTTCGTCGTTAATATGTTCTTCGACAGAATGACCTCCTTCCATTTCTTCATCCTCATGAGGAACTTCTTGAAAAATATCGATGATAATGTCGTTGATATTTAGAGCACCATCTTCTGTACTGAGGTTTGAGTCTATATCTTTGTAGCCAGGGTCACTTGTAGCTGAAGTATCGTACATTATCAATAGATGAAGTACTTGTTCTTCTTGGTGCTCCACATTGCTGTTCACAACTTCAGTTTTGCGTTTGAGAAGCCAGACTTTACAAAACAGTTCATGACAGTTTGTTTTCTAATTGCGTTTACTGAAGAGGAAATCCATTGAATCGCATCTAGGATGCTGATATTCTTTGCAAGGTCACTCGTACATGTTACATCGTTCATGTTTGCAATGAGATGTCTTAAAACACGTTTTCTGTAGTGAAGTTTAAAATTTTTTATTATCTCTTAATCCAAGGGCTGACTCTCTGCAGATGTGTTTGGTGGCAGAAAAATGATTTGAATGTTGGAAAATTCAATGTGCGGGTGAGATGCAGCATTATCCATGAAAAGAATAATTTTTCTGTTTTGACGAATCATGTTTTGGTTAAAGTGAATTATCCATTCGCTCATGATATCTCGTGTCATCCAAGCTTTTTTATTAGACTTCCAGTCAACATCCAAAAGATTCAACTTTATGCCCTTGAAACAACAAGGATTTTGTGGGTTTCCTATAACAAGAGGTTGTTCAAAGTCTCCCAGCATATTTGTACACAATAGTACAGTCAAGCGTTCCTTAGAAATTTTTCCGCCCTGGCATTTTTGTTTTTTAGACTCATTGTGTTTTCAGGAAGAGCTTTAAAAAAACAACCCTGTTTCGTCACAGTTGTAAATATCCTTAGCTTCAAAATCACAACATAACTCTTCCAATTTGACAGTCCACTCTGTTACAACCACAGTATCAACAGTATCCACCTTCACTACTTACGGTTTTCCAAGAAATTTTATGCCGAGTTTTGAACTTGTCTATCCATCCCACAGAACTCATTTACTCCGATAGATTTCGCAACCTCCAAAGCCTTTTCCCTAATAATAGGCCCATTAATGGGAATTTTTTTAGCACGTGCGCGACAAATTTGAAGTCCAACAGTTTTTGGGAATGATTTTTGAACCTGATCATTTACGTGTTGCCAAAATTGTTTGAGCAGTTCATTTTTTTTCTTTAGGATGTCACTTACCTGCGTCTTCCCGATTTTGAATTTTACAGCGAGATTGCGAACACTATTTTATTGCCGATCATACGCATTAATGAGTTCGACTATCTTTTAAAGTTAAATGTTTACGAGAAGACATTGTGCACTTCACACGACACTGAACAAAACTGAAAACTGAAACTGAAAAGACGAAAGGCCGACCATATTCTCCCCCTCCCTGCACACACCGAATTCATCAGAAGTTTTACACGTGCCTTAAAATTCTTGAAATAGGGTTTAGAATAGAAAATAAACACACGATTGAGGCAATACGTGGAAGAAACGTTCCTAGAAAAAAGGGCCGTGAGCTCGCCCGCTGTCCGTTATGGGGAGATGAAATTATGTGCAAATCTAAACGAAACAGTGCAGATTGCCTGTCCGCGTCCGTTATGAATGTCCGCTAGACAGAAGCTAAAAACACGTTAAAACCAATGGAGGTGAGTTGGGGAATTTGAAAATGTCCGTTGTAGAGAGATGTCCGTTAACGAGAGGTGTCCGTTAGGAGAAGTTTCACTGTATATATTATTATTATTATTATTATTAGCCATATGGTGCAAGAAAGC
Source organism: Mastigoproctus giganteus (assembly GCF_048544385.1). Taxonomy (NCBI): domain Eukaryota; kingdom Metazoa; phylum Arthropoda; class Arachnida; order Uropygi; family Thelyphonidae; genus Mastigoproctus; species Mastigoproctus giganteus. The sequence goes on from NC_143584.1 coordinate 1,473,569, forward strand.
CTGAAGCTTATGCTGCGCCAGTCAAAAAAAAAAAAAAAAAATTCTGAGTTACCCTGAGAGAGAGAGAGAAGTAGAAGCAAATCACCCAGTGGCGCGTGCAAAAAAGACATCTGCCTAGGTCCCCGATCAGATTGGGGGGGGGGTCAAAATTACTGTTTCAAAAACTCATTGCTGTATTTCACCAATATTTTTAAGTGATTTTTATTGGGAACTGAACTTTCTACTTGCCAAGGTCAATGAACTTTAAGATTAATTTGAAAATTACGTTTTTTTTCAAAAATGGTTTTGCCTATTTTGATGAAATTTTATATTTAGTTCTTATGTCATATTAATTTGTTTGTATTGTTGGCACAATAAAATGAAATCGAAAATGTTCTTTATATAATTCCATTTTGCCTTGGGCCCCATGAAGGTATAAAACACCACTGAAATCACCAAGAAAGAGAAGAATGATATATATATAAGGCTTGGCACACCCAAGGTCCTGAGCTGGATATCATCATCATTCTCTTTCTTGGTGATACCCTTCTACTTCTCTCTCTCTCAGGGTAACTCGGAAATTTTTTTTTTTTTTTTTTTTTTTGGCTGGTGCAGCATAAGCCTCAGGCTTCCTTGCACTATATGGCTAGTAATAATAATAATAATAATAATAGTTGTTTTTAATTGAAAATCGATTAAAGTTCATTTTTTGAATCATGTGGGCTCATTGCAAGTTTCCACACATAGGTATGAAACTGAGTATGTTTAGTCAATGTATTAGTATTAGCCATATAGTGTGAAGCCATAGGCTTTTGCTGCAAAACTACTTTTGTGTTTCCCTTCTCATGTATGTAACTACCAGCTGACCTTTGAATTTCCCAGCTTCAACTACCCAAGGAGGTAACATTGTTTATCATTATTCCTAGTTTTTTTTATAAATTTCCTCCATGCACTCTCCAACCTCTTTCAGCAAAGTAGCAAAATTAGTTCCCTCTTGGTCCTTGAATAATATTATTTTTGTTTCTTGCAAATTGAAATACGTGTACTCCAGTTGTTTTGTTAACAGGATTATAATTGTAATCACCTTTTACAAAAACATAATCCCTTCCCTTTACACTAGTTATATCATCAATTAAATACTTTGATCACTGTCACTTAATGGTTCCTTTATCTGGAGATTATTAATGCGTGAAGAGTCATTACCGATAATCAGATCAAGAATTATTACTCTCTCTTGTTGCCTCTGTAACATGCTGCTGCAGAAAGTAAATTAAATCTGCAAAAAACTTGCTACTGTGTGAGTGACCACTCCACAAGTTCCAGTCAGTGTCTGGAAAGTTAAAATCCCCATTGTAAGACATTTTAATGTGCTGGCTCACTGTATTTATCTGTATAGTTGTTTGTTATACTCGTCACAGTTATTTGGCCTATAACATACTCCTCTTCTCGTTTTTGCCACACCATACTTGCTAAACATTCCACTAACAGTCTTTGGTGTAATGCCTTAGATGCTAGGTGCTTCTTAACCAAGTGACTAACTCTCCCACTCCTCACCATACTTATTCTACTGTTTTTATGTCCCCTTTCACATATGAGAGTCATTGTTCTCGTGTGTACATACAGTTGTCTTATGTTACCATTTGGACTGCATGCAGAGGCTAATGCTGCATCAGATGTTATACTTTCTCAACTGTGGCTATATGCAAGTGATCATGGGCAAAATGTCCCTTGATTGAAGGTTCTATGTACTGGCTTCATCTTGCATTACCATCATTATTCTCTAAAAGAGAATGGAGATTGATGAAGAAAACCCTTTCATTATACTATAAGACAATATTCTTACCGATTGTGTCTTACACCGCCAGTGTATGGTTCAGAAACGTTATCAAAGTGAAAATACATACCAAACTGATATCCTTACAATGCTCTGTTCTTTTGTTTGTCAACGGTATCTAATAATGCTTTGCAGGTGTTAGGTGGTATGATGCCCCTTGACCTGTTTATTATATACAGAGCAATGACTCATTGTTTGAGGAAGGGCCTTGCTATGGAAATATTGGGGATTTCCTCAGATCCAGCAAACAACTTAAAGATAGAAAAGGCCAGAATATGGGAGGAACTTGTAAAGGTGTGGCAAATTCATTGGGATGAAAGTGAGCACAGATTGGTTACTAGGAAATTTGTTCCTAAAGCTGATTTTGTATCAAAGATTCAAGTTTTCCTGTGGTTTACATCCTCTATGACCACATCTTATTTACTTACAGGTCATGGTTCCCTCCGTTCTATGCTCTTTGAAAGAGGTTTGAAACCTGATCCTTATTGCACTTGCGGAGGCTTGGAGACGTGGGACCATGTACTTTTCCACTGCCTATTATACTCACAGGTCAGATTGGACCTACAAACCGCAGTTCCAGATCTCACGGAGGTTAATGTAAACATACTCGTGGAAAATAAAACTAATTTCAAGGCATTACAGATTTCTCCACCTTGGCTTTCAAGAGGAGAATTGAGCTAAGAGCTCAAACTGCTAGGCAGTTCACTTAATAGATCTTGAAAATCTAAAGTAATAGATGGAAATCAGCTTTGGGGCATAATTGCCATATTGTGACATGTCACCTAACTTAGAACCACAGCATAAAACAACGGGTGCAATTTCTAGATCTGGTGTGACTAGGACTCTATTCTCAGTGACTTCTTGGATGTGGACCTCAGGCGAAACATGTTCAATGGCTCTGTATACTATCAATATTGCTGTTTTGAACAAAACTGGAGACAAATGAACTTTATGCTTTTTCTGTCTTGGATATTATCTATTGGACAAATCTGATCTGCTTTGGAGACTGAAGCAAGCATGTACTAATTACAATTAAACTACAGCTATGATTTTGTGTAAGTACATGGCTCTGAGGCAAGGACTTGTAAAGAATCCTTCAGTTTGGGAGAAGATGAAGACTTAAAACGTAAGATGCTGTGTTGGTTGCCGCTGTGTTTGCCTGAGTTGGGCCCTGGCAACAACTAAATGTTTATATTGTAAATAGTGTAGATGATGTAATGTTAAAAGCCATACTCGTTTTGGTGCTACTCCAGGGGCTTTGTTTGGACTTGGCACTATTGTGAGTACACTTAATTAAAATTAAGTAGTGATAAATGTTAAATTGCTATAATTTAAGCATTGAGTGCCATGTTTGCCTAAAAATATGTAGTGGTACTACTATGGGTAACACTTTATTTTTAATTTTTTTATTATTTTTATTTATTTATTTATTTTTTTATTTTTTTTTTTTTGCTGGCTTCTAGGTCTGGGCAACCTGGGAGCGGGATTGCTGGCACCCACCGGTATTGCACTACCTCCAGTGGATGCAGGATCTTGTGCACATAAGCACATATAGGACAGTAGACCCAGGCCGGTTTCACCTTGCCTGGGGACAGGCACCAGGTGGCAGCTGCCCAGGTGTTCGCTGCTCTCTGGTGGTGAAGTGGCCTAGAGTTTCTACAACACCACAGAGAGCAAAGGTAGAGATAGGCTACTGCCTTGGAGCCACCATGATATCCATACGCACGCACGCACACACACACACACAAGCCCTGGATGATGGAAATGTATATATAATTGCATAGAAATCTATGTAAGTTTTGTATATATATAAATGTATGTAAACGTGTCTATTAATAAATGGAAAATGGAATGTTACCATCATTGGTTCAGATTTTGACATAGCTGTTGAATTCAAGCCCAAGGAAATGTGCTTGAAGCAGCATGGTTTAACTATTAAGAAATTTATTCCTAACATAAATTTGGTGACAAAGTACCGTTACACGGTTTCAATGGGACTATATTCTACTTTATTCTGCTTCTGTCTCAGCAAAAAATTAGAACCATATTCTATATGGCTGCCCTTCATTTGCTCTGTATCTCATATTGTGCTCTTCCTTCACAACAAGTTGCCATGGTATTGCACTACCTCGAATAAGTAATGCTTCACTAATAGAGAAGAACCTTTTGGCATCTCTCATACTGTGTGATTATCTTTACAACTGGGTTGTCATGTCTGCAATAGGTGCCTCCGTAGCCAGGTGGGAAGGAGCAGCAGTGCATAGCACACGCTTCTTGATTAGACCGGGGTTCGAGCCCGTCACCACCAAATATGGAGGATGCAGAAAGGTCAGGGAATGACCACCAGAGCAATATGGCCTTAGTTGCTAATGCTCCTAAAAACCAAATAACAACAACAACAACAAATGTCTGCAATACCAGGGTACCTGCCCACCCACTGATGATAAGCCAATAGCTTTGAAACCGTGCCGTCTGGGTGGTGGTGGTACTCACTGAGAATAAGTAACAATAGTCTTCTCTATTAGTGAAGCGTTACTTATTTGAGGTACTGCAATACCATAGCAACTCGTTGGGAAGGAAGAGCACAATATGAGATTAGTATTAGCATTAGCATTAGTAGAGGCATTTGATGCAAGAAAGCAAGCTTATGCAGCATCAGCCAAAAAAAAAAAAAAAAAAAACCCACTTCCACTTCACCCCTCTGTTCGTTCAAAATACCTGTCCAGCTGAGCCTTAAACTTATTTAGGCTATCAACCTCCACCACAAGGGATGGCAGTCTGTTCCACCAACCAACCACCCGCTGGCTAAAGGCAAATTTCCGCACGTCTATCCTACATCTGTCTTTCCTCAATTTGAATTTATGCCCTCTCAGGTGATTTTTCTGAGCTAGAGGAAGAATCCCATCAGCATTGAGCATGCTTAAACCATTCAAGGCTTTATACACCTCTATCAGATCACCTCGCTGGTGCCTAGTCTCCAGACACTGTAATTTGCAAAACTTAAGCCTTTCTTCGTAAGAGCACCCCTTTGTTCCATTCACTAATCTTGTTGCCCTTATCTGTACTCGTTCCAGCAGCTCTACATCCTTCTTGAAATGAGGCCTCCAGACCTGTATACAGTACTCTAGGTGTGGCCTGACCATTGCCTTATACAATGGAATAATCACCTCCTTATCCCTGCTGGAAAAATTCCTGTATATCATTGACAATACTCCATGAGCTACTCTTGCTGCCCGTCTGCACTGCTCAGAGAACTTCATATCTGCCTGCACAATCATCCCCAAGTCCCTTTCATTCTCTACCACTGTCAGTGTAGTACCACAGAGTTGATACGTTGCTCTGGGGTTGCTTTTTCCCATGTGTAGTACTTTACATTTGTCAATGTTAAACTTCATTTGCCACCTCTCAGCCCATCTGCTCAACCTTTCCAGATCCTGTTGCAGCAGCATAGTGTCAGTAGTGTCCTTGACAACCCTGCCAACTTTGTATCATCTGCAAACTTGGACATTAAGCTTGATATACCATCATCAATATCATTTATAAATACAGAAAACAATAATGGACCCAACACTGAGCCCTGAGGGACTCCACTAATAACATTAGTCCACGATGAGCAGTGTCCATTGATTACCACTCTCTGTCTTCTCCCCCTCAACCACCCCTTTATCCATAGCAGCAATTTGCCTCCAATGTCACACTGCTCCAATTTGTGTAGCAGTCTTCCATGTGCAACAGTATCAAAAGCCTTTCTAAGATCCAAGTATATAATATCAAAGTTATTCCCTGCATCCAGTTCTTTTGTGACTGCATCATAGTATCCAATCAAGTTGGTCAGGCAAGACTTCCCCTTAACAAAACCATGCTGTGTCTGAGCTATAACTGAAGTCTTGTCTAAATGATCCTGCAGTGCTTCTTTAACCAGTGCCTCCATTAATTTTCCTGGAACAGAAGTTAAGCTCACAGGTCTATAATTACTTGTGTCAGCCTTTGATCCTCCTTTGTGAATTGGGGTCACATTTGCACATTTCCAGTCTATGGGTACCTCCCCTGAGTCCAAGGAAGCTCTCATAATTATGGCTAAGGGTTTGCTTACTTCCTTTGCTGCCTCCTTTAATATAACTGGATAGATCCCATCCACCCCGGGTGCCTTTCTTGTGTTTATCTTCAACAGTTTCTCCTCCACTTTACTCCCAGTTATTTCAAGATTCTGTAGCTTACTGCTAGAGTTGAATACACCTCTGGCATTCCCCTTGCTGAATAACTCCTCATGTGTGAATGTCGATGCATAATATTCATTTAGTTTGTTAGCTACCTGAGCAGGATCATCAACAGTTGACCCATCAATATCAAGTGGACCAATCTGATTCATCCCCTTCCTTCTAGAGTTTACATAAGTAAAGAACTCTTTGCTGTTTTTCTTTGCATCCCTTGCCAAGGATTTCTCGTAATCTGCCTTCGCCTGCCTAACCTCCTTTGTAACTTGGATGCATATCAACTTGTATCTATCATAGGCTTCCGTGTCATGTGTTAATTTGTAAGTATCCCATGCATTTTTCTTCTCTGCCATATGCCTCATTAGTTCATCTGACATCCATTTTGGCCTAAACCTTGAACAATATTTCTTAGTTGGTATGTAAAGCCTAGTAGCTTCCAAGATAAGTTCTTTGAATGCTTCCCATTTTGAATTTGCTGTTGGTAACATCATCAGTTGGTCCCACTGTATAGAATTTAAATACTGTCTCAGTCCATCGTAGTCGCCTTTATGGAAGCAATAACCCTTCCCTTTACCCCTAATGGTAGTTACCTCTTTCAGTAAATCCCACTTCAGCACACTGTGATCACTGCCACCTAGTGGTTCATTTATCTGCAGATTCTTAATGCATGAAGAATCACTGCTGATAATCAAATCAAGAGTATTACTCCCTCTAGTTGCCTCTCGAACATGCTGATGTAGAAAACAATCATCCAATAAATCCACAAAAGCCCTGCTAGTGTGTGAGTAACCAGCCCCCAAATTCCAGTCAATATCTGGGAAATTAAAATCTCCCATTATAAGACTCTCTGATTTACTGGCCCACTCTATTTCCCTGTACAGTTCCTTATTATACTCATCAGAGTCATTAGGCCTATAGCACACTCCTACTCTCAATTTTGATCTCCCAATGCTTATGTCACACCAAACTGACTCAACACTGCACTGTCCAGCGATGTCGACTGGCTTCACTTCCTTGGTTTTTATGTGTTTCTTAACTAATAGCATAACGCTCTCCTCCCTTCCTATCCTGACTATCCCTTCTGTACACATTGTACTCCCCAAATTCCCGTTCTGCATTCCTTATATCTGTGTGACACCACGTCTCTGATATCCCAACAATATCCGCCTTTGATGCTTTGAGCAATACCTCAAATTCATCAAATTTATTTACCAAACTCCTAGCATTGGTGTAAACGCAAGTATACATTCACCTGTTCCTATTCTTAGCTACCCTAACACAACCCATGTGTTTACTTGTACCGCAATGACTCCCAGCAGTCTCTGAAATATCCTGCATCTTGTTTTCCAGGCTGCTGCTCATTCCAATAGAAGCAGTGGAAGAATCACTTTCACCTCTGCCAGTGGCTACTGTTAATCTATTAGTCCCATTATCCCCCCAAGCTAGCAGTTTTCCGACCCACCTAACACTGCCTCGATAGCATCAGCAAATATTCTTGCACCCTTTCTATTTAAGTGTATCCCATCCCTGTAGAAGCAATCTCTCCTGTTAACAAGTACAGTCCAGGCTGAAAAAAATTCTACCCCTTGAGCCTTGCACAATCTTTCCAGGGCCGAATTGATCGACAAGGCTCTCATCATATACTCCCTCCTATCGTGTCTGGGCAGAATTGCAGACACTTTCAAATTCAACCCTAATTCTCGGCTTTTGTTCAACAGTGACCTGTACTTGTTAAGTAATTCTGCCGGTCTCCTACTCTTAATATTATTAGTGCCAACGTGTACAACTATATCACCTTTTGTGCCCTTAAAAGATGATATTCGCTCTACAACGTCATCAGCCTTTGCCCCTGGCAGACATACCCTGGTCCTGTTCCACCTATCTTTTTTACAAAGCATGTTCCCCGTTTCCCTGACAATAGAGTCACCAACAACTACTAGTTCCTTCGGGACCAGCGCATTCTGCCTTGGGGGTTGTCTCTGTGTCACGCGATGCCCAAGTGCAAGCTCTGGCGTTGATGTGGGCAGCTGAGAGCTTGATGGGCCCCTCAATTTAGTTTCTTCGAGGGCATCCACCCTGTCCTTCAAGCTCTCATATAGGCCCACAAGAAAGCCGAGTTGTTGCCTGATATCGATACACTCCTTGCATTGCGCACACACAAAGACATCCCCCTTGGCAGTATCATGTCCCGTACCCGATTGCTCTGCAAACATCAAGCAAACAGTGCATTTTATAAGGCTGTGAGTCAGAGGACAACTGCCCCCCCCTCAGTTCTGCTCTGAGCCACAGCGCTTCCATCAGCTTGAGCCTTTTGCTTTGCTGCTCTGGTCTGAGTCATGATTCTATTAATTTATTAATTAATTATGTTATGTTATTAATTATGTTAAATATAATTAATTATATTACGTTTGTAATCTAAGTCGTTATATGTATTTATTTAAACGTACAATTTAACTCCTAACGAAGTTCAACTAACGCTATCTAGTACGGCATACAACTATCGTATCACAATGGCGGGAAAATTACGAACGGTACCGGAGTTGAAACACGTGGAAACCTTTACCGATACTTTTATGAGATACAGAGCAAATGATGCCTCCCACACTGCCATCGTACTTTCTTAAGAGTTATCTATGGTGTATCTACACCAATATTATATAGATATATAATTCATAGAGTATATATCACTTATATATGAAATGTAGCATTTTTTCTGATATAAAATTGTTACTTTTTGGGTTTTTTTAGTATTGTTTATAAACAAGCCTAAGGTTTTCTTTTTATAGGAAGATATTGAAGAATTAATTGCCAAGTTTCAGGAAGAAGATAGGAAATGCAGTCAAGTTTCTGAAGAGATTGTACAACCACCATCATTAAGGTAATTTAAATTTGAAATTTTGTTAATTCCTTTCATTCTTGTACAAGATATATATTTTTAACCATCCTGTCATCCGAAGTGTATCATTAATAAATACTTTTTAAATTTAATTTAATTTAAAAAGTATTTAATCATGTTCAAAAACACTTGAACCACAAAAATTTAGTTTAAAGAAACAAAACACTTGAACCACAAAATAAATACATAAAAATAATTAATGCTATTAATAGGATTAGCATTAGTAGAGGCATATAATGCAAGAAAGCAAGCTTATACAGCATCGGCAAAAAAAAAAAAAAAAAAAACCTTCCCATTTCACCCATCCATTCTCTCTTAATGTTTTTCTACTTCTGCCTTGAGTTTATTTAAGTTGCCAACTTCCACAACGACAGATGGAAGTTTATTCCAGCAATCAACCACCATCTGGCAAAAGGGAAATTTCTGCACATCTGTTCTGCAACTGTCTTTCCTCAGTTTGAATTTATGCCCCTTCAGGTGTGTAATCCGAGCATGAGGAAGAATCCCATCAGTATTGAGCTTGCTCAAATCATTTAAGGCCTTAAATATCTCAATGAGATCACCTTGTAGGTGCCTAATCTCCAGATGCTGCGATCTGCAGAAATTAAGCCTTTCTTGGTAAGAGCAACCCTCTATTCCCCTCACCAATCATGTTGCCCTTCTCTGTACTTGTTCCAGCAGCTTTACATCCTTCCTAAAATGAGGCCTCCAGACCTGTATGCAGTACCCAAGGTGTGACCTGACCATCGCCTTATACAAAGTGATAATCACCTCCTTATCCCTGCTAGGCGCTTCCGTAGCCAGGTGGGAAGGAGCAGTAGTGCGTAGCACACACTTCTTGATTAGACCGGGGTTCGAGCCTGTCACTACCAAATACGGAGGATGCGGAAAGGTCAGAGAATGACCACCGCATATCCCGGAGCAATATGGCCTTAGTTGCTAATGCTCTTAAAAACCAAACAACAACCTTATCCCTGCTAGCAGATTCCTGTTTATCATTGACAAGACACCATGAGCTGTTCTGTTAGCCTGCCTGCACTGCTCAGAAAACTTCATATCTGGCTGCACACTAACCATCCCAGGTCTTTTGCATTTTCCACTACCCTGAGTGTAGTACCATACAGTTGGTATGTTACTCTGGTGTTACTGCTACCCATATGCAGTACTTTGCATTTGTCAATGTTAAATTTCAGTTGCCACCTCTGAGCCCAGTTTTTCTAGATTCTGTTGCAGTAGCATACTGTCATTAACAACCCTGCCAACCTTTGTATCGTCTGCAGACTTGGACATTAACCCTGATACATTAGTTCACGAAGAGCAGTGTCCATCAATTATCACTCTCTATCTTCTCCTGCTCGGCCATCCCTTTATTCATAGCAGCAAATTACCCTTAATACCATACTGCTCCAATTTGTACAGCAGTTTTTTATGTGCAACAACATTAAAAGCTTTCTATAAATCCAAGTACATGATATCAAATTTATTTCTTGCATCCAGTTACTTTGTGACCACATTGTAGTATCCAATCAAATTGGTCAGACAACATTTCCCCTTAACTAAAACATGCTGTGTCTGAATTATAACTGCAGTCTTGTCTAGATGACAGTCCTGCAATGCTTCTTTAACCAGTGACTCTATTATTTTTCCTGGAACAGAAGTTAAACTATTCCACAGGGACGTCCCCTGAATCCAAAGATGTTCTCATAATCATGGCTTTGCTTACTTCTTTTGCCACCTCCTTTAATATAACTGGATAGATCCCATCCACCCCAAGTACCTTTCTTATGTTTAACTTCAACAATTTCTCCTCTACTTTGCTCTGAGTTATTACAAAATCCTTTAACTCTCTGTTAGAGTTTGATAAACTTTTGGCATTCCCCTCCCTAAATAACTCCTCATGTGTGAATGTAGATGCAGAATACTCATTTAGTTTGTCAGCTACCTGAGCAGAGCAGGATCACCAACAGACAAACCATTAATATCAAGTGGACCAATCGTATAAATTCCCTTGCTTCTAGAGTTTTGCATAAGTAAAGAAGTCCTTGTTTTTCTTCTTTGCATCCTTTGCCAAAGATTTCTCACAGACTTGCTTATATCTACCATAGTTTTCTGTTTCACTTGATAATTTATATGTATCCCATGTATTTTTCTTCTCTGCCACGAGTCTCATTAGTTCATCTGACATCCATTTAGGCTTAAATCACAAACAGTATTTCTTAGTTGGAATATAAAGCCTAGTAGCTTCCAAGATTACTTCCTTCAGTGCTTCCCATTTAGAATTTGCTGTTGCTAACATCATCATCAGTTGGTCCCACTGTATAGAATTTAAATACTGTCTGAGACCACTGTAGTTACCTTTACGAAAGCAAAAACCCTTTTCTTTACCCTTAAGCCTCACCTATAAAGATGTAACTAGATAGGTGAAGCACTTTGCCTCACCTATAAAGATGTAACTTTATAGGTGAGGCAAAGTACTATTCAGAGTGCTCCTGTGTCACCCCTATATCAAAAAAAAAAAAAAATAAATAAATAAATATAAAGATTAAGAATAGAAAAGAGAAAGATCAAAACACCCAAAAAGACATGCTCACATCTCAAAGAATGAACACTATTAAATAAACATAAAAAGAAAGCTTCTAAGCACTATCTTTTCGACCACTTGTAAACTCTGAAAAGGGATTTTATTTCAATAACTGATTGCTATCCAAACCAAATATCTGTGGATGTCTCAATAATGATCTGATTCAGGTGTTTAAAAGTTTGAATGGATTGAACAAGCTTAATGCTAATGGCATTATTCCTCTTGCTTCATGGGCTGGCCATCCCGAGGTTGCCAGGGGTGCACTGCACCTGGGCACCAACGTTCAAGGGGCACTTGAAAACCTGAAACTTACATACACATATGAAGAAAATTTTAAAGGTGGGGCGCCAAATTGCAATTTGAACCCAGGTGCCACATTCCTTACGAAATCCCCTGTCTTGTTCAGACTGCACAAGAGGGAGTGTAAATTCAAACTGAAGAAGGATGGTTGCAGGACATATATTGCCTTCAGCCAGCAGATAGATTGTTGGAAAACTTCCTTCTGTCGTATAAGTGGGCAGTATGAAAGAATAAATTCAAGGTAAAACTAGACAAATTATTGGAGGGGGTTGGACAGGTGATATGAAAGTTTGTTTTTTGTTTTATCTAATGCTTTATAAGCTTGCTTTCTTGCATAATATGTCTCTACTACTGTTACTACTACTACTACTACTAATAATAATACATCCCAGACATTAAGAGAAATAATGAACCACACTTATACAAAATAAATAAGAAAACATAATAGACAAAATGCAAATTTAGACGTCAACTCATACAATTGATGAATCCAAAACAGTTCTGTTTTTTGAGCAACTCAAAAACAAAGAATTATTTTGCTGTCTTTGTTTTCATTCAAGTGCTTCTTAAATTTAATTTCGTTTAATTTAAAATGATATAACATTTTAATTTTCCAGGATAAATAGTTACTTTGAGTGTAAATATAACAAAGTCACCAATTCCCTCCCACCATTTCTTTTATTTAGTTTTCTTCTTTGTCTGTCACAATTTAGTTTAATCTGAATGCTTTTGTCCACCACTTGGATTCTTTATTATGTTTTAATTTATTCTATCATTTGGTTTGTATTAGTAATCTAATTGAGTTATTTATTTAAGTTTATTCTCTGTTTATTAATAACTTTTTAATTTTCAGTTGCATATTGTTTTGAATTTGTTGATTTTAGGAGTCAACATCTAAATTTGCATTTTGTTTCCTGATTTATTCCATAGAGGGCTGTGGTCATTGCATATACACTGCATCATTGCATTCATGTAGACGATAATTCAGTGTCAGAATGGATAAATGTCATGAGTTAACCGACTTTGAAAGAGGGATGATAGTGGGTGCCCGATGCACGGGCCACTCTGTCGTGGAAGTGGTACAGAAATTGCACTATCCCCATTTGACAATATCAAGAGTGTATCGGGAATATGCCATTTCCGGAATAACATTTCATTGTGGGTGGAGAAAAGTGATGAATAAACATGGCTGTTGACATCTGTCTCTCATTATTTCAAAGAGTGACAGTGGCACAAATCACTGTCAACTTCAGTAAGAGAGGTGCCAGAAACGTCTCCACCAACACCATCAGGCGATCATTAGCAGTAATAGGTTATGGGAGCCGCCGACCCACCAGAATCCCATTGCTAGCACCATGACACAGTACTCTACACCTCAAACTGGGTGAAAGAACATCAGAACTGGACCTTGGTTGATTGGAGATGGGTCTCCTGGTTCGATGTTTCCCGTTTCCAGTTATTTCAAGCAGACGGGAGGGTGCATATCTGGTGGAAACTGCACGAAGCTATGCACCCGTCATGTCAACAAGGAACTGTTCAGTCAGGTGGCTGGTCGGTAATGGTCTGGGGTGTGTCTAGCTGGCAGACGGGACCTCTAGTATGTCTAGACACATCTCTGAATGGTACAAGTTATGTATCCATCCTTATAGACTATCTGCATCCCTTCATGGTCATCCTGCACCCACAGGGCTCTTTCAGCAGGACAGTGCACCTTCCCACTGAGCCATGGTGACAAGAACATAGTTCGAAGAGCATTCCACAGATTTTACTACCATAGAATAGCCTCCCTGTTCACTGCACATGAACCTGTGGAGCATCTTTGGAATGCTGTGGAAAGGTCCATTTGAGCTTTGGATCATACACCCAGTAATGCAACAGAATTATGGACAACGGTGCAGCAATCATGGATGGAAATACCCATGGAACACTTTCGGGAACTTGTGTAACTGCCGTTATCCGCCCAAAAGGTGGGCCTACCCGTTACTAGGTAGGTATCCCATGATTTTTGTCCACTCAGTGTATATAAATGGTACTTTCTGTGCTTATAATAACTAGAGTTAGACATCTGGGGAATTAATTATCTTGAATGCAAGTATGAAAATATATTTTTTAGTAAAGTTGTTTGATTGGATATTATATTTAAATTCAAAAAATAAAAATGCTAGCTACTCTCTAGTATGTTAAGTTAAAAATGTGATTGTCCTACTGTCAAATGAGTATTGGAGAGTTCTAGCATGATTTGATGTTCATGAACATTCCATTGATATTACATTTGTGAATCGTCTAAGTATCTTCAAACCAAGATATTCATTATATGATTGTTAAAAGGCATGCTCAAAACATGTTCAGAATTTTAATTGAAACTGTTAATTACAACTGTTTTTAACTGAAACTGTTGATCAGTAATGCCTCTTTGGCCATAAAAGTATATAAACAATAGATACAAAGTTGTAATTTATATCATTTACAAAACAAACATTGGAAAGTATGTATACATTATTCTCTGTACCACCTACTTTATCAATACATTTTTGTCATCATTCTTTTCAACTTGCATGTGCACAGGAGTAAAAGGATGGACCCTGCTGTTGAAGCCAGCCTATCACTGTTGTTTTCAGCTCCTCATCACCCAAAATGTGTTTTCCACAAAGATATATTTTGATATGTCCAAATAGGAAAAAATCAGAGCCAAATCTGGACTACATGCAGGGTGAAGCAAATTCTCCACCCTATGTCTGAAATTTCATTTGTCATATGGGCAGTGTGTGTGTATGTGTGGCCAAGTATTACCATGGTGTTATTTAATCTGGTACCCTATTTCAGCCTTCCTTTTTTTTTTGTTTTATATAGCCCTATTTGAGCCTTCCTTTTTTGTTTTATATAGCCCTATTAAGCTTAACACACTTTTGGCAATATCTTTCCTTATAGTCTAACGTTTCTCTAAACAATCAACCAAATTGTGTCTTATATGTCTTGAAACACTGCAGCTGTCTTTCTTTTGTGATGATTTCTGGCTGTTGAAGATTTTTTCTTCGCTGGAGATGAATGTGTCCATTCCATAGGTTGACATTTAGAATAAGGGTCATAATAGAAGACCCAGGTCACCTTAATCTTCCATTATCAGGCCTTTAAAAATCTCCTTGAAAGTTATTGCACTCCTGCAACAGGTCTTAGCAGATTTCCTTCCTGGAGAATTTAATTTTTCTTGTTAACAGCTTGGATACCCCATTTGCAGCATATTTCTCAATAATCTAATGTCTAAAATGGTTAATACACTTCTCTTTGAGCACCCCAGTGCTTGAAAGATTGCATTTGCAGTTATTGTCCTGTCTTTTTGAATTGTTCTATCCAAAATGTAGTGTTTCTTCAACAAAGTGTGTTTACTCCTTACTAGTCATAAATATCAGTGACAACTTCAAAATGTGCAAACAACATTGCTTATATCAGTAGTGCCTTGTTATACTCTCCTCAATTTTTCACGAATCCAGACAGCTAAGTTATCTCCTGATTTAAAAAGGAGATAACTATCACTGACTATGGATGGAAACAGACATCAGTTTGGCTGTTCATAACTTCAAATCTGTAATAGACTGAAATATTTTAGTATGTTTGCATCTTAATGTCTGTATTAGCAATACATTAATCTTCATGATGCTAACTCAATTGCAAAAAATTTTGTCACCCAGAGGGATTACTTATGGACTGATATTGAAATATTCAGGAAAACATACATTATGACTCCCTTTGCAAGATATACAAGGTATGATCAGAAAATTTGGGGATAACTTTGTACCCAAGGTGTGATCAGAAAATTTGGGGATTAACTTTGTACCCCAAAAGTGGGGTGTCGTAGCAAGTTGTAGCATGTTCAATGACTAGACATAGAAAAGCATGAATCACCTGTTTATCTGCAGTAAATCAAAATTAATGCACATTGAAGACATGTTCAGTGCCTTTAATTACATTCAGTGTCTTGTCTTTAATTACATTTTAAAATGAGTGAATTTAGAGGTAGACAGTTGATGCCCACCACCTCTAATAATTTTCTAATCATTCTTCAAATTTAAGTCAGACAATCCACTGCTACAGTTTCCAGATGAAAATTTGTTCCAACAATTAATTATTACTCTCTGGTTGAAAGCAAATTTTTACACAGTTTTCAGCTTGTTGTTGTTGTTGTTGTTATTTGGATTTTAGGAGCATTAGCAACTAAGGCCATATTGCTCCGGGATATGCGATGGTCATTCCCTGACCTTCCCGCATCCCCCCCATATTTGGTGGTGACAGGCTCGAACCCCGGTCTAATCAAGAAGCGTGTGCTGCGCACTGCTGCTCCTTCCCACCTGGCTACGGAGGCGCCTAGTTTTCAGCTTAAATTTATGTGCATCATCAGAGAAAAAGTAAAGATACCAGCAGCATTTAGTTTAATCAATCCATTTAAAGCTGCAAACACACTCTCCTTGAAGTTGTCTAGTTTCCAGACATCACACTTTACAGAACTGAAGTCTTTCTCGGTAAGAGTACCATTTTGTGCACCTCTGGTTAATCATGTTGCTCTTCTCCTCACCCATTCCAACACATCCACATCCTTCCTAAACTGGAGCTTCCACACTATTCAGTACTCAAGGTGCAGGTAGCCTAACCACTGCCTTGTACAATGGGATAATCACCTCTTAGTCCCTGTTGGCAAAGTAGGTCTCTTTCATTCTCCACCACCTTGAGTTTGGGAGAAGCCAGAGAATTACTACCCGATTGGTATATTATTCAGGGATTACTGCTGCCCATACCTTGCATTTATCAATGATAAACCTCAACGACCATTTTTCAGTCCACATGCTTAATTTATATAGATCTTGTTGCAGTAGCATATTTTGGTTGTTGTCATTAACAACATGTCAACCTTTGTATCATCTGCAGACTTAGACATTAAGCCTGATATGCCTTTGTCAATACCATTAATAAATAGTAAAAACAACAATGGACCCAGCACTGAACCCTGGAGCACTCCATTAATTACAGTACCCCCAGAACAGGAGTAACCATTGATAACCATTCTGTCTTCTCCCACTTAACTATCCCTTTATCAGTAGCAGTAATTTGTCCTTAATATCACAATGCTCCAATTTTACAGCAGTCGTTTATGTGGAACAGTATTAAGAGCTTCTAAAGTTTAAGGTATATGATGTGAAAATTATTTTTTGCATCCAGTTTCTTTGTTAGTGCATCATAATATCCAGTCAGATTGGCCAAACATGATCACCCCCTTAACAAATCCATGCTGCGATTACCATGTAAGAGCATTCTTGTCTTGTATGAGGAGATCTTTAAGAGAGGAATGCCAAAAGTTCATCAAATTCTAACAGGAAGCTAAATGATTTTGTGATAACTGAGTGAAAGACAAATTGTTGAAGCTTAATATAAAAAAGCAGTGGTATCTATACAATAATATTAAGGGTGGCAGGAAAGGAGGTAAACAAACCCTTGGCCATAATTATTAGAGCATCTCTGATTCAGGAGAGATCCCTATGGACTGTAGGTGTGCAATTGTATCCCCAATTCATAAATGGGGATCAAAAGGTGACACGAGTAATTACAGACCTCTTAGCTTAACTTCTTTTCCTGGGAAAGTAATGGAATACTCTGGTTAAAGAAGTAATGCAGGACCACATAGACAGGAATAAAATTATACTGCAGTCATCGTGTGAATTTGTTAAGGGGAGATCTTGTCTGACCAATCGGACTGGATACTGTGATGTCTGGATGCAAAAGATAATTTCAATATCATATACTTGGATTTTGGGAAAGCTTTTGATACTGTTGCACCTAAAGGACTACTATAGAAATTTGAGTAGTGCATTAATATTAGTAATGGCTACATGGTGCAAGGAAGCCTTTGGCTTATGCAGCACCAGCCAAAAAAATAAAAATAAAATAATAAGAATAAAAACAAATTAATAATAAGAATAATAAAATTAAAAAAAAAAATAATAATAAGAAGAAGAAAATTAAAAAAAAAATAATAATAATTAATAAGAGAAAAAGAAATGGACAACCTATGCATTTCCCTCCTCCCTTAGTAATTATCCAGCTGACCTTTGAATTTCCCCAAACTGTCAGCCTCTACCACCCATATAGGTAACTTATTCCAGTAATTTATAACTCGCTGGCTAAAATAAAACTTCCTGCAATCCAGTCTAAACAACTTCTCTCGTAACTTAAATTTATGGCCCATAGTTCTAAAATCATTTCTAACAATGAAAATTTCATCCTTATTCATTTTGCTTATGCCTCCCAGAGCCTTAAACACGTCAATCAAGTCTCCTCTAAGATGCCTAGTTTCCAAGCTCTGCAACCTACATATTCGAAGTCTTTCTTCATATTGATGCCCTTTTGCAGATCTCACCAGGCAAGTTACCCGTCTCTGGACCCTTTCAAGAAGCACAATATCTTTCTTTAGGTGTGGTCTCCATACCTGAACACAGCATTCGAAGTGTGGTCTAACAATAGACTTATATAATGGGATTATGACATCCTTATATCTACTAGTGATTGTTCGATAAATCATCGATAGGACACCATGGGCCCTACTTGCAATCAGTCTACGATGCTCAGAGAACTTCATACATCACCGTGTCGTAACACCCAAGTCCCTCTCCTTCACTACCTGCTTTAGTTCAACTCTGCTAAGGTATAAGTTATTTTGGGGTTACTGTTCCCCAGGTGCAATACCTTACACTTTGCTGGATTAAAGCATAGATGCTGTTTTTCTGACCAACCCTGAAGTCTATCTGGGTCATTCTGAAGAAGCCCTGCTTGGCAGCAATCATTAGCTACTCTACCAATCTTTACATCATCTGCAAATTTAGACATCATGCCCTCTATCCCTTCATCGATGTCATTTATGAAAATCAAAAACAACAGTGGTCCTAATACCGATCCTTGGGGAAACCCACTTCTTACATCAACCCAATCTGAGGAATAACCATTTATTACTACCCTCTGCCTCCTGCCCTGAAGCCATCCAGCTATCCATTTCCCCAAATGATTCCAACCTGTTCCAGCTTATAAAGTAACTGCTCATGTGAGACTGAGTGAAATGCTTTGTTGAGTGAAATTCAGATAAACAATGTCGAAATTATTCCCAAAGTCCAGCTCTTGAGTAACCCTGTCAAAATAGCTAACCAGATTAGTTAAACATTATTTTCCCTTTACAAAACCATGCTGAGTATCCTTCAGAATTCCATTTCTATCTAAGTGATCCTGAATTCCACCCTTGATCATAGTCTCCATGATTTTCCCTACTACTGAAATTAGACTAACCAGACAGTAATTTCCTACTTCACTCTTAGAACCGCCCTTATGTATTTGGAGGTACATTGGCACTTTTCCAATCCAATGGAATCACTCCCGAGTCCAGTGATGCTCTCATAATTAGCCTGAATGGTTCAATGCACTCACTTGCAGCCTCCCTCCCTTAAGATTATTGGCTAAATGCCATCAACCCCGGGAGCCTTACTGGCCTGTCCTGTAGGCTCGGCGCCTCCGTAGCCAGGTGGGAAGGAGGAGCAGTGCATAGCACACGCTTCTTGATTAGACCGGGTTTCGAGCCCGTAACCACCAAATACGGAGGATGCGGAAAGGTCAGGGAATGGCCACCGCATTTCCTGGAGCAATATGGCCTTAGTTGCTAATGCTCCTAAAAACCAAAATAACAAATAACCTGTAGGCTCACAAGTTTTTCATTAAATAAACCATTAATTATATTTTTTTTCAACTTCACTCCCATAATTTCTCAATGACGTAAAGGGTTTTTCTTCTGTAAATATCAATGCAAAGTAACTGTTGAGTTCATCTGCAACTTCAGCTGGTGTATCGAATACTATCCCACATCCATTACATAAGGGTCCAATCTGGTTTGTTCTCTTCTTTGCATTTATACAAAGCCTTGCCAGCAATTTCCCATAATCTGCCTTTGCTAGCCTAACCTTTTCTGTGGTACTATCACAGATCGATTTGTAGCTATTATAGGCTTCAGTAATTTTTATTGCTCTGTAACTTTTCCATGCTGTCTTTTTCTGCTCAAGTAATCTGTCAATTTCATTATTTATCCAACTTGGAATCCTCCTTGTGAAGTATTTTTTAATGGTATATAAGGCTTCTGTGATTAATGTTTTAAAGGTATACCATAATGCAATTGTATTTGTCCTCTGGAGATATCTACCCAGTTAATAGAGGCCGTGTAGCACTATAAGGCATCATAATTTCCTTTCCTGAAATTATAACCCATTCCTTTGCCTTTAACTACTGTTACCACTCTCTTCTTCGCCCACCGTAGAACTCCGTAATCACTTCCTGCTACTGGTTCCTGTATTGTCAGCCCTATTATGTCATCACTGGTTCATGGGTAATGATGAGGTCTAGAGTATTCTTTTCCTTGGTACTTTCCATGACAGGTTGATACAAATAGCAATCATCTAGTTGATTTAAAAATTTCGTTTCCCATGTGTAGGTTCTTTCCCATTTGCTCCAATCAATTAGAGGTAAATTGAAATTATCCATAATAAGACATTCATGCTTACTTGCCCATTCCATTTGCATGTAGTGGCTTTCATCATAATCTTCACAATCACATGGCCTGTAGATTACTCCCTCTCTCATTATACCTTTGATTCCAAATATCTCACACCTTACAGATTCTATGCTAGCATGCAAAATGTCTGAATCCAAGAAAGCTTTTGTCCCGCTCAGGCTGTTTTTGATAAGAAGCATGACCCCACCACCCCTTCTATCTTCCTTATCCTTCCTAAATACATTATACGTACCATACTGAAACTCATCATTCCCTATCTCCGGGTGGCACCAAATTTCCGTAAGCCCTGTTATATCAGCGTTTCTTGTCCTAACCAGCAGTTTGAATTCATTCATTTTATTGACAACACTTCTGACATTACTGTATAAACAATTAAGACTTAAGTGTTTTTGTATAGTTAACTATCCCAACACACACCCTTAAAGTTATTTAATCTCGCTTCCCTGGTATTAGCTGCCCGCTCATTTGAAGCGTTTCTGCTCTCAGAATGTCTTGCTCATATGTTCTGTCGCAGTAACAAACAAGAACTCTTGAGGTATGTGCAAGCGTTAATTTGCCAATATTATCAGATAAACGCGTATCTATATTACCGTTGTCCCTCCAAACTAGCAGTTTCCCTGAACCTTTAAGGTATCCTCAATAATACTGGCAAAAACTCTTGCACCACCTTTGTTTTTAAATGCATCCTGTCTTTACAAAACAGATTCCTTCTACCTACAAGTGCAGGCCAAGCTGATAGAAATTTCCCCCCCTCCCAAAAAAGCCTTGCAGAGTCCTTCAAGTCTTCAGTTAATCCACAAGGATTTCAGCATATAATCCCTCCTATTGTGCCTGGGCAGAATTGCAGACACAGACATTGTGACCTAACTCGGGACATTTCTTCAGCATGGTCCTGTATTTGTCTAACAAACCATCAGATCGTGTATGCTTAAGGTTATTAGTCCCCACATGAATAATATATTCTCTTCCCCCCCCTTAAAATCTGACAGTCTGTTGTGACATCATTAATAGTTGCTCCCAGCAGACATACTCAGATTCTGGTCCACCTATTCTTATTACAAAAAATATTTCTTGTTTCCTTGACAATAGAGTCTCCTAATAAAACTAAGTCCCTTTGAACCAGAGTAGTTTGCACTTGGTTATTCTGTTCTGGGGCCTGAATTGGGAGTGCATCACTTGGTAGGCTGCTAGATTGCTAGAGTCTTGGGTCCCTGATGAGCTCCCAGTTACATTATTCTCGACGGCAAGCACTCATTTTTTTCTGTTACTCAAATTGTAACTTAAGATCGGTGCATTCCTTCCAACGGTGACAAAGAAAAGAATCTACAAGTGAGCAAGGATTATCCACTAGGTCAACCTTGGAATACATGCCACAGGTTCTGCAAAGGATAAAATTATGACAGCCATCGGCTATTTCTGTATGAGTTGTGGTACTCTCTGACGAAGTGTTCAAGATGGATCTTTAATAACCATTATGAAATTTACTAATTATTAATAAAAGAAACTTTCGAAAAATTATATTTATAATATAAAAAAAAATCAAACTATTACAGGAAAAAAAAAACTTATTAAAATAAGCTTTACAATATACTAAATAACCTTTAAAATCCTGCTCTACTTCACTAATCCTGCTTTAGTCCCCTCTTATCTATTCTTATTTAATGTCGCTATGAAGAGTTGTAATAGGCACATCTGCTCACCACGAATGCCAATGTAGCATTAATGCACCAACTGTGCAGTACTAGTAGAATGAGTGTAGCATTAAGGGCAAGTTACTGCTCTGAGGTAAAGGGATGATTGAGTGGCAGAAGACACAAAGAGTGGTTATTAATACTGCTCTTCATGGACTAATATTATTAATGGAGTCTCACAGTGTTCAGTTTTGGGCCCATTGTTGTTTTCTATATTTATTAAGGATATTGATTAAGGTATATCAGGCTTAATGTCTAAGTTTGCAGGTGATACAAAGATTGGCAGGTTGGTTAACGAAAGTATCGTAATCAAGGAAAGAGACTGCAAAATATCTAGAAAAATTATGCAGATAGGCTGAGAAATGGCTATTGAAGTTTAACATTGGCAAATGCAAGATGTGGCATGTGGGTAGCATTAATGCACCAACTGTGCAGTACTACAAGGACAGCTCATGGGTTTTGTTTATAATATACATGAACTTTGCTAAACAAGGATAACGAGATGATTATCCCATTTTATACGCAGTGGTTAGGCTGCACCTTGAGTACTGCATACAGGTGGAGGCTTCATTTTAGGAAGGATGTAGATATGCTGAAACGGGTACAGACAAGGGTAACTAGATTAGTGAAAGGAATGAAAAGATGGTCTTACCAAGAAAAAACTTGAGTTTTGCAAATTTCAGCATCTGAAGAACTAAGCACCTGCAAGGTGATCTGATTGAGGTGTTTAATGCTTTGATTGGATTGAGAAAGTGCATGTGGATGTCATTCTTCCTCTTGCTCAGACTACATGTATGAGGGGATACAAATTGAAATTGAGGAAAGATGGTTGCAGGATAGATATGCAGAGGTTTGCCTTTGAGGAGCAGATGGTTTATTATTGGAACAAACTTCCATCTGTTGCTGTTGTGTGAAGTGGGCAGTTAGAATAATAAAAAGGTAAAACTAGACAAATTATTGGAGGGGATAGACAGGTTGTGGGAGAGGGTTTTTTTTGCTGATGCTTTATAAGCTTGATTGCATCTCTTGGCACTACTTATTAGTAGTGCAGATTAATAATAATATTAATATATTATATTAATAATGATAATCCTGTGGCATGTCACAGACCACTTCAATCAATGAATAATATCGGATTACCTCAACAACAATGAGGTAACACTAGATACCATCCACGCAACTATTTACTGCACCACTGTAGCAGCCACCAGGATGAATCGAAGAGAAACTAAAGACTAACAGAAAACAAAATGTAAAGGCAAGGAACCACCAGCCTGGGAAAGGCAGCTACAGCACAAGATAGAACTAAGAGTGAAGATAGGCCAACTGACCCAGTACCATCTGGGTAACAGAAGTAAGGAGCTGATCAGAAATTGAAAATCATCCTCAAGAAAGAAAATACCTACACAGCAAACACAAAACCCATAATCAGAGAATTGTAGAATACTTGGACACTTCAAGCAAAACCTCCTTGCACTGAGTAAGACACTTTGGCAATATAGAAGAGTGCCCAGGAGAAATCAGACAAGCAGATAATTGAGGAAGACCAGAGAGACTTCTACAGGGGGCAAGAGAAGACGAAGGGCAATGAACCCCACCCGAACCAGAAGGCACTCAAGGAGTTCTGCAGTAACCTGTGGAGTAGCAAAGTTAGCCATAAAGGCTCTATGCCCCTGGATAGACTTAGAACAAAAGAACACCAAGGATGTAAACAGATGACAGAATGGGAGATTTGGGAGGAACAGTCGATCGATAAGGCACCCTCACACAAAATCAGAGTCTCTTACTTTAGGAATCACCTACCTGAAGGCTAAGGACAAAGACACTACAAACCCAGAAAAGTACAGGCCAGTCATCTGTCTTCCATCAGTGTACAAGATCCTGACGAATTGCATAACTAAGAAGATATCAGACCACTTAGAGCCAAAGCATCATGGCCAAGCAGCACAAGGGATATAAGGAGCAATTGATCATTGATGCAGCAGTTATGGAGCAAGCCCACAAGGAGTGCCACAACCTGTACATGGCCTACATTGACTATTGCAAGGCCTTCAACTCCATGTCCCATAGCTGGCTGATAGAGACACTAAAGATCTACAAAGTCAACCTGACATTGATGCACTTCCTGAAAGCAGCCCTGGCAAAATGGAGAGGACCACCATCAAGCTCAAGAACATCATGACCAGACCGATCCCTACCATAAGAGGAATCTTCTAGGGAGATGCCCAAGCCCACTATGCTTCTGTCTAGCACTCAACCCACTGTCCACCATGCTCAATAATGTCAAATAAGGATATACCCTAAAAGAAGGTAGGAAGAACCTGTATATCCACTCTCATCTGATGTACACGGATGATATTAAACTCGATGCCACAACTGAGAATCAACTCCAACAGCTACTCCAGATCACAGAAGAGTTCAGCACTAACATCAGGGTGCAGTTGTAGACAAACACAAGACCCTTGAATTGCATCAGGGAAATCCAGTCGGCTGAAACTACCAGCTGAAGATCTGTAAAGAGATTGAACTCATGACAAAGGAAGAAATATACAAATATATGGGGATGATGAAAGCCTGTCAGTTAGAACACAGGTAGATCAAGACCTGTCTGACTGAAAAATACCATTAGAGACTGACAAGAGCCTGCTAAAATCAAAGCAGAATGATGATTCACAGCCATAAACACTTATGCAGTCCCAATACTACTAACTCTCTTTCGGGATCATAGCGTAGACCGACACTGAGCTGGAAGAGATTATGAGATCAACCAAGATAATGATGACTGAGAGCTTTAAACGTCACCTGAATTTGGACATCGAGAGGCTGACCATACCCTGGAAAGATGAGATTGATTGACCTCATTGAACAAGAGAAGTTGATTAAGAACCTATGGGATTACTTTCACCAATCTACCAAGCCATTAAGGCCTGTGGATTCTCAATTTGCCAGGTTCAGGTAACCATGCAGCTGAGATGTCCATAGTGCCTGAAGATAGACAGACAAATGGGACACAACACTCAGCCTTAATAAGGAGCCCCACTCACACAGATAGAAGAAACAGAGACACAGAAATGGGCAAAGGCACCCATGGTAGACACTACTAATGACCTCCATCAAAACTACTAGATATGATAGCTTCCAGTGCATGGCTCACAAACCAACCTCCAGAAAACCTATGAGGAAAAGATCAGGAATTACTCAGACCTACCTAAGACACAAAGTCAGAGAAATGTAGCATATGGGACAAATAATGACCATCCCAATCACTTTGTCAAACCAACAGCATGGTGCCAAAGAGCCTCATGCGAACTTAGCAGCAGTATGCCTTCCAGAGAACACTTACGTGGAACTCCATGATCCTGAACACTTGTAGGATAGTAAGAGAGTTTCTTGACCAACATAATAAGAATAATAATAGTAACCAGACACAACCAAACACCCCATGCCCTTGGTACCAGTACCTGTCACAGGGCAGAAAAACTCCCATAAAGGAGAAAAAGTTTTATAATAATAAATGGTCCTACATTACTTCCTTAACAATTGACTCCATTATTTTTCCCAAAACTTACAGTCAATAATTACTCACTACCCTCTTCTTCTAGCAGCTTTAGTATTCAAAGAGCTGCAAGGCTGTGTGTTATTTTATGAAAGTCCCAAGCACAAGAGGTATTAGAACTTGTAGTACTTAGTACCAGCTGTGAGTTGAAGGTTGAGAAGATGATTGCCGTAAAAGTAAGATACCAGGCTTGAAAATAGACACCGAAGTGGGTTTGAAATATTCTCTATATTTTTAAAAATAAAAACTCATTCTTTCAAAATGAGCAAAATAATGGTTTTGTGACACAAAAAAAAAAAAAAAAAAAAGAACACGTAGAATGTGAAAAAATGTTTGTCATATTTATTGTTAATTAAAATTAATGCCTCAAATTATAAACAACTATATCATTTAAGTTGTTTATCTGTTACCCCAACTGGACGTATTATCTAGATGTTCTGGGGGCAGAAACGTTTCACGTGAGCGGGTAGCTAACATCAAGGAAAAGAGCCTAAAAAACTTCAAGGGTTGTGTTAGGGTTGTTAAATATACAAGAACAGTAAATCTTAATTGTTTATACAGTAACATTAGAAGTGTCGTCAATAAAATGAGCGAATTCGAACTGCTGGTTAAAA
Organism: Mastigoproctus giganteus; assembly: GCF_048544385.1. Lineage (NCBI taxonomy): Eukaryota > Metazoa > Arthropoda > Arachnida > Uropygi > Thelyphonidae > Mastigoproctus > Mastigoproctus giganteus. The sequence goes on from NC_143584.1 coordinate 1,499,824, forward strand.
CAAGTAACGCGGACATAATAGGGCTTACAGAGACATGGTGCCACCCGGAAATTGGGGATGATGAGTTTAAGTACGGCTTGTATAATGTATTTAGGAAGGATAGGGTAGATAGAAGGGGTGGTGGGGTAATGCTTCTTATCAGAAGCAGCCTGAGTGCGACGATAGCGTTCCCGGATTCAGACATTTCACATGCCAATATAGAGTCTGTATGGTGTGAGATAGTTGGAAACAAAGGTATAATGCGAGTAGGAGTAATCTACAGACCAGGTGATTGTGAAGATTATGACAAAAGCCTCTACATGCAAATGGAATGGGCAAGTAAGCGTCAATGCCTTATTATGGGTGATTTCAATTTGCCTGTAATTGATTGGAGTAAATGGGAAGGAAACTCGACATGGGGAACAAAATTTTTAAATCAACTAGATGACTGTTATTTGTATCAACATGTCAGGGAAAGTACTAGAGAAAAGAATATCCTAGACCTCATCATCACACATGAATCAGATGACATAACAGGGCTGACAGTAGAGGAACCAGTAGCAGGAAGTGATCACGGAATTCTACGATGACGAGAGAGGTAGCAGAAGTAAAAGGCAAAGGAATGGGTTTTAATTTCAGAAAAGGAAATTACAATGCCTTAAGGTACTACATGGCCTCTATTAACTGGGTAGATATCGTGCAGAGAATGAATACAATTGAACTGTGGTACGCTTTTAAAACATTAATCACTGATGCCTTGAATGCGTATATACCATTAAAAAAATACTCCACAAGGAGGGTTCCAAGTTGGATGAATAGTGAAGTTGCCACATTACTTGAGCAGAAAAAGGTGGCATGGAAAGGTTACAGAGCAATAAAAAGTACTGAAGCCTATAACAGCTACAAGGTGATGTGTAATAGAGCCACAGAAAAGGTTCGACAGGCAAAGGCAGTTTATGAGAAATCACTAGCAAACAGAGCAGAGAGGGAGGATAAAGAATGGTCAGACATGAAAATCTCTGAGCATTGTAAACAGGTTGCAAGGAAAGCCCATGGTGTCCTATCTCGATGATCTATTGAACTTTTGCAAGTAGAGATAGGGACGTGATAATCCCATTATATAAGGCTTATGTTAGACCACACTTGGAATACTGTGTTCAAGTATGGAGACCGCACCTAAAGAAAGACATCGAGCTTCTTGAAAGGGTGCAAAGACGGGTAACTCGCCTGGTAAGATCGGCAAAAGGGTGTCCTTATGAAGAAAGACTTCGAATATGTGGGTTGCAGAGTTTGGAAACTAGACACCTTAGAGGAGATTTGATTGAGGTGTTTAAGGATCTGAGGGGCATCAGTAAAATGAATGAGGATGAAATTTTCAAGATTATAAATGATGCTAGAACTAGGGGACATAAATTCAAGTTACGGGGGGAAATGTTTAGATTGGACTGCAGGAAGTTTTATTTTAGCCAGCGAGTTATAAATTACTGGAATAAGTTGCCTTGATGGGTGGTAGAGGCCGACAGTTTGGGGAAATTCAAAGGTCATCTGGATAGTACTTTCGGGTAAGGGAAGTGCATAGGATGATAGTTAATTTCCTTTTTTTTTTATTAATTATTATTATTTTTTTTTGTTTTTGTTTTTATCATTGTTTTGTTCGGATTTTTTTTTTTTTTTTTTTTGGCTGGTGCAGCATAAGCCATAGGCTTTCTTGCACCATGCGGCCATTACTAATACTAGTACTAATACTAAAGTTGGCTGATTTTTCATTTTCTTTTTAAAAAATTTTATAGCATCTTAACACTGATATTATGAGTTGTATATACCTTTATCTTTACAATTTATGTTCCCTTAGTTTCCAGAGAACTTATTTTTAAAATAAACTCATCCCATTGTGCTTAAACTCACTGATATAAGTTTATGAACTAAAAATATTTTTGAAGAATTTTTTATGTAAATTAATTTAATTCCTGAATGCATATAAGTGAAAAATATAAAAAATAAATAGGTTTCCATTTATTAATCTTATTCTTCGTTTGAATAGCAACGTATACATCCTAAATGTTAGCTGACTAACTTTTTTCCTAAATGGCATATAAAATTACTTTATGTCAGGTAACTTACCTTTCTTTTCTTCACCTACAACTAAAGCACTTTAATTCCAATGCGTAGATTCAAAATTTGTATTTTCTTCTGTTTTAATGTGTATGGTTAACTTGTTTCAAATGTATGACATTTATTTACTTCTATTATTGTACAGAAGCAGCTTTACTCTGAGTGCCCATCCCGAACGAGATGAGTTAATATTGTTTGGTGGGGAATATTTCAATGGCAGTAAGGTAAAGTCTTGTTGATAGTTTTAGTTACTGTTAAGGAAAAATTTAATTTCCTTCTTAAGTAATTTTCATATCAGTATTTGTTACATTCAATGAAAATTTTCGGATATTAGTATTTTTTTATATTTGTCAATTTTTTCCCCTTTTTTTTAAAACCATGATAAATGTCTTATCATTAGCATTAGTAGAGGCATATGATGCAAGAAAGCAAGCTTATGCAGCATCAGCCAAAAAAAAAAAAAAAAAAAGAAAAAAACTTCCATTTCACCCCTCCATTCATTCGAAATACCTGTCCAGCTGAACCTTAAATTTATTTAGGCTATCAACTTCCACAACAAGGGATGGAAGTCTGTTCCACCAACCAACTACCCGCTGGCTAAAGGCAAATTTCCGCACATCTATCCTACATCTCTCTTTCCTCAATTTGAATTTATGCCCTCTCAGGCGATTATTCTGAGCAAGCGGAAGAATCCCATCAGCATTGAGCATGCTCAAACCATTCAAAGCTTTATACACCTCTATCAGATCACCTCGCTGGTGCCTAGTCTCCAGATACTGTAATTTGCAAAACTTAAGCTTTTCTTCGTAAGAGCAATCCTTTGTTCTATTCACTAATCTTGTTGCCCTTCTCTGTACTCGTTCCAGCAGCTCTACATCCTTCTTGAAATGAGGCCTCCAGACCTGTATACAGTACTCAAGGTGTGGCCTGACAATTGCCTTATACAAGGGAATAATCACCTCCTTATCCCTGCTAGAAAAATTCCTATATATCATTGACAAGACACCATGAGCTACTCTTGCAACCCATCTGCACTGCTCAGAGAACTTCATATCTGCCTGCACAATTACCCCCAGGTCCTTTTCATTCTCTACCGCTGTCAGTGTAGTACCACAGAGTTGATATGTTGCTCTGGGGTTGCTGTTTCCCATATGTAGTACTTTACATTTGTCAATGTTAAACTTCATTTGCCACCTCTCAGCCCATCTGCTTAACCTTTCCAGATCCTGTTGCAGCAGCAGCATAGCGTCAGTAAGTGTCCTTAACAACCCTGCCAACCTTTGTATTGTCTGCAAACTTGGACATTAAGCTTGACTTACCATCATCAGTATCATTTATAAATACATAAAACAATAATGGACCCAACACTGAACCCTGAGGGACTCCACTAATAACATTAGTCCACGAAGAGCAGTGTCCATTGATTACCACTCTCTGTCTTCTCCCACTCAACCATCCCTTTATCCATAGCAGCAATTTGCCTCCAATGTCACACTGCTCCAATTTGTGCAGCAGTCTTCCATGGTGCAACAGTATCAAAAGCCTTTCTAAGATCCAAATATATAATATCAAAGTTATTCCCTGCATCCAGTTCTTTTGTGACTGCATCATAGTATCCAATCAAATTGGTCAGGCAAGACTTTCCCTTAACAAAACCATGCTGTGTCCGAGCTATAACTGAAGCCTTGTCTAGATGATCCTGCACTGCTGATAATCAGATCAAGAGTATTACTCCCTCTAGTTGCCTTCCGAACATGCTAATTTAGAAAACAATCATCCAGTAATGTCTGCCAGGGGCAAAGGTTGATGACGTTGTAGAGCGGATATCATCTTTTAAGGGCACAAAAGGTGATATAGTTGTACACGTTGGCGCTAATGATATTAAGAGTAGGAGACCGGCAGAATTACTTAGCAAGTACAGGTCACTGTTGAAAAAAAGCCGTGAATTAGGGTTGAATTTGAAAGTGTCTGCAATTCTGCCCAGACACGATAGGAGGGAGCATAAGATGAGAGCCTTGTCGATCAATTCGGCCCTGGAGGGATTGTGCAAGGCTCAAGTGGTAGAATTTTTTTCAGCCTGGACTTTACTTGTTAACAGGAGAGATTGCTTCTACAGGGATGGGATACACTTAAATAGAAAGGGTGCAAGAATTTTTGCTAATGCTGTCGAGGCAGAGTTAGGTGGGTCGAAAAACTGCTAGTTGGGGGGGAATACAAGGACTAATAGATTAACAGTAGCCACTGGCAGAGGTGTAAGTGATTCTTGCACTGCTTCTATTGAAATGAGCAGAAGCCTGAAAAACAAGATGCAGGATATTTCAGAGACTGCTGGGAGTCATTGCGGTACAAGTAAACACATGGGTTGTGTTAGGGTAGCCAAGAATAGAAACAGGTGCATGTTTACCTGCTTGTACACCAATGCTAGGAGTTTGGTAAATAAATTTGATGAATTTGAGGTATTGCTCAAAACATCAAAGGCAGATATTGTTGGGATATCAGAGACGTGGCGTCACACAGATATAAGGAATGCGGAACTGAAATTTGGGGAATACAATGTGTATAGAAAGGATAGACAGGACAGGAGGGGAGGAGGGGTTATGCTATTAGTTAAGGAACACATAAAGTCCAAGGAAGTGAAGCCAGTCGACATCGATGGACAGGGCAGTGTCGAGTCAGTTTGGTGTGACATAAGCATAGGGAAATCAAAATTGAGAGTAGGAGTGTGCTATAGGCCTAATGACTGTGATGAGTATAATAAGATATTGTACAGGGAAATAGAGTGGGCCAGTAAATCAGAGAGTCTTATAATGGGGGATTTTAATTTCCCAGATATTGACTGGAATTTGTGGGTTGGTCACTCGCACACTAGCAAGGCTTTTGTGGATTTATTGGATGATTGTTTTCTACATTAGCATGTTCGTGAGGCAACAAGAGGGAGTAATACTCTTGATCTGATTATCAGTAGTGATTCTTCATGCATTAAGAATCTGCAGATAAATGAACCACTAGGTGGCAGTGATCACAGTGTGTTGAAGTGGGATTTACTCAAGGAGGTAACCACCATCAGAGGTAAAGGGAACGGTTTTTGTTTTCGTAAAGGCGACTATGATGGTCTGAGACAGTATTTAAATTCTATACAGTGCGACCAACTGATGATGTTACCAACAGCAAACTCAAAATGGGAAGCATTCAAGGAACTAATCTTGGAGGCTACCAGGCTTTACATACCAACAAAGAAATGTTGTTCAAGGTTTAGGCCTAAATGGTTGTCAGATGAACTAATGAGACATGTGGCAGAGCAGAAAAATGCATGGGATACATACAAATTAATGGGTGACATTGAAGCCTATGATAGATGTAAATTGGTCTGTAACCAAGTCACAAAGGAGATTAGGCAGGCAAAGGCAGACTACGAAAAATCCTTGGCAAAGGATGCAAAGAAAAACAGAAAAGAGTTCTTTACCTATTTAAACTCAAGAAGGAAAGGGATGAATCAGATTGGTCCACTGGATATTGATGGTTCAGCAGTTGAGGATCCTGCTCATGTGGCTAACAATCTAAACGAGTATTTTGCATCTACATTCACACATGAGGAGTTATTGAGGAAGGAGAATGATGTAGGTAAAGTAAACATTGGCAGTGAGCTGGATGATTTTGTAATAACTGAGAGGAAAGCGGAGGAGAGATTGTTGAGGATAAACATAAAAAAGGCACCTGGGGTGGATGGGATCTATCCAGTTATATTAAAGGAGGCAGCAAAAGAAGTAAGCAAACCCCTAGCCATAATTATGAGAGCTTCTTTGGACTCAGGGAAGGTACCCATAGACTGGAGATGTGCAAATGTAACCCCAATTCACAAAGGAGGATCAAAGGCTGACACAAGTAATTATAGACCTGTTAGTTTAACTTCTGTTTCGGGTAAATTAATGGAGGCACTGGTTAAAGAAGTACTGCAGGATCATCTAGACAAGAATTCAGTTATAGCTCAGACGCAGCATGGTTTTGTTAAGGGCAGGTCTTGCCTGACCAATTTGATTGGATACTATGATGTAGTCACAAAAGAACTGGATGCAGGGAATAACTTTGATATTATATATTTGGATCTTAGAAAGGCTTTTGATACTGTTGCACATGGAAGACTGCTGCACAAATTGGAGCAGTGTGGCATTGGAGGCAAATTGCTGCTATGGATAAGGGGATGGTTGAGTGGCAGAAGACAGAGAGTGGTAATCAATGGACACTGCTCAGCGTGGACTAATGTTATTAGTGGAGTTCCTCAGGGTTCAGTATTGGGTCCATTATTGTTTTCAGTGTTTATGAATGATATTGATGATGGTATATCAAGTTTAATGTCCAAGTTTGCAGATGATACAAAGGTTGGCAGGGTTGTTAAGGACACCACTGACGCTGTGCTGCTGCAACAGGATCTGGAAAGGTTGAACAGATGGGCTGAGAGGTGGCAAATGAAGTTTAACATTGACAAATGTAAAGTACTACATATGGGAAACAGTAACCCCAGAGCAACGTATCAACTCTGCGGTACTACACGGACAGTGGTTGAGAATGAAAAGGACCTGGGGGTAATTGTGCAGGCAGATATGAAGTTCTCTGAGCAGTGCAGACGAGCTGCAAGAGTAGCTCATGGTGTCTTGTCAATGATATACAGGAATTTTTATAGCAGGGATAAGGAGGTGATTATTCCCTTGTATAAGGCAATGGTTAGGCCACATCTTGAGTACTGTATACAGGTCTGGAGGCCTCATTTCAAGAAGCATGTAGAGCTGCTGGAACGGGTACAGAGAAGGGCAACAAGATTAGTGAATGGAACAAAGGGTTGCTCTTACCAAGAAAGGCTTAAGTTTTGCAAATTACAGAGTCTGGAGACTAGGCACCGGCAAGGTGATCTGATAGAGGTGTATAAGGCTTTGAATGGTTTGAGCATGCTCAATGCCAATGGAATTCTTCATCTTGCTCAGAATAATCAGCTCAGAGGGCATAAATTCAAACTGAGGAAGGACGGATGTCGGATAGATGTGCGGAAATTTGCCTTTGGCCAGCAGGTGGTTGGTTGGTGGAACCGACTTCCATCACTTGTTGTTGAAGTTGATAGCCTAAACAAATTTAAGGCTCAACTGGACAGGTATTTCGAGCGAACGGAGAGGTGAAATGGGAGTGGAGTGTGTTTTTTTTTTTTTTTTTTTGGCTGATGCTGAATAAGCTTGCTTTCTTGCATCATATGCCTCTACTAATGCTAATGCTAATGAATCCACAAAAGCCTTGCTTGTGTGTGAGTGACCAACCCACAAATTCTAATCAATATCTGGGAAATTAAAATCATCCATTATAAGACTCTCTGATTTACTGGCCCACTATATTTCCCTGTACAGTTTCTTATTATACTCATCAAAGTCATTAGGCCTATAGCACACTCCTACTCTCAATTTTGATCTCCCAATGCTTATGTCACACCAAACTGACTCGACACTGCACTGTCCAGCGATGTCGACCGGCTTCACTTCCTTGGATTTTATGTGTTTCTTAACTAATAGCATAACGCTCTCCTCCCTTCCTATCCTGACTATCCCTTCTGTACACATTGTACTCCCCAAATTCCCGTTCTGCATTCCTTATATCTGTGTGACACCACGTCTCTGATATCCCAACAATATCCGCCTTTGATGCTTTGAGCAATACCTCAAATTCATCAAATTTATTTACCAAACTCCTAGCATTGGTGTAAACGCAAGTATACATTCACCTGTTCCTATTCTTAGCTACCCTAACACAACCCATGTGTTTACTTGTACCGCAATGACTCCCAGCAGTCTCTGAAATATCCTGCATCTTGTTTTCCAGGCTGCTGCTCATTCCAATAGAAGCAGTGGAAGAATCACTTTCACCTCTGCCAGTGGCTACTGTTAATCTATTAGTCCCATTATCCCCCCAAGCTAGCAGTTTTCCGACCCACCTAACACTGCCTCGATAGCATCAGCAAATATTCTTGCACCTTTTCTATTTAAGTGTATCCCATCCTTGTAGAAGCAGTCTCTCCTGTTAACAAGTACAGACTACGCTGAAAAAAATTCTACCCCTTAAGCCTTGCACAATCTTTCCAGGGCCGAATTGATCAACAAGGCTCTCATCATATACTCCCTCCAATCATGTCTTAGCAGAATTGCAGACACTTTCAAATTCAACCCTAATTCACGGCTTTTTTTCAACAGTGACCTGTACTTGTTAAGTAATTCTTCCGGTCTTTTACTCTTAATATCATTAGTGCCAACGTGTACAACTATGTCACCTTTTGTGCCCTTAAAAGATGATATCCGCTCTACAGCGTCATCAACCTTTGCCCCTGATCCTGTTCCACCTATCCTTTTTACAAAGCATGTTCCCCGTTTGTCTTTCACAATATGTTCCTTTCAAAAGAGTCTTTTATGTTTAATCATATCATCATATCATGGAACCATAGTAAGAAAGTGATATTTGATTTTTAAGATAATTAAAAATATATCATTTAAAATAACTTTAATTTTTATTTATACAGGTAGTTCCTGACTTTACGAGTTAATTCATTCCTAGCGCATGCTTGTAAAGCGGGAATTTATTTCCCTTGAACATAATGTTAAAAATTGCGGTTACATTCTCAACAATGAAATTAGTTTGCTAATTAATTTATGTTTATACAATGATTGATTTATCCAAAGAAATAAAAACGTAGCCTGTAAAATCAAGCAAATTATAATAATAAAGAAAATTATTTATGACTTACAAATGTTAAAGAATATTTATTCTTCATCATCATCATCATCATCGACTAAATGCACACTTGTTGATCACTCATCATTATTGGCTCGGCACTCATTGGTTTGTTGCACAAGGAGTTGTCTTCTTCAGAAATGCTTCAAGAGGCATTTGTTTCCAAGATAATCTTCTCTTTTCTTTATAAATTTCAATAGCATGCATAAGCATTTTTTAACGGAACACACAAATTGCAACTAACACGATTTGAATGGAGTAACAAGTTTACGAAGCTTTAAAAAAAAGGTGGATGAAGAGAAGATTCTGAAAATTTATTTATGTTTTTTATATGATTGAAGATTTCAGTAAAGGGGTAACACATTTCATCATAATAATGTAAAAAACCACACAATTCCAGCTATTGGTATTTTTGCAAATACAATAACATGGGTTTACTACCCGTTTATAATTTCTTGCAGTAAAGCCCAATAACCCAGAAAGTGCAAATTGTTTTTATTGTTTTATGGTCATGACCTCCAGAAATCAGAAATGTGTTTTAGGAAAATATCACAAAGCTGTTCAAAATTGGTTCTTATAACAGAACATATAATAACAATGAAAGTGTAGTGCATTTTAATGATTTGAATTGGTAACTAATACAATTTACACTATAAAAATGACGTCTTAGAGAGTTATATAGCAAAAATTTCAACTTCCGAGGTCATGGGACGAATTACCAAATAATGTGTTGTTGGGTTCACATTACGATATTTTCACAATATGATGGTGTCTCTGGAATGGATTAATATCGTAAAGCGGGGTACACTGTATTGTATAGCTACACATGGTTTGAAATGCAGCATTTATGAATGTTTAACATTCATTTTTTGCAGTTAATGTTCAAATGTTCACATTTTCGATATTTTTGATAGTTGATACTTGGAAAAAAAAAAAAAAAAAAAACATAAACCCAGGAATTCGTAAAGCAGGAACTGCCTGTATTTATACTTTTATAAATATTTAAAGGAAAGTTCAACAGTGGACTACAGAACACCTTTCTGAGGTCAAGTAAATGATTTATATTATATTCTTTATAATTCTGACCAATACAAATAAAATAATATACACCATGTAAATGTTAAAAATGTTTTTAACTTTTGTAGGAAAAAAGCACTAACCATATCATGCAACTATTACGGTAGTACTTGGCAAGTGCATTCTGCTACCTGAATACTAAGATACCCTAATGAATTAAAATAAATAACAAACAAAACTAAAATGACACTCATTTTAAAGTGCAAATGCACAACTTCCAACAAAAGAGACATACTCCTTACACTACATGCACACACCAAAAGAAGAGTACCACATCCGCAAAAAAAAAAAAATTGAATTAAGGGAACTCGGCACTTCTGAATTCCAGGATCACATTTGAGTCATTAACCACTATCCAGCAAAATGGATATCCCTATACAATCTAAATACAAATAGAAAGTAACGAACAACTATTAAAAAATAACATATGCCACGATCACCATCATCTATAATTTATATGAATAAATATAACAAACAAAATGCAAATTCATATGTTGACTGCTCCAGTTGGAGCAGTACAAATCAGCCCTTCTGGACTATCAGCTTTCCATTCATTGCTATCCTGTTTCCTGTTATATCTTTGGCCAGTGTAAGCCCCTTTCTTTGAATGTTCTTATGCTATTGCCTTTCCATTTTGCTTCAGATAGCTTAGCTGATCTCCCTTCTGTCATCTATTCTATATTCCCATATGCTTTAAGTTTGCTTCCCTTATCTTTGATCAGATATTTATTTTCCGAATTTTTTTTTATTTCCTCATTTGCGATGTGGTCTTACACTACATGCACTATTGCACCATTGTTTTACGCCATTTGTTCCATATTAGTTCCATTTATTTTTCTTGACAACTCAAGAGGTCTTATATATGAATTAGTCTGCAACTGCAAACAGGTCTACATAGGAGACTCTAAAAAAAAGTGCAAAAACACAAAAAAGGCATCCAGTACAGAAGAGTGAATAAATCCATACTTTGGCTAAGGTTTTCCCCATAATTTTTAATTATTATTTTAATTAAATAAAAATAGCATAACTTTAATGCATCCATATTTTAATATTTGTTGTTCTCACCTCTCCATTTATATTTTAATCATAAATAATAGATAGTAGCCAGTTATAGCAGCTGTAGTTTCCATTTCTCTAATAATTCAATTAAGCTACATGGCACCTAACATAACTAGACCTTTAAATTACATAATTTACTAATGATCGTCTCTGTCTGTAATCTTGACATAATGGCCCATGAAATTATAAAAAGAAGTTGCTATATGGCACCACTGCCTCATTCCAATTTAAATCATTTTTCTGTTTCCTTCAATCCTCACTGAAAATTTCCATTTTTATATAAACTTTTTATTCCATTTGAAAGAGTATATTTCTGGGTACATTATTGAATCCTTTTTTGCAAATCCTGAATACATGTTCTTGTTATGTTATCTTCAATTTGCTATACTTTGTCTAAATTGAAAATATTTGAACCTGGTCTCTCCTGTTTGGCCTAAAACTTGACTTTTCTTCCCAAAGTTATATTCAGTCAATACTTCTAATCCCCTTCACTAAGATTTTATTTGGCATTTGATAAAGTGGGCAATTAGAGCCATATGCCAACTTCTGTATAAGATATTTGCATTTTACCACTCTGCCACCCTTTTTCTTAATGGAAGCTAAAGTGGTGAAAACTATGTCGGTCTCTCTCTCTCTCACTCAGAAAAAAGTTCTTAGTTCTTATATCTGGGATGTACCCTAGTTTTTACCACCTGATAAAGAGAAAAAATTCCCCACCCCCTTATGTTTACTTTACTCATTGCTTTTAAAGTAAATATAAGTTACAAAATCTCCAATCAGATTTTGTAACTTATACAGCTGCTGTTTTTAAGAATAACTTATTTGGTCAATAATTATTATGGTCCCAAATCTTAATTAAAATTAAGATTGATTGAGAAGAAAGAACTGTAAATAACTTCATGCCATTTGATAACCAGTGCTGACTTTGCTCCCAAATATATGTATATTAGATTTCCTTGAACCGCAAAGCTATCATCACCTGAAGAGAGAAGTATTACTGGAAGTCTGTGAACCGCTGTCCAAAAGTTTTTCCATGGTTAATGGAATTTGTTGGGAAAAGAATTTTCTCTTTGCTAGCACTTACAAATATGAAATTAGCAAAAAACTAAATTGGCTGACAAATTCCCACCTCTGAAACAGCTTGCTTGCAGCCACATCAAATATCTCTTCTAACACTGACATCCTTCAAAGCGAGGTGCACTGCAAATTTTTTGTTCATCACTGATTTTTTTTTTTTTTTGTCAAGAGAAAATGAACTACACTGCAAAACTTTTGCCGACTCCTCGTTCATCTTCAATGATACTCCATAGAAGAGACAAACAACAAAAATACAATAAGTAACTGCCTGTATGCATTTCAGTACACACTGACTTTTAGCATTAGCATAAATAGAAGCATATGATGCAAGAAAGCAAGCTTATGTAGCATCATCCAAAAAAAAAACAAAAAAAAAACATTTCACACCTCCATTCCCTCTAAACGTTTGTCCAGTTCCTTCTTGAATTTATTTAAGCTATCAACTTCCACAACGACAGATGGAAGTTTGTTCCAACAATCAACAACCCGCTGGCTAAAGGCAAATTTCCTCACATCTATTCTATAACTGTCTTTCCTCAATTTGAATTTATGCCCCCTCAGGTTCGCAATCTGAGCAGGAGGAAAGATTGAGCCTAGTCTCCAGATGCTGCAATTTGCAGAACTTAAGCCTTTCTTGGAAGGACAACCCCTTCATTCCCCTCACCAGTCTTGTTGCCCTTCTCTGTACTAGCTCAAGCAACTCTACATCCTTCCTAAAATGAGGCTTCCAGACCTGTACGCAGTACTCAAGGCATGGCCTGATCATTGCCTTATACAAAGGGATAATCACCTCCTTTCCCCTACTAGCAAAATTCCTGTATATCATTGACAATACCCCATTACCTGCTCTGGCAGCTTGTCTGCAGTGCTCAGAAAACTTCGTATCTAACTGCACAATTAATCCTCCCAGGTCTTTTTACTTTTCTACCACCCTAAGTGTAGTACCACACAGTTGGCACATTAATCTGAGGTTACTTCTATCCATATGCAGTACTTTGCATTTGTCAATATTAAACTTCAGTTACCACTTCTCAGCCCATCTGCCCAAATTTTCTAGATCCTGTTGCAGTAGTACACTGCCATTACTGTCATTAACAACCCTGCCAACCTTTGTATCATCTGCAAACTTCAACATTAAGCCTGATATACCTTCATCAATATCATTGATAAATATACAAAACAACAGTGGGCCCAACACCGAACCCTGGGGGACTCCACTAATAACATTAGTCCACAAAGGGCAGCGCCCATTGATTACCACTCTCTGTCTTCTTCCATTCAACCACCCTTTTACCCATTGTTGCAATAGATGTGCAGAAATTCACATTTAGCCAGCAGATGGTTGATAGTGGAACAAACTTCCATCTGTTGTAGTGGAGGTCAGCAACTTAAATAAGTTTGAGTCAGAACTAGACAAACATTTGGATAAAATGGGAAGGGGTTTTTTTTGTTTTTTTTTTTAGCTGATGCTATATAAACTTTCTTTCTTGCATCATATGCCTCTACTAATGCTAATGCAACTTGCCCTTAATACCATACTGCTCCAATTTGTACAGTAGTCTTCCACGTGCAACAGTGTCAAAAGCTTTCCTGAAATCCAAGTATATGATATCAAAATTATTTTTTGCATCCAGTTCCTTTGTAACCACATCATAGTATTCAATGAAATTTGTCAGACATGACTTTGCCCTAACAAACCCATGCTGTGTGTGAATTATTACTGCAGTCTTATCTAGAAGATCCTGCAGTGCATCTTTAACCAGTGACTCCATTATTTTCCCCGGAACAGAAATTAAACTAACTGGTATGTAATTACTCGCGTCACCCTTAGATCGCTCTTTTTGAATTGGCGATACATTTGCACATTTCCAGCCTGAGTCCACTGATGCTCTCCGTAATTATGGCCAAGGGTTTGCTTACTACTTTTGCCTTCTCCTTTAATATAACTGGATAGATCCCATCCACCCTGGGTGCCTTTCTTATGTTTAACTTCAACAATTTCTCCTCCACTTTGCTCTCAATTATTACAAAATCATTAAGCACCCTGTTACAGTTTGATAAACTTCTGCAATTCACTTCCCTTAATAACTCTTCATGTGTGAATATAGATGCAAAATACTCATTCAGTTCGGCAGCTATCTGAGAATGATCATCTACACTCAAACCATTGATATCAAGTGGACCAATCTGATAATCGGACCCTTACTTCTAGAGTTTATATAAATGTATAGTGGCAGTTATATGTTATTTTAGTTCTTTTTTCTCGTGTGTAGAAAAAGGAACAAAATAAGTTCATGTGAACAAGGAATTAGCAAAGATTACTTTAAATAATGCTAAAAATGAACCTCATTTTCATCATTGTATTACTGTGATGTGGATAATTGCCTTCTCATGATAGAAATAACCCACAAAGACTAGGGCTCATTTAAAAGGAGTTTTGATGAGTATATGTTATTAATAAAGTTTTAATTTGTTGCGTGCATGCGTGTGTGTGTGTGCGTGCATGTATGTGTTTTGGATTACACTAATGATAGCAGGATACTGATAAAATATGTGTGATTTACTCATTCATTGTGAATTCTCAGATTTGGGTTTAATTTAAGGCTTATTTCTTTCACTCATGCAATTAAAACAGAAGCATCTGAGGATGTTTAATTTGACTTTTAAAGGAATCATTTGCCATCATATCAGATGATTTGTATTGTGGTAGTCAAATTTTCCCTTCTGTAATTCATTGTACTTTGTTTGCTTCTTTCATCTTGTAACTGCATCATATTATACTTATAAATACATTGTCTACCTAAATTTTAAGTTTAAAATTTAATCTATTTAGTTATGATTTAACACTTTAACAAAGCTGTGGTTAATGGCTGAGAACTCAGATATATAAAAAAATAAGAAATATTTCTTTTTAATAAAAATTCATGTGTTCAGTAGAAATTTGTTATATATGTTATTTTGTAAGAAATGCAAATTGTAGACCTATAGTTTTTATTCCAATTATAGTTAACTATTTCTTTCTTTTTTTTTTTTTTTTGTTATTTTATTATATATAGACCTTTATGTACAATGACCTGTACATTTATAACATCAAGAAGAACCAGTGGCGTTTAATTCACTGTCCTAATTGTCCACCTCCTCGTTGTGCACACCAGGTACATATTATTTAATATTTAGGAATGTTATCTGTTTTAAAGAATTGGTAATTCAAATTGATTTCTGTTATCATTCTTCAAATAGACCTCTGGGGTTGGGAAAATTCATATTCACAAACGAGGCGGCGGTTCAAAGATCGTCTGGGGGGAATGCACGAATACTATAAAATCTGCGGATTATGGGAAGTCCGCCGTAGCGGAACATTTTTGAGAGAAGCATCATCAGATCTCCCCGGACGAAGCTGTCATTGTCGACCATGCACATAGGTTTTGGGACCGCAAGTGGCTTGAGAGCTTACGGATTTGTTCTTCTCAGAACAATACCATTAACAGAGACAGGGGAATTCGTATTCATCCCGTCTTTGAGGCGGTGATTCTCAGACGGGATGATCAATTCTGCCTGGCACGCTCCCGAGCCATTTCCGGTTCCAGTGCGCATGACGAGAATACTGCCCATGCTCCTGTGGAATCACATGCTGAGAGCCGTGAGCCTGCTGTTATTTAAGGATGTGTTGTACCATAAAAATCTTACTGTTGAGAAAGGAGGCGGATGCCTCTGAAAGCTTCGGGATTTTAGCGGTTTTAGCTCATTGTTTTATCGGTATTTTAGTGGTTTTATTTTCATTATTTTATTGCTTTTATTTTCTTATATATCTTATATATATTCTATATTTATTGTAAATAGATTGTATATTTTTATTCTACATTAATTTAAAGAAAAGTTTTGTTATTTCATTAGTTCTATGTATATATTTTACAATATTAAAGTAAATTAAAAGTAATTATTTCAGCAACGGTTGGTGTTCGTGTGTAATTTTTGTGAATCTGTTATCATTCTAAATAATTAAGAATCCAGGATTTTTTTTTTTCCTATCACTTTTTGCCATTATCAGTATTGTTCAGTAAAAGCATAGAAGTAAATATTACAAACATCTGTAAACAAATATTAAAAATATTTTGCTTAATAAGTTAACATGAATTTTTTCATGTTCAGTATTAGAAAAATACAGTATTTTTCTAATACTGTATTCTATTAAAATAAAGTACAGTATTAGCAAAAAGGCCTTGAGTGTCAGGAATAAGCATACAGAAATACATATTGCTACAATCGAAAAAACATCAAAATAAAATTTTATTAAACATATACAGTGAGAATTAAGAAATAAAAATTTAATGAAAGAAGAAAATATACGGAAACATATATTTTGAATAAAGTTTTATTTTAACGTTCCATTGGTTGTAGCAATATTTATTTCCAGTATAAAGTACAATAAACGGAAAATTTTTATAGAATAAAAGCTAAAACACAGATAGAAATAAATGTGATAAGAATATACAGATAAACAATATAAGTGATAAGATACTAAAATTAAAATTAAAAAAAAAAAAAAAAAATACACAAAAAAAGCTTTTAGAGTGATGTGGTCATTTTGCAACTTTAAAGAAAAGTAGTATTGCCTCGTTATATTGCAGAGAATCAGAAAACATAAGACACGTGCTCTCAGCAGACCAATGTAGATCATGAATGGTGACTAAGACAGAAAAATATAGAAGAGAAATGTGGGAAGAGAACATCAGCTGTCAGACTCTGCAAAAGTAGAATAATGTACATCAGCCACATTACAAGTTTATCCTCACTATCCATGTCAAAATGCGAATAATTTATAGCAGAAATAGCAGCTATTTCTTGTATTTAATTTCTTGTCAGGGTCCACATTAAACTGGCAGATCTTTTTGGGATCCATTAGTTTAGTGGACATAAGCTTCTTCTTGAGTTTTCAAGATTTTTTTAAAAATTATTTAATTTTTTATTTAAATAATGATAATTCAAGCCTTCTCTGTATAGTTGTATTTGTTGCATCCACACCAGTTGCGGTTCATTATTTGACGGCATCTTGAAGAAATGTAAACAGTATGCTTTGCCTGCTTTGGACAATTTTGCTTTAGTTTTAAGGAAAAAAATGCTACTTTGCATTGTTTTTCTCTCTATACTGTCTGGGGACACTATTGTCCCTCCAGTGACACAGCTTGGGCTTAATTACCATTCACTTTAGAAAAAACTATTTTAACCACAAGCTAATCTAAAGTTCCTAATACTGTTCTTAATTGAATAACATCTCCAAAAAAGATGAATCCGTTATTCATTAAAAACTCAGTTACACTGTTGTTACCAATTTTGGAGCTATTTGGCTCTACCATTAGACAACAAGCCTCAGTTGTGTTGAGCAGTTAATAAATGTATTGCAGCTAAACTGAGCAGTGTGTATATGTATGTGCATCAAAAAACACCAGTTGAAAATGTAACTTGCATTACACCTATAATACAACCTCTATACTGGGCTACCATTATTTTCTGAAACTATTTCAATTCTTTACTAATTTGAATGTTTTTGCTTTATTAATGTAGAATTTCTGAATCATCCTTCAGAAAGAACAGTTAGTTGAGGGGAGAGACTGGTAAAGAGATCCCTTGATAGGCATGATCTGGATGAAACATGAGCATGTACAAATAAATAAACATTGTTATATTACATAAATGTTTGTATATATATTAATTGGTGCTAATGAGCATCCAGTCTTTTTGTCATAAAAATCCTATATGTTAATGTTATTCTTCTGTTGAAGATGTTAAAAACCCAAAATAATCACCATATATATGGTCCTTGAGGCTTGTCACAGATATTATTTCAGGTATGAAAAGCTAGAACTTGCAACCTGGGAGTCTCAAAGGCAGATGGAACTGATATATGTTGTGGCCAATAAATGTAATGCTGTTCAAGACAAAAATGTTGCATATCACAATTGGCTTGCATGGAAATCTCCAAGTTCATTTTCTACCTACACCAAAGCTCACAAAAATTGTAATGCAGTTATTAATCAATCCTAACCAAACTTTGAGCAGGCTAAGAGTAGCAAACTTGCTTCTTGTATAAACGTTAGTTGTGCATTCTGGTATCTTACCAAAGTTTTTGGCCGCAACTTTTGTCCATCTGTACTTCCACCTTTGTTAAAACCTGATCATTCTATTGCCACCTCAGCTAAAAATAAAGCTGACCTGCTAGCATTTGCCTTTTCTTCTAACTTTTGTATTTATGATCTTTGTAAACCACCACCCACTATTCCCAGGCCACTCCACCAAATGCTTCCTGTGGTCTTCTGTCAAAAAGATCAAAAGAATTTTGAACAGTTTTGATGCCAGAAAGCTACAGGTCCTGATGGTATTTCTCCAATTATTCTCAAAACCTGTACTCCCAAGTTTTCTCCTTTTCTGCATTGCCTTTTTATACCTTCTTATTCTGCTGGTGTTTTTCCTTCTGCTTGGAAATTTGCTCATATCCAGCCAGTTCCTAGAAAAGGGTGACAGATCCCTCCCATCCAGTTATTATCCCATTGCATTTACCTCTACTTTTTCCAAAGTTAAGGAGACATCCAATCAATGATTGCTTGTTTTGGGTTTTATTTGTGACTAATGCTATATTTTTTTGATGACTAAGGCTATTATGCACCACTGGTGATGTACTGGCCCATCTGTGGACAAATTTTCAATGGAGAAGTTTGGTGAAACTTGAACAGTTGCTCTTGACTTTTCGAAGGCTTTTGATCATGTTTGGCATAAAGGTCTTCCAAATACAGTCTGTCTCCGACATACGTAAGAGATACCTTCCAGGACTTCTTACATAAGTCGAGTTTTACGTAACTTGGGAATGACTAATAAAATATTGTTACTATATCTCTAATATACAAAAACTACAAAATGTTTTTATAGTTACAAAATTACAAAAATCACATAATATCCTCAGAAGAATTAAGAAAAATAGTTAAATACCATAAATTAAAAACTATCTAGGGACAGCAGTGAAGTAGTACCACTTTCATTTATTCTCTTAGACGGCACCATGATAGCGGTCAAAATGAAACTTTCTTTAAAGAACTTCACTAGGTTAAGTTACAAGAGATGCTGTTACACCTTACAACATGTGAATGAAGCACACATTACACGATGATAGTTTGATGTGAAGTTGTGAAAATTGTTGGACAACGTGAATTTCAACTTCACCACAGTAACCCGGTGTTTAACAAATATTACATACAAAATGCAAACAAAAGCTCCCTCTTCGCTCTCAAACAAAACTGAACTGAATCTACAATCAGGAAAGAAAGGAAGGAAAGGATGTAGAGACAAAGGGCTAGAGTGTAATTCTCCTAAGAAATATAGCCGACCGGGCTAGCCGAGTGGGTAAAGTACCTGCCCGGCAACCCAGAGGTCGCGGGTTCGATTCCCGCCTCGGGCTTGGATCAAAGTACTGCAAAAACCTTGGGAGGTGCAATATGGCCACAGAAGCCGATGCGCCAACAACTACCAAATCAATCAAAATCCTAAGAAATAGCTGATGGGACACAGACCATGTGGTTTGAATGCTGTGGGGATTTCTCTGAAGTGCTTCGACGTAGTTCACCTGTCTCAAACACATGTTGTTGAATATTTCTTCAGAATTTTTAAAGCAGAAAATGAAATGTTAACTCTAGTTATTTACCTAGATTCTAATTACACTGCAAATTATTATCCAACATAGTTTGTATGGGAACAGAAATAAAAACTTATACTTATTGTTCCTTCATTCGACTTCACTCTTAAAAATTATACAGAAAGTATCTTTACGATTTTACCAAAAAAATTTACGTCCGAAATTGTGTAACTCGGACTTACAGAATTTGAGAACTAACTGTAAGCTTCTAGCTTATTGATTATCAAGTGTTTGGTGCATTGGGTATCCATTTTTCTCTCTGACTGCTCACCGCAGGTGATGGCTCGGTCTTCTAACATTTTCTAGTAATGTTTCCCAAGATTCATTTCTTTCTCCCACTATTTTCCCCATGTATATCAATGACCTTCCACTGAAAATCCTATCCATAGTTTTGCAGATGATAGCACATTGCATTCCACCTTCCACTGTGAGAAAACTTTCCTGCACAAACAACTTCATCTTCTCAAATGTCCATCACTAATTCCTTAATTGCTGATCTCTGGTAATTGTCCAATGAGCCAAAGATAGCTTCGTTAATTTCAGTCATTCTAAATTTCAATTTCACTCCTGGCTTACTTGCACCTTGCAAAAAGGAATCTAATATTCCTATGCTTACCTTCGATGACACTCAGATCTCTAGACAAGATCACATATCTCTATTTGGGATTACCCTGACTTCTAATCTCACTTGGGATAAGCATATCATGAATACTGTTTCCTCTGCATCTAAAAAAAAGTGGGTTTTCTTTTGCCCTCAGCATTGCTTTTCTTCTAAACAACTTCTCACCTATGCAGATCTCAAATCCATCCTGCCATGGAATATTGTTCTCATATCTGGAGTGGTGCACCCAAAACTTCTCCCAGGCTTAATTAAGTATTAAAAGAAGCAGCAAAAGAGGGAAACAAACATTTAGCCATCATTATGAGAGCAACCCTACAGTTTGGAATTGTGTAAATGTCTTCCAAATTCACGGGGGGGGATCAAAAGTTAAAGTGAGGAAAATAATGGGGTTCAACGTTTAAGAAGTAATGCAGGATCGTCTTCACAGAGATAGTGTTGTCTGACCAATCTGATTGGATACTATAATGTAACAACAGAGAAACTGGATGCAAAAAAAAAAATTTTGATATCATATACTTAGATTTCAGGAAAGCTTTTGATACTGTTGCATATAAAAGACTGCTGAAAGAATTGGAGCAATGTGGCATTAAGTGTAAGTTACTGCTATGGATAAAGGGATGGTTTAGTGAAAAAAGACAAAATATTGGTTATTAATGAACACTGCTCTTCTTGACTGTTGTTATTAGTGGAGTCCCTCAGTGTTCAGTGCTGAGCCTCTTATTATTTTTAGATTTATTATTGTTATTGGTGAAGTCTTATTAGGTTGAATATCTAAGTTTGCTGATACAAAGTTTTGCAGGGTGGCTAATGGGAATCAGATATATCACTGTAACAATACTTAGAGAAATTAGGCAAATCAGCACAGATGGCAATTGAGGTTTAACATTGATAAATGCAAGGTACTGCATATGGACAGAATAACATATTAACTGGGTATGTTATTCTGGGTTTATTCTGCTTCAGTTGGTTTTCCACACTTAAGGTGGTGGAAAACAAAAAGACCTAGGGGTAGTATTAGAGTTCTCTGAGCACTGCAGACAGGCTACTAGGACATCCTCATGGGGTTCTTTTTGAATAAAGGAATTTTGCCAGCTGGAAAGAAGGTGATTATCCCATTGAACAAGGATAAGCTGTACCTTGAGTACTGCATACAGGTTGAAGTCTCAATTTAGGATAGATGTGTTGGAATTGGTGCAGAGAAGAGCAACAAGATTGGTTAGGGGTACAAAGGCTGCTCTTACCAGAAACGTCTTCAGTTCTGTAAATTGCATCGTCTAGAAACTAGGCACCTGTGATGATACCTGATTGAAGGTGGCTTTAAATGTATTGAGTAAGCTAAACGATGGTGGCATTCTTATTTTTCTCAGATGTCACAAGGGAGCATAAATTTAAATTTAAAAAATGATGGTTGCAGGATAGTTGTGTGTGAAAATTTGATTTCACCTAGAGACTAACAGCTTGTTGAAACACACTTTAAGCTGGTATTGTAGAAGTGAGTAATTTGAATAAATTTAATGAAGGATTAGACAAATTTTAGAGGGGATGGATAGGTTTTTTTTTTTGCCAACGCTGTATGTTTGTATCAGTTTTCATTACTAATATTAAAATATTGCGCTCATAAAACATCAAACAAAACATTGAGCCAAAACTTCATTATAGAGAGGTGTCATATCATTGTATGGAGGTAAATAATTTTGTTGTGAAATTGAAACCTTTGAAATGTCTTCAAAAATAAAGCCATTATTTACTTCTGTTTTTTTTTTTTTTCCCCTTTTGTTCTAAGTAATTTAGATAAAATGATATGCAGTTGGACACTGTCACTTGTGGATTTTAGTCATGAATTTTATTATTGGCAGAAAACATTTTTTGATCACAGCCTCTGTCACTCATGGCTGAGCTTAAGCTCAGCTTATTATAGTTAAATGCTTACTTTTCTGTGTATTGTAAATTACATTTTTGTTTTATTTTACACTAAAATATGATAAATAATCTGCTAATTTATTGTATTAATTATAAACAACACATCTTACATAAGGTTGCCTTCCTAATAACTGGATGCATATGATAAGGGGGGGGGGAATGAAATTTAAAACCATACTTATTGATAGCTAGGCAAGTGGTATAAACATATTAAAAGAATAATCAAAAATATAAGTAGTAATCTTGTATATATACACTGAAAGGACCGAATTCATGGGATCCTGGTTCCTGGGCAACATGACGCTGTCACTCCTCTCGCTAGTGGACAAACTCACTGCTTGGCAGGTATATAGGTACACTGCATTCATGTAGATGATAACTTGATGTCAGTATGAATAAACGTCATGAGTTAACCAATTTTGAAAGAGGGGTGATAGTGGGTGCCCGACGCATGGGTCACTCTATCACGGAGTAGTACAGAAATTGTACTATCCCTGTTCGACAGTATCAAGAAGGTATCGGGAATACGCCATTTCCAGAATAATATCTCATTGTGAACAGCGCTGTGGGCGGAGAAAAGTGATGGATGAATGTGGCCATCTGTCTCACATTGTTTCAGCCAACCGGAGAGCAACAGTGGCACAATTCACCACTGACTTCAACAAGGGAAGTGCCAGAAACGTCTCCACCAAGACCATCAGGCGATCATTAGCCGCAGTAGGTTATGGGACCCACCAGAGTCCCATTGTTAACACCACGACACAGGACTCTATGCCTCAACTGAGCGAAAGAACATTGGCACTGGACCTTGGATGATTGGAGATGGGTCTCCTGGTCCAATGAGTCCCTTTCCAGTTATTTCAAGCGGATGGGAGGGTGTGTATCTGGCGGATACTGCACAAAGCTATGCACCCATCATGTCAACAAGGAACTGTTCGGGCAGGTGGATGGTCGGTAATGGTCCGGGGCATGTTGAATTGGCACACGTTGGGACCACTGGTACATCTAGACGCATCTCTGAATGGTCCAGGTTACGTGTCCATCCTTGCAGGTCATCTGCATTCCTTCATGGTCATCGTGCACCCACAGGGCAATGGATTCTTCCAGCAGGACAGTGCACCTTCCCACTGAGCTTTAGTGACTAGAACATGGTTCGAGAGCATTCTACAGATTTTACCACCCTGGAATGGCCTTCCTGTTCACCGCACGTGAACCCTGTGGAGCATCTTTGGGATGCTGTGAAAAGGTCTGTTCAAGCTTTGGATGCGACAGAATTATGGACAGCGGTGCAGCAAGCATGGATGGAAATGCCTGTGTGGAACACTTTCATGAACTAGTGGACTTGCCATGTGACTTCCCTTATCTGGGTCAAAAATGGGCCTACCTGTTACTAGGTAGGTATCCCATGATTTCTATCCACTCAGTGTAAATCCATATTGTTATAATGTATATAATATAATAGTGATTAAATAATATATTATTAGCATTAACAAAGACTGAGATGATATGCAAGGAAGCTAGGCTTATTTAGCATCTGTCTTAAAAACACTGTCACCTGATTTCATCCAGATGTCTGTTCCGAACCTTCCTTAGATTTATACAATGCTTTAGTTCTACAAGATTATTTTTCAAGTTGTTTCCAGTAGTTAATAGCCCTTTTGCTTAAATACAGTTTTCTTCAAAACTTACAACTATCCTTTCTTTATTTAAGTACATATGCTCTTATCTGTGCTACTTACTAAAGTAAAATGATATTCTCTTCAAAGCCCTAAATGCCTTACTCAAATCTCATGCATGTCTGGTCTTGAGATTTTGCAACCCGCAAAACTGAAATTCTCTATAGAAATACTCTTTTATACCAGTAACTAACCGTATTGCTGTTTGCTTTCCTTTTTTTATACAAATCAGTACCAATCCTCGAAATAAACTCTTCGAAATTGTACAGTATTCAAGATGTGCCTTAACTAGCACTTTACATAATAGAACAATAATCTCTTTATCACTACCTGTTTATTGCTCATTATTAATAACCTTTTTATCCCTACTAGCAAAATCTGCACAACGCAGAACACCGTGTGTTATCTTGGCAACCAGGCTACACTGCTCTTTCATGAAAAAGTTGGAATCTCACAGAATTCTCATAATAATATTAATATAAAAAATGCTCTCACAAATATTTAAACTCTACAACCAGGTGGCCTTTTATTCAGCACACATTTGACAAAATCAGTGGCTAGTCAATATGTATAAATAATATAAATAATGCTAAAATAATATCTTCAGTGATCTTCTGAAGCATAACCCCACAAGTGGAATGGTCTTAGTGTACTTCCTGTGTCTACTGTATTTTTATTTTATGTACTTGAATAGGCAGTGACAGTTTCTCAAAGAGGAGGAGAGTTGTGGATTTTTGGAGGAGAGTTTGCAAGCCCTACCAGATCTCAGTTTTACCATTATAAAGATTTTTGGGTATTTCACTTGGCTGAACATAAATGGGAAGAGGTTAAGGCTGCAGGTGGGCCATCTCCCAGAAGTGGACATCGAATGGTTATATGCCAGAAGCAATTGATGGTCTTTGGTGGATTTCAAGAAACCAGTAGGTTGGTGCACTGTTTCTAAATTAATATTCATATTTAGCAAATTTGTATAAATTTATTTATTCTAAAGTGGCTTGACATAATATAAATAAACTAGAATACCCGCAGGGAATATTTCACCAAAACTGTTTTGGAGAAGAAGTAAAGATTAATATTAAAGTAATTACAAAAACCTTTCCCTCAGCTCCCTTTGCTGCTAGGTAAGTTGTCAGTGGGATGGACTTGGATAAACAAAAATTACAGTTTTTGCACAAAAATTATCAGGACAAAAAAATTATTGCACAAAAATTATTACCCAGAATCTGCTATGTAAAGTAAGCAAAAATGCCAACCAAAAATGCCAGATTTGTTGAAAGTGCGACCCCAGATTTGATGACAAAAGCAAAAAAATTACCTTCTCTTCAAAATAAATGGCAAGTCAGTTTCACTGACAGCTAAATCAATTCTCGGGATTTGAAAATCGGTTGGAAAATTGTTTGGAAATTTTTTTTCCCCTCAATTTTGCTGAAAAATAAAACCTATTACAAAAGGAATCAGTCAAATGCTTGTTTAGTCTTTCTGAGTTATTCAAATTCAAAGAGCATTCTGGACAGAGGGACATAAGCAAATTATTATATAGGTTGGTCAAGTAAAAAAATCATTGTAAATAGTAAAAAATTATCGTACATTGAATAATATCATCCTTTATCAAAAATTGCAGAATATGCAATTTTTGATAAGGGACGCAGAATAACATCTGAAACATTAGATTCTTTGTTACAATGACAGTTAAAATTGTTTTGGCATTTCTGGTCTTCATCGGTCCTAAATACTCTTAATGAATTCTTTGTTCCATAAAGTGCAATGTTGCAAAAATTAGTAGTACACACACATTTGAGTGACCATGGTTTTTAAGTCCATGACTATGAATGACAATGTTCTTGTATTATCTGTCTTATGAGCTCCTCTGGCTTTATGTGGTTCCTAAGAGTATAAACAGGAAACTAATTATTTGAATGTGATCTCATTTGTAAGTTAATCCCGCCTACATTATAACTTTCAAGATAAATTATAATATTTTTCTTTCAGGGATTACAAATATTTCAATGATATCTACCTATTTGACCTGGAGAATTACCGGTGGAATAAGCTGGACCCAGGTGGTGTTGGTCCATCTCCTCGTTCAGCTTGCCAAATGTCACCACTCATAAATGGTAGGATTCTGTTATATGGTGGATATTCAAGGGATAAAGTAAAAAAGGAAATAGACCATGGTGTAGTACACTCGGACATGTTTATTTTGCAGTCTGAAGGTGGGTTTTTCTACCTTGTTTTCTGTGAAAAAAAATTTTTTTAATGATTTGCAACTCATTTAATTTTAGCAAGAGCTTATGTTTTTTACAGTACTCACCTCTTAATCCATGTAGTTCGAAGACATGGAATTTAAGTGAAAGTTAAGTTAAATTAAAAATGCCCCAAGAAAAAAAAGTGCATTCACTTTACTTAGGTTGTCAAACATGTTTAAAACTAATGTGAACTAAGCAACCAAGGGTCTTAATGGAAGACTTTCATAAAACGTCATCAATTGGTTATTTCAAGGAAGGAAGGTTGTGTGTGTGGTTTTATAGATGACACCTAATTCCCAAGATGCTCAGCCTACACATATTGGAAATTTTATATGAAGAAGAAGAACTCTTTATTGAATACAGAAGACACATTGCTGTACACAACACCCTTCACGGCTACAAGCCAGGGATTACAGGGAATGCAAGCCATATGTGTTAGGTGCCATATTGAGGAAAGGTTGCTGATAGTTTTGTATTACATTTTGCGAATTCTGACAGAACTATTCTATAGCTAAAGCTTCACATAATAATAATTTCTGATTTGAATTTCATTTCCTTAAGGTTATTGCTGAATCTATTTAGGGGTTATGGTTGTATAACTGTGCATGTTGGCCTAGTTCTTTGTAGAATAATTAGATTGAAGGCTATTTCTCTGATAATAAGCTCTAATATCTGCAGTTTTGGTTGACCCAAATTTTACAGTTGTGCTGCCTATATAGTATGCGTTACTGTTGTATTGACATTTGATAAGATATTTTTTGTTGTTTACATCCTGAATATTATATATATATTACTATTAGTATTAGCAATGGCCACAAGGTGCAAGGAAGCCTTATGCTGCACCAGCCCAAAAAAAAAAAAAATAAATAAATAAAATAAAATAATAAGAATAAAATGATAATAATAAGAAAAAATTTAAAAAAATAATAATAATAATTAATAAATAAGAGAAAAGGAAATGGACAATCTAAGCATTTCTGTCCTCCCATAGGTATAATTATCCAGCTAACCTTTGAATTTCCCCAAACTGTCAGCCTCTACCACCCATGTAGGTAACTTATTCCAATAATTTATAACTCACTGGCTAAAATAAAACTTGCTGCAATCCAGTCTAAACATCTCCCCTGTAACTTGAAATTATGGCTCCTAGTTCTAGAATCATTTATAACCATAAAATTTTCATCCTCATTCATTTTACTTATGCCTCTCAGAGCCTTAAACACCACAATCAAGTCTCCTCTAAGGTGCCTAGTTTCCAAACTCTGCAACCCACATATTCGAAGTCTTTCCTCATATGGACGTCCTTTTGCCGATCTCACCAGGCGAGTTACCCATCTCTGGACCCTTTCATGAAGCACAATGTCTTTCTTTAGGTGTGGTTTACATACCTGAACACGGTATTCTAAGTGTGGTCTAACAATAGCCTTATACAATGGGATTATGACGTCCTTATCTCTACTAGCAATTGTTCGATACATCATCAATAGGACACCATGGGCCTTCCTTGCAACCCGTCTACAATGCTCAGAGAACTTAGTCTGGCCGTATCGTAACACCCAAGTCCCTTTCCTTCACTACTGGCTTTAGTTCAACTCTGCCAAGTGTATAAGTTATTTTCGGTTACTGTACCCCAGGTGCAACACCTTACACTTTGCTGGATTAAAGCATAGCTGCCATTTTTCTGACCATCCCTGAAGTCTATCTAGGTCATTCTGAAGAATGACCTAGATAAAACAGAGACAGAGATCGCCTCTGCTTGGCGGCCATCATTAACTACTCTACCAATCTTTACATCATCTGCAAATTAAGACATCACCTCTATCCCTTCATCGATGTCACTTATGAAAATCAAAAACAACAGTGGTCCTAATACTGATTCTTGGGGAACCCCACTTCTTACATCAACCCAATCTGAGGAATAACCATTTATCTCAACCCTCTGCCTCCTGCCCTGAAGACAGCCAGCTATCCATCTAAGGATTTTCCCTGTGATTCCAACCTGTTCCAGCTTATAAAGTAACTGCTCATGTGGAACTGAGTCAAATGCTTTGCTGAAATCCAAAGAAACAATGTCAAAATTATTCCCAAAGTCCAGCTCTTGAGTGATCCTGTAAAAATAGCTAACCAGATTAGTTAAACATGATTTTCCATTTACAAAACCATGCTGTGTATCCTTCAGAATTCCATTTCTATCTAAATGATCCTGAATTCCAACTTTGATCATTGTCTCCATGATTTTCCCTACTATTGAAGTTAGACTGTTGTTGTTATTTGGTTTTTAGGAGCATTAGCAACTAAGGCCATATTGCTCCATGAATATGCGGTGGTCATTCCCTGACCTTTCCATATTTGGTGGTGACGGGCTTGAACCCCGGTCTAATCAAGAAGCATGTGCTATGCACTGCTGCTCCTTCCCACCTGGCTACGGAAGCGCCTAAGTTAGACTGACCGGCCAGTAATTTCCCACTTCACTCTTAGAACCACCCTTATGTTTTGGAGATACATTGGCACTTTTCCAATCCAGCGGAATCACTCCAGAGTCCAGTGATGCTTACATAATTAGTCTCAATGGTTCAATGCACTCACTTGCCATCTCCCTTAAGATTATAGGGTATATGCCATCAACCCCAGGAGCCTTACTGGCCTGTAGGTTCAAAAGTTTTTTTATTAAATAAACATGTGAAATTTCAACATCATTAATTACTTCACTCCCATAATTTCTCATTGATGTAAAGTGTTTTTCTTCTGTAAATATCGATGCAAAATAACTGTTGAGTTCATCTGCAATATGTTTCTTTATACTTGTTAAATAATGTACCTAATAATGTGTGAAGAAAATACTGGATTTTTAGCTACTTTCAATTAACCACAATCCTTATAAAGGTGAGACCAAACATATGGGTTCCCTATGGGATTGAGTTTATCGGCCCTGCTTTCCGAAATTTATTTAGTTGTCATTGAAAATTGAATTCTAGATCCTTTCCCATCTAACATCAAATTATTCATAAGTTACACTGACGACATTTAGCTAGTTGCTGATCAAACTACCATTAATAATCTCTTACAGAAATTTAATTCTATACATGGTAGATTGAAATATACTTTAGAACTAGAAGAAAATCAAAGTATTAATTTTCTTAATCTTAACATTTATAAATATAATTCAAAACTTAAAACATGTATTTATAGTAAAAAAACATGTTTGGTTAAATTTTTACATTTTATTCACATTACCCCTACAGTGTGAAAAAAATCGGTATTATACAATCAGATTTGTGATTCCATAAAATAATGTTATGCACAAGAAGATTTAGAAATAGAATTACAATATTTGATTAATGCCTTTACAAAAAAGGAAGTATCCAATTCAGTTAATATATATACCATTTTAGAAGAAAAAAATAGAATAAATAATCCTCTTACTTCGAAACAGTTATATGATAACGATAAACGATGTATCAAAGTTATATTTCCATACCATAGTCAGTTAGCCCAACAGCTTCGTAACATATTTTCTGCTACTAACATAGTTCTAATCTTTTCTTCGTACATTAGACTAGGTACATTATTTAACAAGTATAAAGAAACATATGTATATAATATTCAGGATATAAACAACATAATATATCTTTTATCAAATGTCAATATGTCTGTAATGCATGCTATATAGGCAGCACAACTGTAAAATTTGGGTCAACCAAAACTGCAGATACAAGAGCTTATTATCAGAGAAATAGCCTTCAATCTAATTATTCTGCAAGGAACTTGGCCAAAATGCACAGTTATACAACCATAACCTCCAAATAGATTCAGCAATAACCTTAAGGAAATGAAATTCAAATCAAAATTTATTATTATGTGAAACTTTAGCTATTGAATAGTTCCATCAGAATTCACAAAATGTGATCCTCAATACAAAACTACCAGGCAACATTTCCTCAATATGGCACCTAACAAGTAAAATTTCCAAAATGTGCTTGGCTTTGTATCCTGGGAATTAGGTTTCATCTATAAAAAAACACACGACCTTCCTTTCTTGAAATTAGCATTAGCATTAGCATTAGTAGAGGCATACGATGCAAGAAATCAAGCTTATGCAGCATCAGCCAAAAAAAACCCTCCCTCCATTCGTTCCAAATGCCTGTCCAGCTCAGCCTTAAATTTATTTAGGCTATTTATTACCTTCCACAACAAAAGATGGAAGCCTGTTCCACCGGCGCCTCCATAGCCAGGTGGGCAGGAGCGGCAGTGCGTAGCACACACACTTCTTGATTAGACCGGGGTTCGAGCCCATGACCACCAAATACGGAGGATGCGGAAAGGTCAGGGAATGACCGCATATCCTCGGAGCAATATGGCCTTAGTTGCTAATGCTCCTAAAAACCAAATAACAACATAACACCTGTTCCACCAATCAACTACCCGCTGGCTAAAGGCAAATTTCTGCACATCTATTCTACAACTATCTTTCCTCAATTTGAAACTGTGCCCCCTCAGGTTCTTAGTCTGAGCAAGATGAAGAATCCCATCAGCATTCATCTTGCTCAACCCATTCAGGGCCTTATACACCTCAATTAGATCACCTCGCAGGTGCCTACTCTCCAGGCACTGCAATTTGCAGAACTTAAGCCTTTCTTGATAAGAGCACTCCTTTGTTCCCCTCACCAATCTTGTTGCCCTTCTTTGTACTCGTTCTAGCAACTCTACATCCTTCCTAAAATGAGGCCTCCAGACCTGTACACAGTACTCTAGGTGTGGCCTGATTCACTGCTTGTATAATGGGATGATCACCTCCCTGTCTCTGCTAGCAAAATTCCTATATATCATTGACAAGACTCCATGACCTGCCCTGGTAGCCTGTCTGCACTGTCAGCAGACTTCATATTTGGCTGCACAATTATCCCCAGGTCTTTTTGACTTTCCACTTCCCTGAGTGTAGCACCACCCGTTGGTACATTTGTCTTCTGTTATTGCTACCCATATGCAGTACTTTGCATTTGTCAATGTTAAACTCCAGTTGCTACTTCTCAGCCCATTTTCCCAACTTATCTAGATCCAGTTGGAGTAGCATACTGTCATTACTGTTAACAACACTGCCAACCTTTGTATAATCTGCAAACTTGGACATTAAACCTGATACACCTTCTTCAATATCATTGATAAATATGCAAAACAACAATGGGCCCAACACCGAACCCTGGGGAACTCCACTAATAACATTTGTCCACAAGTAGCAGTGTCCATTTGTTACCACTCTCTGTTGTCTCCCACTCAACCATCCCTTTATCCATTGTAGCAGCTTACCCTTGATGCCATACCTCTCCAATTTGTACAGCAGTCTTCCATGTGCAACAGTATCAAAAGCTTTCCTGAAATCCAAGTATATGATATCAAAATTATTTTTGGCATTCAGTTCCTTTGTGACCACATCATAGTAACCAATCAAATTGGTCAGACAAGACCTCGCTTTGACAAACCCATGCTGTGTCTTAACTGTTATTGCAGTCTTGTCTAGATGATCCTGCAATGCTTCTTTAACCAGTGATTCCATTATTTTCCCCGGAACACAAGTTAAACTAACAGGTCTGTAGTTACTTGTGTCACCTTTTGAACCTCCTTTGTGAATTGGTGATACATTTGCACACCTCCAGTCCATGGGGACCTCCCCTGAGTCCAAGAAAGCTCTCATAATTAGGCCAAGGGCCTGCTTACTTCATTTGCTGCCTCCTTTAATATAACTGGATAGATCTCGTCTACCCCAGGTGCCTTTTTTATGTTTAACTTCAACAATTTCTCCTCCACTTTCCTCTCAGTTATTACAAAATCACTTAGCTCCCTGTTAGCATTTGATAAACTTCTGGCACTCCCCTTATTGAATAACTCCTCATGTGTGAATGTAGATGCAAAATACTCATTCAGTTTATCAACTACCTGAGCATGATCATCAGTAGTCAACCCATCTATGTTAAGTGGTCCAATTTGATTCATCCCTTTCCTTCTAGAGTTTACACAAGTAAAGAACTCTTTACTGTTTTTCTTTGCATCCTTTGCCAAAGATTTCTCGTAATTTGCCTTCGCATGTCTAACCTCCTTTGTGACTTGATTACAGACTAGTTTATACTTGCCATAGGCTTCTGTGTCAACTTTATATGCATTCCATACATTCTTCTTCTCTGCCACTAGCCTCATTAATTCATCTGACATCCAAATAGGCCTAAACCTTGAACAGTACCAAATAACTAACTGACGACATTTTAAGAAAAGTCTTCCATTAAGACTCTTGGTGACTTAGTTCACATTACAGTTTTAATCATGTATGACAACCTAAGTAAAGAGAAGTGAACTTCTTTTTTTCTTGAAGCATTTTTAATTTAGCTTAACTTTCACTTAAATCCCATGTCTTTGAACCACACGGATTAAGAGGTGAGTACAGTAAAAAACATACGCTGTTGCTAAAATTTAATGATGAAAATAATTGATACTATAAGTTCTTTCTATAAATAATTCATTGATTTGTAAAGCTTAAACAAAAAAGGTTCAGTATGGTCAATTTTAGAGTAATTATTTAATATTTTAAAGCTGTAATGTGAAAATATTTAAAATGTGAAGTTATTGTTATAATTATATATTTAGTTTTCTTGTTTATAGCTTTTTTTAGGTTGAAAATGGGATATATTATCGGTGTTTATTTTTTTTTTCTCCATTTTAATTGCAATTAGAATTGCATTTAATTAAAAACCAGGTAATTTGAGAACTATTTCACGATATAAATGGCTGAAACTTATCTAATTGTAAGAAATTAGCTAACTTCAAAAATAGTTAACATCATAATTGATAACTAGTATAAAACTATTAACTATATAATATAGGTGTAAATACACCATAGACAACTCTTAAAGGAAAAACTATGATAGTATTGTAAAGGGCATCATTTCATATGTATCTCATATTGTGCTCATCCTTCACAACGAGTTGCCATGTATTGCACTACCTCGAATAAGTAACACTTCACTGCTCAGAAAGCTTCATATGTGCCTGCACAATTACTCCCAGGTCCTTTTCATTGTCTACCACTATCAGTGTAGTACCACACAGTTTGATACGTTACTCTGGGGTTTCTGCTTCCCATTGGGTTTTTTTTTTTTTTTTTTTTAGGAGCATTAGAAACTAAGGCCATATTGCTCTGGGGATATGCGGTGGACATTCCCTGACCTTTCCGCATCCTCCGTATTTGTTGGTCACGGGCTCGAACCCCGGTCTAATCAAGAAGCATGTGCTACGCACTGCTGCTCCTGCCCACCTGGCTAAGGAGGCACCACTGCTTCCCATATGCAGTACTTTACATTTGTCAATGTTAAACTACATTTGCCACTAGGGCTTACAATACAGAGATCCCGGTAATTTTTTTCCAGTATTCAAATACCGGTTTTTCGGTATTAATTTTTAAAAAAAATAGTTTATAATTTAATCACATAAAGGTTATAAAATCACCTTTGTGTGATTATGACATCCTTATCTCTACTAGCAAATGTTCAATAAATTATCGATAGGACACCATGCAACATTGCAACCTGTCCACAATTCTCGGACAACTTCATGTCTGACCATATTGTAACTCCCAAGTCCCATTTCTCCACTACTGACTTTAGTTGAACTAAAGTCGTTGTGGAGGAACGGGACTCCACTACCGACTATTGTATAAGTTATTTTGGGGTTGCTGTTCCCCAGGTGTAAGACCTTGCATTTTGCTGAATTAAAGCATATAGCTGCCACTTTTCTGATCATCCCAGAAGTCGATCTAGGTCACTCTGAAGAAGCTCTGCTTGGCAGCGATCATTAACTACTTTACTGATCTTTACATCATCATCTGCAAGTTTAGACATCACACCCTATATCCCTTCATAGATGTCATTTAAGATAATCAAAAACAACTGTGGTCCCAATACTGATCCTTGGGGAACCCCACTTCTTACATTAACCCAATCTGAAGAATCATCATTTATCACAACCCCCTGCCTGGTGCCGGTGCCCCCAAGCCATCATGCTATCCATCTAAGGATTTTCCCTATGATTCCAGCCTGCTCCAACTTATAAAGTAACCGCTCATGTGGGACTGAGTCATATGCTTTGCTGATATCTAAATAAACAATGTTGAAGTTATTCTCTAAATCCAGCTCACGAGTGACCTGTCAAAATGGCTAACCAGATTTGTTAAACATTATTTTCCCTTTAAAAAACTATGCTATGTATCCTACAGAATTCCATTTCCATCTAAATGATCCTGAATTCCACCCTTGATCGTAGTCTCCATGATTTTCCCTACTACTGAAGTTAGACTGGCCAGTTGGTAATTTCCCGTTACACTCCTAGAACCGCCTTTATGTTCCAATTTACACCAATCCAACGGAATCTCTCCTGAGTCCTGTGATGCTTTCATAACTAGCCTTAATGGTTCAATGTACTCACTTGCCACCTCCTTTAAGATTATAGAGTATATGCCATCAACCACAGGAGCCTAACTCACCTGTGGGTGCGAACGTTTTCTCATTAAATCAACATGATTAATTACATTTTTTTCAACTTCACTCCCATAATTTCTCTGAAGGATTTTTCTTCTGTAAGTATCGATGCAAAGTAACTGTCGAGTTCATCTGCAACATCAGTTGGGGCACAGAGTAATAAGATACAGTGTGTCAACTCCCATAGACGATAATGTTAATTCCGGTTACACGTTAAAATGCATAGAAAGTGGTGCCACCAAAATCGGACCTAAGCAACAAGCCGGAAAATTGCCAAGAGTTCATGGAACACTTTCTATAATTTTGTAATTGCAATGGACCATATATCGATTCACCGAATATTAATATAGAATATTCATAATTAATTATTGTTGCTAGACATAAAAGGGCACTATGAAAGTGCGGAAGAATAATGAAATATAAACATACATAGGGATATCAAATAACCTAAAACAAGTTTTTATAATAGCCATGTGGTAACGTTAAAAGAAGCCATTTTCTTCTTACTGTGTTCAAATCCCTCTGCCCCCCCCCCAATTTTTTATTTATTCTTATACTTTAATTTATGAAGTATACACATGGTAATTTTGTTGTTTTTTCACATATATATTTTTAAATATATAATTATTATGATATATAATATTTTAATAACTATTTCTAAATATTTTGAATGGTTTTAATAATATAATGGCTAAAATGCAGCATAGGAGGAGATTAATATGAGTCATGTGTGTGCCCATTGCAATAAAGATTAATAAAT
Organism: Mastigoproctus giganteus; assembly: GCF_048544385.1. Taxonomy (NCBI): domain Eukaryota; kingdom Metazoa; phylum Arthropoda; class Arachnida; order Uropygi; family Thelyphonidae; genus Mastigoproctus; species Mastigoproctus giganteus. The sequence continues at coordinate 1,535,311 of NC_143584.1, forward strand.
AAAGAATTTTACTTACACACTGCTGAGTTCAGGTGAGTAGTAATAATAGGTTTCAGTACAGTAAGCTCAGTGCACCTGTTACACTGTACTGAAACCCACCAGTATGTATATAAAATTCTTTATTTATTAATGTGTATTGCATCTGGCACATGACTCATATTAATTTCCTTCTCAACTGCCAATGTCTTGCCATTATTTTAAAGTATTACTTATTTGATCTTATTTAACTCCATAATTCTACATCTGGTCACTTGAACACTATTGTTTTCGGTTTCCATTTAACTCCTTTTGATTTTAATTTTTATTTAATTTTTTTCCTTTACTTATTTATTATTTTATGTCCGCCATTCTATGAAATGAACTGTGCATAATTTGGCTGTTAACTACAGCCACTAATATTTATTTATTTTTTTTTTTTTAGTGTACTACACAAAAATACAAATAATCTGGAATGAATGAAAAATTTGGAAGACTTATTATCTGTGACTGAATTTTGACTGTTTTTTTGCTGGGTTATTTTCTTTAACAAAAATAATTTAGATCACTATTTATTTGAGTTAGCATTACAACAAAAAAAAAAGACAAACATGACACTATAATTCAAAGTCCTTTTATTTATGAAGTTTCTCATTACATATGAAAGATATCAGAATTACATGTAGTCTTCTGTAAATTGAAATAATAACACTATCAAATAAACTGTCCTGTAATTTATAAAAAAAACATGTTGATTCAAGTCATAAAATTAAAAGAAAGACTAAAGACTTATATGCACAGTCCAGACTGGCCTACCACCTGTCTCCCAACAATGTACAAGATCAGAACCAGCTGCATAACCAAGAAGATATCTGACCACCTTAAGAGCAGGAACATAATGGCTGGACATGGTGTATAGTGTTAACTGTAATGCGGCTCTGGGGGTTTCCCCCAACTCCACGTCTAGCAATGTGATGAATACAAACTCTGTAAAGGCCGGATTAATGTAGGTTAGTGATTGTTCGTGTAGTTTTAGTGTGGGTTATGTTGATTGTGTTGTTCATCCAGCCTCTTAGCCTAGGGGCCTGTGTTTTCACACAGAAACCTCTAGTTTACCATCCGGCGCCACAAGGAGGGTTGTGCCGGGCAGTAGGGAGGGTGAAGCACTGGTGGAGTGAACCCTGAGGTAGCCAAGGCTACAGGCAGGGAGAACCCACTAAAACAACAAGAAAAAAAAAAAAAAAGGAGTGAGTCACATGGGTTTTGGGCCTGTTCAACCCATTATACATCTCAATCAGATCAACTTGGCACCTCCATAGCCAGGTGGGAAGGAGCAGCAGTGCGTAGCACACACTTCTTGATTAGACCGGGGTTCGAGCCTGTCACCATCAAATACGGAGGATGCAGAAAGGTCAGGGAATGACCACCGCATATCCCGGAGCAATATGGCCTTAGTTGCTAATGCTCCTAAAAACCAAATAACAAACAACAACAGATCAACTTGCAGGCATCTAGTCTCCAGATGCTGCAATTTGCAGAACTTAAGCCCTTCTTGGTAAGAGCACCACTTCGTTCCCCTCACCATTCCTGTTGCCCTTCTCTGTACTTGCTCAAGCAACTCCTTCCTAAAATGAGGCCTCCAGACCTGTATGCAGTACTCAAGGTGTGGTCTGGCTATTGCCTTATACAAGGAGATATTCACCACCTTATCCATGCTAGCAAAATTCCTGAATATCACTGACAATACCCCATGACCTGTCCTGGCAGCCCATCTGCACTGCTCAGAAAACTTCATATCTGACTGCACAATGACTCCCAGGTCTTTTTCAGTTTCTACCACCCTAAGTGTAGTACTACACAGCTGGTATGTTTCTCTGGGGTTACTACTACCCCAAATGCAGTACTTTGCATTTTTTAATGTTATACTTCAGTTGTCACTTCTCAGCCCGTTTGCTTAACTTTTCTAGATCCCATTGCAGTAGCACACTGCCATTACTGTCATTAACAACCCTGCCAACCTTTGTATCATCTGCATACTTGGACATTAAGCCTGATATACCTTCATGAATATCATTGATAAATATAAAAAACAACAGTTGGCCCAAACAGACCCCTGGGGAACTCCATTAATAACATTAGTCCACAAAGAGCAGTATCCATTGATTAACACTCTGTCTTCATGATATACCATGTCTGATATATCTTCATGAATATCATTGATAAATATAAAAAACAACAGTTGGCCCAAACAGACCCCTGGGGAACTCCATTAATAACATTAGTCCACAAAGAGCAGCATCCATTGATTAACACTCTGTCTTCTCCCACTCAAAATCACCCTTTTATCCATAGTAGCAACATGCCCTTAATACAATACTACTCCAATTTGTACAGTAGTCTTCCATGTGCAGACTATTAAAAGCTTTCCTGAAATCCAAGTATATGATATCAAAATAATTTTGATATTATATAGCCAAGCAGCATTACATCTCCCAGAGAATACATACACTGTGGACACTATGATGATGACACTGTGGGAATGTTGCATTATATATATCTTCTTAATGGCAACAGAAATGTGATACTTACATAACAGCCTAGCAGCAATAGATCTCATAGAGAACACATACGTAAACTTGCACTGAGTGGAATAAAAGGTTCGCACTTTACATGGTATATGATGACACTGTAGGAATGTTGCATTATATATTTCTTCTTAATGGCAAGAGAAATGTGACACAATACATAACAGCCGAGCAGCAATGGATTTCCCAGAGAATACATACACTGTGGACACTGTGATAATGACACTGTGGTTAAGACTTCACATGCAAGATGGTGACAGTGTGGGAATGTTGCATTACATATATCTTCTAAATGACAAGAGAAATGTGACAACTACGTAACAGCTTAGCAGCAATACATCTAACAGACAACATACATAAACCAGTACTGACTGAGATAAAAGTTTAAGACTTCACTTTGTAAATGTACACTTAATTATTCGATAAACTATTACTTCGCTTAATATCAATACACTGTTCATAATAATTAATGCAATAAGTTTGGAATCAGTTATTAATTAGCTTTTTTTTATTATTATTTTTTTTTTTTTACATTTCATTAAATATTTCCTGATTCTATCAATTATGATAAATTACCTTAAATGTTCCTTTGGAAATCAGTACAATCGTACTCCCGAATTATTACACGAAAAAACACTTCTTATTTATAATGTCAGTAGACAAATACAAAAAAAAAAAAAAAAAGATGATAATAATAATACACAAATAATTATAATAATAGTAACCAAAAATGCAATTAAAAATGAACTCACTACGCTTAACGAATATTAATTTTTTCAAATACAGTAATAACATTATTAGTATTGGGCATGCGCGTTAGTACTCTCTGGGTTTTGATTGACAGGTTAGTTTATAAGTCCGATATTGGTGGCGCTGGGAGTAATTCAGCTAGTTGACACTGTGAGTTGGGGTATCTAATACTATCCTACGCAATTACATGGTGCCTCTGTAGCCAGGTGGGCAGGAGCAGCAGTGCGTAGCACATGCTTCTTGATTAGACAGGGGTTCGAACCCGTGAACACCAAATAGGAGGATGCGGAAAGGTTAGGGGATGACCACTACATATCCCCGGAGCAATATGGCCCTAGTTGCTAATGCTCCTAAAATAACAACTAGAACAATGCAATTACATATGCGTCCGATCTGATTTGTCCTTCTCTTCTTTGCATTTATATATGTGAAGAATTCCTTAACTGCACTCTTTGCTCTCTCCCAGACTCAGTAAAGATACTATAGTGAAAATTATACTTCGCTGAATAAAACGTCTTTCTCCTTCAGAAAATGATGAACACAATTCAACCATGGAAGACTAACATGGAACAGAACATCAGTGTTCTGCAAATTCTTTCCAAAATAAGAAATTGCCTGACTCCAATGAGATTTTAAAAGATGAACTTGAGTCGGAAATTAATGAAATACTTTTAACTATTTTTGCTAAAAAAAAGTTCAAAGTCTAGAAAATATGGACTGAGATCGTCTATGATTATCTTAGTACAATAGTACCAGAAAAGAATCTGAAAGAGCTTTTCTGCTGCTAATCAAATGTATACCAAAATTAGATCCATTTTAAACAATCATACTATTCATTACTTATGTTTCTTAAGAGCTCACTTTATTCGGACAGGTAGTGTGGATGCTTAAACATAACTAAACTTTGCAATAACAATATGTATTTTTTTGTTTTTAGAATAACTGTATTTTAATGATTTTTTTCAGAATATTTATTATTGCAATAAATGTTTATTTAAAACTTGAATTCAAGTTTTTTCCTTACTTTATTGCACCTAACTGTCATCAAAATTTATTGAGAAAAACATTTGTTTTCAGAATATTGGTATTAATACCGGTATTAGCATTAGCATTAGTAGAGGCATTTGATGCAAGAAAGCAAGCTTATGCAGCATCAGCCAAAAAAAAAAAAAAAAACCCACTTCCACTTCACCCCTCTGTTGGTTCAAAATACCTGTCCAGCTGAGCCTTAAACTTATTTAGGCTATCAACCTCCACCACAAGGGATGGAAGTCTGTTCCACCAACCAACCACCCGCTGGCTAAAGGCAAATTTCCGCACGTCTATCCTACATATGTCTTTCCTCAATTTGAATTTATGCCCTCTCAGGTGATTTTTCTGAGCTAGAGGAAGAATCCCATCAGCATTGAGCATGCTTAAACCATTCAAGGCTTTATACACCTCTATCAGATCACCTCGCTGGTGCCTAGTCTCCAGACACTGTAATTTGCAAAACTTAAGCCTTTCTTCGTAAGAGCACCCCTTTGTTCCATTCACTAATCTTGTTGCCCTTCTCTGTACTCGTTCCAGCAGCTCTACATCCTTCTTGAAATGAGGTCTCCAGACCTGTATACAGTACTCTAGGTGTGGCCTGACCATCGCCTTATACAATGGAATAATCACCTCCTTATCCCTACTGGAAAAATTCCTGTATATCATTGACAATACTCCATGAGCTACTCTTGCAGCCCGTCTGCACTGCTCAGAGAACTTCATATCTGCCTGCACAACCACCCCCAAGTCCCTTTCATTCTCTACCACTGTCAGTGTATCCCGGTTTCATAAATTAAAAATAACCGAAATACCGGTATTAAGATTTTAACCGGTATCGTAAGCCCTAGTTGCCACCTCTCAGCCCATCTGCTCAACTTTTCTAGATCCTGTTGCAGCAGCATACTGTCATTAGTATCATTAACAACCCTGCCGACCCTCGTATCATCTGCAAACTTGGACATTAAGCCTGATATACCATCATCAATATCATTAATAAATACAGAAAACAACAATGGACCCAACACTGAACCCTGGGGGACTCCACTAATAACATTAGTCCACAAAGAGCAGTGTCCATTGATTTCCACTCTCTGTCTTCTCCTGGTCAACCATCCCTTTATCCATAGCAGCAATTTGCCTCCAATGCCACACTACTCTAATTTGTGCAGCAGTCTTCCGTTGCAATAGTATCAGAAGCCTTTCTAAGATCCAAATATATGATATCAAAATTATTCTTTACATCCAGTTCCTTTGTGATCACATCATAGTATTCAATCAGATTGGTCAGACAAGACTTCCCCTTAACAAACCCATGCTGTGTCCGAGCTATAACTGAAGTCTTGTCTAGATGATCCTGCAGTGCTTCTTTAACAAGTGCCTCCATTAATTTCCCTGGAACAGAAGTTAAACTAATAGATCTGCAATTACTTATGTTGCCCTTTGATCCTCTTTTGTGAATTGGGGTCACATTTGTGCATCTCCAGTCCATGGAAGCTCTCATAATTATGGCTAAGGGTTTGCTTACTTCCTTTGCTGCCTCCTTTAATATAACTGGATAGATCCCATCCACCCCGGGTGACTTTTTTATGTTTATCTTCAACAATTTCTCCTCCACTTTGCTCTCAGTTATTACAAAATCATCTGGCATTCCCCTCCCTGAATAACTCCATGAGTGACTGTAGATGCAAAATACTCATTCAGATTATCAGCTATCTGACCAGGATCATCAATCAAACCATCGATATTAAATGGACTGATCTGATTCATCCCCTTCCTTCTAGAATTTACATAAGTAAAGAACTCTGCTGTTTTTCTTTGCATCCTTTGCGAAAGACTTCTCGTAATCTACCTTCAACTGCCTAACCTCCTTTGTGACTTGGTTACTGAACAGCTTATATCTATCATAGGCTTCCGTGTCACCTGTTAATTTATATGTATCCCATGTATTTTTCTTCTCTGCCATGTCTCATTAGTTCATTTGACATCCGTTTAGGGCTAAACCTTGAACAATATTTCTTAGTTGGTATGAAAAGCCTAGTAGCTTCCAAGATTAATTCTTTGAATGCTTCCCATTTTAAATTTGCTGTTAGTAACATCATCAGTTGGTCCCACTGTATAGAATTTAAATACTGTCTCAGACCACCGCATTCACCTTTACAAAAACAAAAACCGTTCTCTTTACCCCTGATGGTAGTTACCTCTTTGAGTAAATCCCAAAGAACACACTGTGATCACTGCCACCTAGTGGTTCCTTTATGTGCAGATTCTTAATGCATGAAGAATCACTACTAATAATCAGATAAAGAGTATTACTCCCTCTGGTTGCCTCCCGAACATGATGCTGAAGAAAACAATCATCCAATAAATCCACAAAAGCCTTGCTAGTGTGTTAGTGACCATCCCACAAATTCCAGTCAATAACTGGGAAATTAAAATCCCCCATTATAAGACACTCTGATTTACTGGCCCATTCTACTCTTTAGAATCATTAGGCCTCTAACACACTCTTACTCTCAATTTTGCTTTCCCGGTGCTTATGTCACACCAAACTGACTCGACACTGCACTGTCCAGCCATGTCAGCTGGCTGTACTTCCTTGGATTTTATGTGTTTCTTAACTAATAGCATAACCCCTCCTCCCTTCCTATACTGACTGTAAAGTTCCCTGCTGAAATTAAATTGTGAAACTGGTGATGTGAAGAGAAGACCTGGATCAGACCATAAGAGAGTGACTATGCCTTCCCAAGATCGATATTTGAAATGGCTATGCCTTCATAATCGCCATGCTAGTGCTCCTGATCTAAAACTGGACTTTGAGATGATCTCTGGTGTTGAAACAAGTGCACGAACTATCCAAAGACGGCTTTTGGAATGTGGTCTGCATACCTATCAGCCCAAGAAGAAGCCTTTGTTGACCCAATAAATGAGGAAGAAGCAACTTTCTTGGTCTAAAGCACGTTTCATGGACAAAAGAGCAATGGGACACTATCATCTTTTCTGACGAATTGAAATTCAACCTGCATGGCTCAGATGGGAAGTGCGATATGTCAGAAGATGAAAATCGCAGCCATACCACCCTGACTGCATAATACTGACTGTAAAGTTCCCTGCCTGCTGGTCAGATGGTCCAGGGATGCATAACAAGCAAAGAGGTGGGGCAAATTAAGTTTATTAACAGAGCGGTGAATGCAGAAACTGCTATCTTGGAGGAGTGCCTGAAACCTGTTATTAGGGATCACCACACAGACATCCAAAACTGCATTTTTCAACAGGACTCAGCACCTTGCCACACAACAAAATTGGTAAGTTTTATGCTATTTAGATTTAATTCTTTTGAGACAAGAAGTGTGTCTTCTTGTCTCAAAAGCTTAAAACATACTTACACCAATGTTTTCCCTTGTTTTTCTCCCTTAAGGTGCAGTCATTCCTCAGAAATGCTGACATTACAGTGTTGGACTGGCCCAGCAACAGTACAGATTTGAACCCTATTGAAAATTGCTGGTACATAATGTCGTCTAAAATTGCTCAGAAGAAGCCAACAAGTAAGATTCAACTGCAAGAGAGCATTGTAAGGGTGTGGTACTACAAAATTGGGCAACCGTATATCCAGAAGTTGATTAACTCTATGCCAGATCGTTGCAAGGCTGTAATTGCAGCTCGAGGAGAAACAACAAAATACTGAAGACTTATTTTGCTGATTTACAGTACATAAAACTATTACGTTAACTAGTCATTTCAGTTTGTAATGCAATAAATCCCATTTTTCTTCCAACATGTATTAATGATCTTGGTAAAACACTTCCCACCATTCCCAAAACGCTCCATTCAATGCCTCCTATGGTCTTCCGTCAAAAGGATGTCAGAAGGAGTTTGACAAATATTGATGCTAAGAAAGCTCCAAGTCCCGATGATATTTCTCCACTTGTTCTCAAAACCTGTGCTCCTGAACTTACTCCTATTCTTTGCCATCTTTTTTCACTTTCTTATTCCAAAGGTGTTTTTCCTTCTGCTTGAAAATTTGCTCATATCCAGCCAGTTCCTAAAAAGTGTGACAAATCCCTCCCATCCAATTATCGTCCTATTGCAATTTCGTCCTATTGCAATTACTTCTACTCTTTCTAAAGTAATGGAGAAATCAATTAACCGCCAACTCTTAAACTACCTAGAAACCTTCCGTCTGATCAACAATCGCCAGTATGGATTCCGTCAGTGTCGATCCACTGGTGATATTCTGGCTTATGTTACCCATTTGTGGACTAATTCAATGAAAAGGTTCGGTGAAACACAAGTAGTTGCTCTTGACATCTCAAAGGCTTTCAATCATGTTTGGCATAAAGGTCTTCTAAACAAGCTTCCATCTTATGGTTTGCCAACTGTTTTTAGTAATTGGTTATCCAGTTATATCTCTGATCGCTCACTGAGGGTGACGGTAGATGGCTCTCTGTCTTCTAACTTCTCCACTAATGCCGGTGTCCCCCAAGGTTCAGTTCTTTCCCCCCCACTCTTTTCCTCTTGTATATTAATGACCTTCTTCCATTGACCGGAAATCCTATCCATAGTTTTGCCGATGATAGCACATTGCATTCCACTTTCCATTTTGAGAAAACTTGCCCTGTTCATTCAGCTTCAACTTCTCGAAAATCTGTTACCAATTCCTTAAATGCCGATCTTCAGGTAATTCTCCAGTGGGGCAAAGACAACTTAGTTGATTTCAACCCTTCTAAAGCTCAGTCTTCTCTTATATCTCGCAAAAAGGATTCTTCTGCTCCTATGCTTATCTTTGGTGACACTCCAATTTCTAGGCAGAATGATATATCTCTTTTTGGGGATTACCCTGACTTCTAATATCTCTCTTGGCACAAGCACATTAGAAATATTGCTTCCTCTGCATCTAAAAACTTGGTTTTCTCTTTCACTCTTGGCATTACTTTTCTTTCAAACAGCTGTTCACTCTATACTAATTGCAAGTCCGCCCTACCATAGAATATTGTTCCCACATCTGGGGTGGTGCCCCTAAAACCTCTCTCAGGCTTCTTGATTCCATTCAGAAGAGGGCAGTTAGGTTAATTAATGATTCATCTCTGACAGAGTCTCTCCACTTGCTGACTCATAGACATACTGTTTCTGCTGCATGCCTCTTCTATAGATACTTCCATGGGCACTGTTCTTCTGAATTGGCTTCTATAATTCCTGATCTCTTTCAAAACAGTCCGAACACGTGCCACCACCAGCCAACATTCATTTACTGTCCAACTTCAAACTCACAGAACCAACTTTTCTTCTTCCTCGTTTATTCATTCAACTGCCGTTTTCTGGAACAACCTTCCTTCATACGTATTTCCTGAAAATTACAGTCTATAGAAGTTCAAGTCCAATGTCAACAAATAACTTCTTTCTTCTTCTCAACCTCCAACCCAAGCATGGTACTAAGTACTATAGGTTCTAATACCTCTCGTGTTTGGGATTTACATAAAAAAAAAAAAAAAAGTATGTTTGATTGTCATGATTTCTCATATTTCCATTAATTACACATTTTACCATTTGAGAAGATATTTATGGAAATTAGGTATATCATGTGGAGTCTTTTTATTGGATATCATTCACAGAGATAGATATGCCATCTAACAAAAGCATTTTGAACGTTTCTGCAACCCACAATGCAGCGCAAAACACATTATTTGCAAAATTCACAAGTGATGCATTTTTTTTTTGTATGCCACTCTATATGTTTATGCATTTATTGTCTCTTTTTGTTTTTATTTATAGAAAAAATTCCTGGTTCAATCAAATGGAAATGGATACAGCTGAGACAGACAGGAATAAAACCGCTGCCGCGATGTGGGTTTTCACTAGCAGTTGCTCCTGGCAATCGTGCATATTTATTTGGCGGTGTATGTGATAAAGAAGACAATGAAGAAATAACAGGTACATTTTATAATGATCTGTATATCTTGGAGCTTGATAAGGGAAGATGGCTTCCTGTGCAGCTCCACTATAAGCAAGAGACTTCAGAAAAAAAGTGCCGAAGGAAGCAGAAAATAAATGAAGAAACTGATGGTGAACATCAATCAGATGAAGATGATGATATTCCAGAACATGAAATAGAAGAAGCATGTTGTCATATTAAAGACCTCTCATTACCAGACACAAATGAAAACAGTACTCAGGTATAGCAATTTCCTGGTTTAATATAGTTTTTGTTCAGATTTTAGTGGGTAGAATATAATTAACCATACAATGTGTACTCTCTTTCAGTTCACCAGAACTTACCTGTGAGCCAAAACAATTTGTAACTTGTCATTATCATTCCTCAAATAGTGAAGTACCAATCAGTATCACCAGTGATGGTGAAAATCATGCCCAAAGATAGTCATAATTCTACAGTTCATTCCTATTTATAAAAATATGCAAGCCTATGTGAGTAATTAATGGTGATGTGATGTGGGTTTCAGTAAAGTCCCCATTTCCCAGATAAAAGAAGGGATGCATTGATAAGTCTGTCTGCAATTTAATATTCAGTTCAAATTTAAGCTGCCCTCTCATATTAATGATTTGCAATATATTAATTGTTATGTGAAACACTGCTGCAAGAGCAGCCTTTGATGGGTGTTTGTGATGTGTTTCCTTTCTGGAATTGTTTCCATAGCTTACTTAGCACACTGCAGTCAACATATAGTGACTATAATGTGCTGGGTAGCTTTTGATTCTCCCTTCACTTCAAATAATTATCTAATTATTAGTAGCATAATGTTTTTAAGAATTAACAAGTTACATTCAAAAGCATTTGAGAAAAAAGATTTTAAAACATTTGTGATTTGATGTGAGGAAGATATCTTATATGGTTACACCATTATTTTCTCTTCTTCACAATTTAAGAAGATACACTGCAAAATTGCTTTTCTGTGAAAAGGAGAGAAATCCATACAGCCAGAATACATTACAGAGGTTTGAGGACAATTTGTCAAGGAACTTCTTTGCAACCATCTGTGGATAGTTAAAGTCACTGAGTATGATGAGCTTTTGATTGAAATTGATTGAGGACACAAACTAAACCATTATAATTACTATACAATTCTCAAAAACAGAATAGAGGGAGGGATGCAGACTGCATGCTGATTGTCTGCCGAGCTGCTTAGCAGATCCTCAGAACTGCTGCTATGTCCAAGGCTGAGTAAATGGATGGTTTAGAGAGAACAAATTTATATTTTAACAAACCCACCAGCTTTTCTCCCTGTTTTGCTCATAACAAATGTGTGTTAACCTAGATTGGCAGTGAAAAATGGAAATTTCTGTTTCATCTGTAAGCCAGGTTTTGATCAGGAATATGAAGGTGTATTATGTGTAAGACAGTAGACTGAACAGGCAACTTAGTTTATTCTTGATGCTCCTCTAATATTTTTGAGAGAACAGTGAATGTTAACTGACGTTGAGGGTTATAACTTTTTTTCAAACTATAATTTCTACTCTCACAATGATCTCATACTATCAGTCATCAAAAAACTATTGTTTTAATAAATCACAAATTTTGGATAAAAAAATTGTTTTTCATGGCATTTTTTGGAAATTAAAATAGCTATAGAATGCTTATTAATGATAAAAGGAACTGCTTCTTTACATTCTGGTTCTGTCCAAAAATCCAGGTGATATAATATTTATATACACTGAGTTGGCTTTGCATTAGCAACAGCTCCTTGTTTAGGAATGGACTGGTCTGTGATGCTGGTGAAGGCTCAGTCAGCAGCTGATATCAGATTGTAAATCTCACACACACACACACAGCAATCAGTTTTTGAATGTCTGCAAGGAAGAATGGGTTGCCATCTGGATCTTTCTGGCTTCAAACATAGAATGATTGTGGGAGCAAGATGTGCAGTATCTCAACAACAGCCAACATGGTTAAGTGCTCCCATTCTGTGGTGATGTCATGAGTCTACTGTGACTGACTCAACTGCAGTTGAACAACTACCAAAGGTTACATGTGAGAAAGATGTGTGGTTGACCCCCATGGTGAGTGTCATGTGTCTCATCTCATGACACAGAAGTGACCCAGCTAACCACCCAGTACAATATAGGAATAGCAAGACCAATATCCACATGGACTATGTGCTGGACATTAGCTTGATAGGCTGTGGCTGTCAAAAGTATCCATACCCACTGTGGGACACAAGAAACTGTGCCTTGCATAAGCACATCAGCACCAATACTGGACCACTGACACGTGGAAATCTGTTGTCTGGTGTGATGTTTCCAACTCTATCGTGATGATGAGCATAATCTGCATTTGGAGAAAGCAACACAAGGCCACTGTACCTGTATGCACTGTTGATGTTCAGCTGCAGGTGGTGGTTTTTGGTTTGGGACTGTTTTTGTGGCATATACTGGGTCCAATGATCACTGTTAATCAGTGGCTTGATGGGAATGCCTACTTTCTATCATCATTGACCAAGTACACCCCTTCATGATGAGAGTGTATCCAGACAACTCTGGCATCTGTCAAGACAACACACTATGTCACAAGTCCTGGCAGGTTGCTAACTGGTTTCAAGGATGTGACAATGAATTCACCATCCTCCCATGGCTGCCCAACTCTCCTGATCTCAAGCCAACTGAGCATGTTTGGGACCTACTGGAAAAGGACATTTGATGCTGTGACCACCACCTGACAATGTGCAGGTATTATTGGACATGTTGTGTAACTCATGGGTAGCACTACCACAGGACACCCTGCAACACCTTATTGTCCATGCCAAGATGTGTACAGGGCTGTATTATTCACAGCCAACTCTATATATATTTATATTTTTTTGTGGAATTCATTTAAGTACTTAATAACCACTAAGAAGGGTATTTTAAACTTGATCTAATAATAATTGTCTTTTCAGATTTTTAAAATATGGGAAAAATAGGGTTCATCATATAAGGTTCCTTCACCGAAGAGCATTTACTATTACACCTAGTGGTTTTTTTTTTTTTTTTTTTGGATAGGTGTGAGTGCACCACATTACTGCTGAATTTAACAATGCCCATTTAGACCATATGTGTAACTAACTAATCTTATTTAAAATGATGGCATGTGCTTGCTTCGTTCCACATGTTGAAATCATGTCAATTCTGATTTCCATTCTGAATTGTATTCCATTGGCAACACAGCTGACTAATTTATAAGTCAAAGAAAAAGGATATAATCCTTTCACAAAACTGATTAACTTGTTCCAAAACAAGTGGACTGAACTGTCAAATGGTACAGGGGGCTACTGAATCTCATGCCACCAGACTTCTTTCTCTGGAAGAATATCTTACACCACAACCTTCTTCAACAGTGAAGCCAATGCAAATGAATGGAAAAATAAGATTTCAGTATACACCATGAATGGCTTGAGTGTGTTACAAACTGTTCAAATATCATATGACTCGGTATTTCAAAATGTATGACTTATAATCAAGATAATTTAATCTGATGGTATGGGATGTAACTTTGCAGAGGGTGCTTCAAGTTTCCCTTTTTTTTTTTCATATCAATGAAATGTCGATCTGTTTCTTGACCTATTTCCCAGATATTTTTAACATTCTTGCTGAATTTCTCAGGCATGTTTTTTAACAGTAAAAATAAAGTTTTTCTACTTGGAAGTGCAATTAAGTTTTTTATTTTTCTCTTTAGGCAGCAACTCACACAAGTGAAGATGGAATCTTTACAATCACAATTGGTGCACAGTCATCTGAAAAAGAAACTGCACTGGAAGTAGACAAAGCAGTATGCTCTGTGTACACAAAAGAACCCTTTGTACCTCATCCTCGCATGAATGCAGCAATGGTCATGAAGCATGGCATCTTATACCTGTATGGAGGAATTTATGAAGATGGAGACAAGCAATTTACACTTTCTGATTTTTATGCACTAGATGTACATAAATTGGATGAGTGGCAGACAATTATACCAATGGATGTAAAAGTGCAGGAGTGGCTGGAATCAGATGACTCTGGTGAAGAAGAGGAAAAGGATGGTGCAGATGAAGATGGAGGCAGTTCAGATGATTCAGGTAAGTGGCATGATGTATAAGTAGTTAGCTGTAAATTCAAAGGAATTAAATTATGGTAATAATTTATATTAAGATTTATATTAAAAATCTTTATTCTTTTGATATACTGGCACAAATCTAGTAAGATAATTTCTTGATGTTTTTTTTCCTTCTCTAGATGCTTGACTCTGTTCTCATCAGAATTTAAAGAATTCATCAGAACTTGAAGAATTTTTCAAGATGCCCTTATGTCATGAAGGTTTTTCATTTTGAATGCATTTCAGCAAAGATCAAAAAACTACAAGAGCATTCTTCATCTTTCCAGAAAATTATTATTTATTTTAGCAATAAAATTATTTTTATTCTGAAATATTGGCAAAACCATTGTGGTAGTCCATTACTAACTCAATAACAATTTCAAGTATGTTTTTTTTTTTTTTTTTTGAGGTAAAAAAGTGTTTTTTTTTTTTTTTTTTTTTTTTTTTTTTTAAGGTTCAAATAAGGGTTGATTCCTTATCAGAATCTCAGTGTTGTTGCAGTCAAATGCTCCCTGTTTTTTTTTTATTGGAATCAACCCAGATATACCCCTCCTTCCCTTTGATTTTTGGCTTTGGGAACAGGAAGGTAGACAGTAAATTATAGCAATTGTTAATCATGCAGTCTTGTTTTTTACTTCATTAAAATCATTCCTAGTGCAGATGGCATTTATTTCATATTTAACTTGAACTTAAAAGATCAATTGTCATTGATCTCAGTGTTACTGCATTCACATGCTCCTTGGGTTTTTTTTTTACATTATTCATCCACTTTCCTTGTTGGTATAATAATTATTGTTGTCTGTGCATGTTTATTCAACATGGCATCAATAAATATTATTGATGAAAGAATTGTAATGTTGATACAACATTTATGATGTTTGTATAGTCCCATTTATTAAAAGGATGGCACCAAAAAACAAGATAGCACATTAAATGTGCAACTTAATATAAACCATTGTGCCATAAAAATGCAAAAAAAAAGCTGAAACTCCCCCCCCCCCCACACACAACACATCCAAATTAATAACATTATCACCATATAAACATGCAGTTTTGTGATAAACATAACCAATTAACAGTTAATACACCATCAGATAACATAGCGTTTAACAACCTATTCAACCACCAAAAACCCATTTTATTTTTTACAGTTTGTGAACAGGAAAATTTTAAATATTTAAAATTAAAAAAAAAAATGTTTAATTATGGATTCAAACTGCCCATCGTGGGGTTGTATTAACTAATAACCAAGTTTATTTCTCCTCATAAATATTTTACCTGTTTTAGAGGCATTCCTGCATTCTGATTTCAAAAATAATATCCAATTTTCACAATCTTGTACACATTTTTCACAAACCTTCATGTATACTTTCATGAGTGAGTCATTGGATTATATTTAATTCTGCCTTAAATGTTGAAAGCCACTGGTTATAGATTTCTGTAATATCATCTGCAACCAGTGTTCTCAATCCCTGAATTTCTCATTTTCAACCATGAAAATTTTATGCTGTTTCCACATGGTTTCTGTGAATGGGACAACAGAGCAGAGCACAAAATGAACGTTGACTACAGAAGCAATGGCCATACCATTACCATACCACTGGTATGGTAATAATGGTCATACCAGTGGCATAGCTACAAACTCTCCAGATTTACAACAAAGAATCACTCTTTGATGACCTCTTCATTTCAGTGTTATAACAGTTTTTATCCATCTTTTTTTGCAAAAAGAAAGAAAAACTATGTGCTAATCTGTGTTTCATGATGAATGTGGACACAAAGAAGCAGCATTCTTCCCTGTAATGTATAAGCAGAGCATTTGTTTGGTGTGAAGCTAATTAACAATGCCCTTAAGTAAGATTCACTTGGTGGAGTTCAACTAAACCCAGTACTGGAGGAAAGGGACTTGGGTGTTACGATACGGTCAGACATGAAATTTTCTGGGCATTGTAAACAGGTTGCAAGGAAGGCCCATGGTGTCCTATCGATGATCTATCGAACTTTTGCAAATAGAGATAGGGATGTGATAATCCCATTATATAAGGCTTATGTTAGACCACACTTGGAAGACTGTGTTCAAGTACGGAGACCGCACCTAAAGAAAGATATTGAGCTTCTTGAAAGGGTGAAAGATGGGTAACTCACCTGGTGAGATCAGCAAAAGGGCGTCCTTATGAAGAAAGACTTCAAATATGTGGGTTGCAGAGTTTGGAAACTAGACACCTTAGAGGAGATTTGATTGAGGTGTTTAAGGCTCTGAGAGGCATCAGTAAAATGAATGAGGACAAAATTTTCAAGATTATAAATGATGCTAGAACTAGAAGACATAAATTCATGTTACAGGAGGAGATGTTTAGATTGGACTGCAGGAAGTTTTATTTTAGCCAGCGAGTTATAAATTACTGGAATAAGTTGCCTACATGGGTGGTAGTGGCTGACAGTTTGAGGAAATTCAAAGGTCATCTGGATAGTACCTTCGGGTGAGGGAAACGCATAGAATGATAGGTTTAATTTAATTTTCTTTTATTAATTATTAGTTTTTTTTATCATTGTTTTATTTGTTTTTTTTTTTTTTTTTTTTTTTTTTGTGGCTGGTGCAGCATAAGCCATAGGCTTTCTTGCACCATTACTAATACTAAGATGCCAAAGAAACATGACATGAAATATGAGAAAATTTTCATGTATTGTAAAATATAGAAATGGTAATACATTTGCTTTGTGTGCTGTATATAGATATGATTTTTCAATTTCAAGTGGTAGGAAATGCATTGTGATTAGACATTTGCAAACAAATAAATGAATGCTGTGGAGAAGGGAATACAAAAATAGATGTAGCATTCCACAGAGGTGATGATATCATATGTGCCAAATGTCTATTAATATATTTTATCATAGAATTTAATCTTCCTCTTAGTTGCGATGGTCATTCAGGCTCATTGTTAGAAGTATGTTTCCTGTTAGTGAAATAGCAAAAAAAGTGCTGTTCTGGAAGAACAAAACCAGCAGGCATTGTACTGAAATTGCACAGAGAGATAGGTATGGCCATAGATGCAACGTATGGCAGTAATAATTAAAGTGATTCCAGCTGTATTCCATTGTGGCGACCTTTTGGAATAAAAAACAAAAACACCAAATTGAAAACAGCTTGCTCCCAGTACCAGCATTGGGGGATAACAGTACATGGTATTACACTGAATATCTTCTGAACTGCCTGAAGGCATGTAGCATGCCTTTAAAAAAAAAACTGTTAGTGGCACTCAGTATTATAATTCCTTTGTTGTGGTAGGCCTAAAAAGTGGAGCAGTAAGGGTATTAAAAAAAAAGGAAATGGTAAACGATAATAGGCTGTCCTTGTCATCTGATTATGTTTACATTGTATAAAAACATTATGGGAATCCTGTTGTCTCGAAACTTTACTAGACATGTTAGACAACTTGTGTGATTGAGACCCGCTAACATTCGTATTATATGAATATTAGCGGGTCTCAATCACATAAGTTGTCTGTCCAACATGTCTGATTAATGTTTGTGCTGAAAAGGCATGCCTTCCAGTAAAAATTGATGAATATTTGGATGCTTACCTATAGATCTAGAAAGATGTGCTAAAAAGAAAGATTATTTAAGCAGTTTTAATTAATCACTGAGTTAAAAAAAAAAAAAAATTAAATGTGCGTACATGTTAGTTCTTGTGGAAAATGTTTAAGTAGGCTAGTAGAATGCATTGAAATAATAGATCAGGCTAATAATTCTCACCATCTCTCATAGTTAGAGACCTTCCATATAGCTGTATAAGGTCCCGCCTACATCCTATATGGCAGGCATCATTTTATGTGATGAGGTGGCAGCCTAACAACTTGCCTAATGTACATCACAACAACAGTGCTGAGTCTGGCAGTAATGCCCTCTTCTGTTATTCCTTCCCTTCTTTCTTTTCTTTACCAAGCACGGTCCACAGCTGGGTATTTGTATGTATGTGCAAGGCTACATTTCTGTATTACAGTTGACCTGCTGTCATGGGATTTGATAAGCTGACAAAGAGGTGCTTCATCTCGAAGGCTACCTTTCTGTATTACAGTTGACCTGCTGTCATGCAATTTGATAAGTTGACAAAGAGGTGCTTCATATCGAAAGTTACTTGCCCTGTTTACTTGATTTTGTTTTTAATCCCACTTTGTATTTTAATGTATTTAATTAATTTGTTTTAGTTTTCTTTTAATGCAGTCTGTCTTTAATTTTTAATTATATATTATTGTTTCAATAAACTTTTTATTTTTATCAGTTATCAGTTGAGGCAATATTGTTTTAGTATGTTTAACCCTGATGCCCAGGGCCTTTTCTCTAGTGTTTCAGAAATTTAAAATCTCTAGAAAGAATTTCTTAGTGGATCGTGTTTGCTAAGCTACAAGTGTTCTCATTTGTGAAGTTTAAAAACAAAGCTTTTAGAACAAGCTTGGGTAGTCAGACATTTATTTTAGTTGAATGCCCAACGGAGCCTTACTGTGTGTAGGGGTAGAGATGTAAAAGTTGCACAATCAGAATAAATAAAAACTGGCAACATCTGTATATTGTAGTGAACACTTTGGAGGAGGTTTTATTCTAAAAGAAAATTTTTGTTGGTGTAAATAGTTTCTGACCATCACCTTTCAAAAGGAAGATCCTTCATTTCAAATCTTAGAGAACTCAAATATCCTTCCCTCCTCTAAGGATCTTTTTTTAATATTTATGCCCCCACCGGTAACACTCCATGGCAATTGAAATATAACCACACACCTAATAATGTCCCTTGGTGCAAATAACAGCTTTAACATGCTGTGGTGTGGATGCCATGAAATTAGGAAGCATCCAGAGAAACAGCCTTGCTGTGTTCCTGCAGAGCATCTCAAAATTGTGGCACAGTGATTGGTGGTGGATTCACAGTAGACCTTTTGAAAAGGAAAGCATCACATAGATGCTTTTCTTTTCAAAATGTAATATAAATAAATTTGTCCAATGATAAAAACTGCATAAGAACTTATTTTTAGCACTCTTTACAAATATTTTTCACACCTGTTCAGAAATGGAGATATAGGTTTTCACCTCTTCTTGAAAAGGTTATAACAGATGTGTTGTTTTGAAAAAATCTCCTCACATGATCTCTACCATGCGAAACAAAACTTGATCAGACCAGCACACTTTTCAGTTGCTGACTGTCCTGATCAGATATTCCTAATACAAGTCAAGTTATCAATGAAGTGGTCAGCTTAGATGTGCACTGTTATACTCCTACCACTGGAAGATACATTGTATCCTCTTACAGGAAATGTGTCTGTAGTGCCCAGCATTGCATTCTGAGATCTCTCTTTCTCTCTCTGCTGTCATTACAAATTAAATGTTCCACTCTTCACTTCACATTCTATTTCCCATTTTAGATGTGCAATGATGACAACAGCCATGGAACAGCTCATTACATGTGCCATTTTGGTGAGGGATCTTACCATCCTGATGCTAGAAGAGTAGACACCCCTCTTTAAGTCATGACAATAATTGGTATTAATTATTAATTTGCAAATTCTGAACATTATCATGTGGTATCTCCCCTCATCTTTTGTTACACTGGAATGATTCATTTGTTCTCACAGTGCGAGGAGGTTCATATTCAGTGGCCATCTGTATGTTGGTTGCTTTCTCAAAATTGTATATGTAGTTTTCCAGAATTCTGCCCACCAATGTATAATCAGTTGTCAGCAAACACTTTAGCTAAATCATACCAATAAGAGTGTGCTCTGTCAAACTCATATTTATTAGCAAGAGCTACTAATTTTACACTGGAAATATGAAATCACTTACCATTAACACTTTCCCACATCATAAATTAAATAAATTTTTGTTTATACCCTGTCCAAGTGTGCTGCTGGAGTAACATTAATTATGAAAAATAAAAAGGAGGCTAGGCAAGCAAAGGATGCAAAGAAAAACAGTGAAGACTTTACTTATGTAAACTGTAGAAGGGGATGATGAATCAGATCAGATTGGTCCACTTGATATTGATGGTTCAATTGTTGGTGTTTCTGCTCAGGTAACAAACAGTGAGTATTTTGAATATACATTCAAATGCTTAACACTTAACTTCACATTTCCAGACAATGTTCTCCAACATTCTATAGTCTGGGTATAGAATGTTGTAATATTGTAATAACTGAGAGCAAAGTGGAGGGGAAATTGTTGAAGTTAAACATAAGGAAGGCACCTGGGGTGGATTGGATCTATCCAGCTATATTAAAGGAGGTGGCAAAGCAAGTAAGCAGGCCCTTAGCCATGATTATGAGGGCATCCTTGGACTCAGGGGAGGTCCCTACACACTAGAGATGTGCAAATGCATTCCCAATTTGAAAAGGGGGATCAAAAGGTGACACGAGTAATTACAGACCTATTAGCTTAACTTCTGTTCCGGGGAAAATAATGGATTCACTGGTTAAAGAAGCACTATAGGATCATCTAGACAAGATTGCAGTTACAGTTCAGACACAGCATGAGTTTGTTAGGGGGAAGTCTGGTCTGATCAATCTGATTGGATACAATGATGAGGTCACAAAGGAACTGGATGCAAAAAATAATTTTGATATCATATACTTGGATTTTAGAAAAGCTTTTGATACTGATGCACATGGAAGACTACTGTACAAATTACAGCAGTATGGTATTAAGGGCAAATTGCTGCTATGGATAAAAGGATGGTTGAGTGGGAGAAGAGAGAAAGAGTGGTAATCAATGGATACTGCTCTTCGTGGACTAATGTTATTAGTGGAATCCCCCAGGGAACTGTATTGGGCCCATTGTTGTTTTCTGTATTTATCATTTATATTGATGAAGGTATATCAGGCTTAATGTCCAAGTTTGCAGACAATACGAAGGTTGTTAATGACAGCAAGGACGGTATGCTACAGATGGACTGAGAGGTGGCAACTGAAGTTTAGCATTGACAAATGCAAAGTACTGCACATTGGTAGCAGTAACCCCAGAGTAACATCAACTGCCGTACTACATTCAGGGTAGTGAAGAATGAAAAAGAACTGGGGGTAATTGTGCAGTCAGATATGAAGTTTTCTGAACAGTGCAGACAGGCTGCAAGAGTAGCTCATCTTGTCGATGATATATAGGAATTTTGCTAGGAGGAATGAGGAGGTGATTATCCTCTTGTATAAGGCAATGTCAGGCCACACCTTGGGTATGGTATACAGGTCTGGAAGCCTCATTTAGGGAAAGATGTAGAGCTGCTGGAACAAGTACAGAGAAGGGCAACAAGATTGGAACAAAGGGGGTAACTTTACCAAGAAAGGCTTCAGTTCTGCAAATTGCAGTATCTGGAGACTAGATACCTCTGTTGATCTGATTGAGGTGTTTAAGAATTTGAATGGTTTGAGCAAGCTCAGTGCTGATGGGTTTCTTCCTCTTGCTCAAATTTCACACCTCAGGGGGCATAAATTAAAATTGAGGAAAGACAAGTGTAGATTAGATGTGTGGGAATTTGCCTTTAGCCAGCTGGTAGTTAATTGCTGGAACAAACTTCCATCTGTTGTTATGGAAGTTGTTAGCCTAAATAAATTCAAGGGTAAACTAGACAAACTTTTGGAGTAAATGAATGGGTGAAAGAGCAAGGGTTGTGTTGTTGTTTTTTTTGGCTGATGTGGTATAAGCTTGCTTTCCTGCATCATATGCCTCTGCTAATGCTAATGCAACACTAGTTCACCCTAGTGTTGCTGCTGTTTTGAATTTATTTCTTCTTGTGCTATTTCCCCATATTAGCCGAAATGTAGTCCATTTCAAACTTCAGCTCTGTACAAATTCCTTCAAAATGATGCAATTTAATTATAACCACCCTAAATATTTAAAAACTACATTTTTAATAGCTACATTTAATTTATTTCAAAAATTTGAATATTTTAAATAAATTTGGTATTGCTGTTATCCAAATCAATTATTATTAAAGCTATTATATAAATTATCATCTTATGGATAATAATTATATAATAATAAAAAATATAAGTAAAATTATCTTTTTAATTTAATTAATATATTATTACAGTTTTGTTACATTTATGAAAAAAAACACCAATATTAGGCTAAAATTTCTGGTTACATTTCTGCCAGTAATCTTGAAATACTATTGCATACACCCAAGAAAAGGGCAGAATTATCAGGAGGACAATGTTTCCCCCACCCCCTCTCCCAGAACCTGGAAAAATAATTTTTAATTTCTGTTTTCTTCAGTTTGCTGGCTAGAAATGTTAAAAGAAATGAACTTCTAATTATTCAATTAGATTTTACACTAAGATTTTGGGGTGGGGAGAGAATTATCTGACTGACCCCAATCTAATTTCTGCTTAAGTAACTGTCAGTGATAGCCAGAAGGGCCAATTACAAATTACTGGCATTTTTTGTGTACTATAATTTGATGTAGTATGACGAATTAGTATTACACTAAACTAGTAAATAATTATGGAATCGTAACGACTGAAAAAATTCATGCATAGAAATTTTCACAAATAATTTTATGTATATTAACAAGTTTATATTAACCCTTTACATATAAGTATTTTTAATTATACAATTTAATATTCAAGTCGGTGTGCATATACTTTTACCTATCTTCCCCCATTGGCCTATGGATGAATTCTACAAGGGAACAGAATTGGCTTGCCAGATGGGCCTAAAAAAGGGGGGGGGGGGGAGTGGGACTGGAAAGCAGCAGAGATTATAATAAGAGAAATAAACATAAATATCACAAAACTATTCAATTTTGAATTATTATTATTACCCAAAACAAATTTGAAGTGCAATTCTTTCAATTTTTAAACATATGCGGTGTGCACATCAGATTCAATCTGTTATGGTCCATCTGCCCACTGAAATTGGAATTTATGAAAGCAATTGAAATTACCATTACTTTTTTAAATTCTATTTGCACAACAGCAGTGCTTGCAAATAGTTTTTATAAACTATCAAGAAAATAACCAATAAAAAATAACTAACAAACAAAGTTATAATAAAAGTTGATCCGAAAATACCTTACATTTCCATGTCACGTGGTATTTTCTGAAAACTCAAATACCAGAAACTTATAGCTTTTCAAAAAGGCTTAGTAATTGAAGGTACCTGCCGAGTACAAAAATTTTAATTCAACACATGGATTAGTGTTTCCTCATTGTAAAATTAAAAGAAAAAAAATCAGTTTCCCTGCAGCGGAACCGTTTATTTGATATGACTAGGAATTCTTATGTATAAAATACTGTGTGCATTTTTGTTCTCTGACTAGTTCCAATTTATGTACTTTTTTCCTTCTTTGGAAT
Source organism: Mastigoproctus giganteus (assembly GCF_048544385.1). Classification (NCBI taxonomy): domain Eukaryota; kingdom Metazoa; phylum Arthropoda; class Arachnida; order Uropygi; family Thelyphonidae; genus Mastigoproctus; species Mastigoproctus giganteus. The sequence goes on from NC_143584.1 coordinate 1,559,034, forward strand.
CTGTTATCAATATACTTAGGGCCGCGTTTGGAATTTGAATACTTCAAAAAAGAAAAAAAAAAAAAAAAAAATATCGAATTCCAGAGGGCAGTAATCAAATTGCAAAATGTCGAAATACCGTGCAGTTTTTCCATGTAAAAAAAAATGCTAAAAATTTCCTCAAAATATCACTAGCTTCAAAAGTAAGAAAAATAGTTTTTATGCGTAATTTCACATAAGTGTATTTCGTATGCGCACACAACACCATACCTGTGCAGACAACGTTCACGTGATTCTTTGTGTTTTAAGAATACGTGTGGGCTTAAGTTTTGTGCGGGATGCCAAGAAAACGCACGCTTGATTTGTTCCTTTTGATGCGCTGTGAGTTTGCAATACGGTTCCAAAAAAAAAAAAAAAAAAAAAAACAGCCGCAGCGAAACTTGGAGAAGTGGCAGTTCACAAATGTACCGGTACATCGGCAGCAGACCAGAATCTATTTTCGGGAGTGGCTGGAGAAGTTCATTGTTTCCAGGAGGGAGAGAAGCGTGACTTTGTACGCTATTGTACTCGAGTGAACAGATGTGGAGTGATCTTTTTCTTACGAAATTACTGCAAACATTTTTAAGAAGAAAAGAATTTTATTTTCATTGGGATACAAAAAGTCGATGTATTGAAGTACTGCTAATTCCTCGTTTAAAATCGACCTCTGCAGAAACGAGAGGAGTTAATTTTGTGTTTATATCTGCTCATAGATAGATGTGCTTAAAAGAGTGAAGGTGAGAAATTATGACTGTATGCTTGCTAGAATAGTAGATGAGGCACTTGGATCTCGTTGGAGGTGTTAATAATTTGACAGAGGAGTTCTCTAACTGGTGCTTTAGTTGCAGCCAAGAAAAATACCAACCTCGTTTGTACAAAGGTCTTTTATTAGGAACACGCGCACACTCACACGCACACGACTGGGACAGGGAATTCGCCCAACAATCCGCGCTCTAGTCGGTCCTAAGCCAGACAGACACATACACACACACATACAGGCAGGCAAAGCAGCTCTGCTGGTGGCACAATATAAGGCAGTCAAACAGAGTGATGCAGTCAGACTGAGGTGGGACGGACCGTTTCCTCCAAATGACAGACCAGGCCCCTGGCTGAAAGTAGCACGTCAGGAACCCGGCCAGCCGGGAATTAATATCGTGATGTAGGGTGGCGCGAACTAAAACTGTCACCCTGACCCAGCAGCAGCTGCATTCGATATGCACGTGTATAAATAGCGGCGTCGCGGGTCTTCTTTGTCAAAAGACGCCACCTCGTGGGACACGTTTCAGCTTTCAGTAGGTCCTCTGACCAGTTGGGTCCATGGGACAAGAGTGGAGTGCTCGACGCTGGCACCTCTGTACAGTAAAGCTGGCTGCATACCACCCGGATGTGATGTGAAGTTGGTTGATGACGAGGGCTACGAGAGGAGTTTGAAGAACATGATGGCAAGGCTGATGTTGATGAAGAGGACCAGCATCACTAGTTGTTGACGGGAAAACCAGTCCTGAAAGATTACAAATACTGTTTTAGAAATAAAAATAATGAATTCGTCCATCAATCGAAAGGAAAAAAAAATATATATATATATATTTTTTTTTTATTTATTATTTTTTTTTTATTTTCACTCTGGTATCTACAATTTACCCAAAGAAAGTTGACCGATCATATTAATAATAAAATTCGCAAAGGGCAATCAAATTAACAATATCAAAAAATTTGTTCTTTCATTACAAAAATAAACTTTCTGTTAGTAGACCTTATTAGGGATAAACCTGACTGATGTTTATAAATTGGATTTTGAAGGTTAGGGATTGTTGACAGATTTGTACCGTATACTCAAAGCCAATCAAGTTATCTTACTTTGGAGGCATGAATTTCCAATATATTTCGTTCATAAGCGGAACTGAATAGCCACTTGACAAAGAAAAGCTGTTCTAATAAGAGGCGTGTAAAATTGTCTTCAAATTTATTTCTCATAAAACATGAGTCATTTTTCAACATAATCAAAAATTGCACCTTAGCAGCACGGTGCATTATCTTGATGGAATCCAATGTGATTCAGTCCGTGTAGAACTTTCTCTGAAACGCTGGAAAAACTTTTTTTTTCTGAATTTTTCATGCAAGTTTCTTGTCACTGTAGTACTAGGAAACGGAATGTAGCGGGAACACAATCGCTAAAGGTTATTTCAGCAATGCCCAGAAAATAGCAACCATCATTTTCAATGCACTTGCAGCAACATGAAACTTTGGGCGACGATTACTCAGCGTGCTTCCATGGGCGGACTTACGCTTGGTTTCAGGATTGAACAGTGGAATCCGTCTCATCCATCGTTACAAATGAGAAGAAAAATGATACTCTTCGTGACAGAACTTTTCCTACCCATAAGAAGATGCTTTGATTATTCACCAGTGGGCTAAACACACCTGTAAACAAACCGCGATGATCTTCACAGCTTGGAGAAAAGGTGTGAAAAATGTGTGTTCTTCTAGGGAAAAATTATCTCTGATTCATTCTTGTATTTTAATGAGAAATAAATCTGGAGACCTTACAACTCGCACTACTGTTAAGTTCTCTGATATGAAATTTTAACATTCTAAGATAGTTAAGGTCATGGAAAAGAATCTACTCATTAAGAGCAGTTCCCGTTCAGGCAAATTTAATTATTATGATCATCTCTAACATTGATTTTCTTGAGGTCAGGAAAATTTCTTATTAAGCAATACTTGTCAGTATTGCCTAATAAGAAATTTTTACTACATAATGAGTGACATTTGTTACATTTTAGAAAAATAGAAAATGCATTTATATTAGAAAAAAATTCCATTTATTTTTATATGTACGCTCACTCCGGTGTTGTGTAAATTGTCAAAGTAGAATTACTATTAAAAACAAAGCGGTTACGATTCATTTCCAGTTCAGGTAATTTAGTTGATTACAAATAAGTTTTCAGACAAAATAATTAATCTTGGAAAAGTCCTAATGGCCAAGGTTAGGTGCTAAACTCCTCTTGTAAAAATCTGTTTTAAGAGGAACTTAACCTCAACATCCTTTTGCAGCTCACACCTAGATTTCAGAGACGTTGCTCATCCACTGATAATATGCAAAAGACTAAACAGCCATCTTGGTGAGATACTAACGTCAGTAGTAATGATAACGGCAAACTTGCCTTTCCCTTCAAGAAGCGCAAATCTGTAGCTATAATATGGCGACGTGCGAGATCAAATTTCCCTTAGCAGGACTCGCACCTCTTTTCAGCGTTTCGGTGAAGTAATTGCTGAAGTAGGGCTTTCCCATTATTAATAACTTTGGCTTAAGCGTTATTTGTATTAACGCTCTTGCTAGCAACTACTAAAACTCTTGAAACGTTCAGAAAAGAGCCTTTTCTTCCCACTGTAATCTTTTTATCCGAAAGAACTTATCTAGTTTTCATTATAAGGAGGGGGGTGAAGGTTATTGTTGTTGTAGTAGGGTTTTTAGGAGCATCAGCGACGAAGGCCATATTGCTCCATATTGTCTGTAAATTGCTGAGGTCGTTTGTTGTGTTTGTTGGACGAAAAACCCAAGCTTCCGAGAGAAAAAGCCATACTACCCTCTCCTGAGACTGATTAACTCAGTCACGTTGTGAAAAAGGCCCATAAAAATTCCTCACGTCATCGATGGGACTCAAACTCAGTTCTTTTCTACCTGGTGTGGGGGGGACGGCGATCCTACCAACTGTGCTCATATTAAAATGTGTGCTAAAATACTATTACTCTAATACCAAGTTGTTATGAAGTGCTTCCAAATTTTAAAACTTAAATTACTTAATTAAATTTTAAAATTACTTTTAAAAATTAATAACTCCAAAACCTTCATTGTATATGTGGGAGTTTTTTAAATAAAAAAAAAAAAGTTCGAAATTTTACCACTAAGGAGCTAAGCGATTTATTCATCCCAATAAACAAATTAGCTTTGCCACGCTTTACAGAAAAAGATGACTCTGGGATCGGATAATTCGCATTTGTTCACCGTGATCTTATTCAGCGTCGTCGAGATAACAAGCTCGAAGCTGTAACCCTAACTTAAGTAACCAAGTGCAGTCAAGTTCGTTTAAAAATGCTGCGTAAAGATAAAGTAATTGTGATTAAATTTTATTACAAGAACAGCGACAGTGTTATTGCACCGTGTATTAAAGACATAAAAATGTGTCAGGGTCTCTGTCCGAGAAGAACAGCATTAAATTATATTTAAAGGTGTTTAGAATAAGGCGACCTAATACCTAAGCAACAACAACTCTTTTATACAGTATTTGAGAAACGCAATCCGTCGGGATGTAGCAAACATTTCATTGGAAACTTTGAAAGTAAAGTGGGTAACAGAATGGACGTCCTGATTGGTGATTAAAAAATATTGGCCATCATCATAAAGATTGATGAAAAAATTTACGTTCGTCTTTTTTTATAAATTAATCACTTTGCAGGATCCTGGCGGTCAAAATTCGAACTTGCTGATTGTTTTAAAAGACTCTAGTATACGCTAATTGCAATGCAGGAAACCACTTTTCAATACGACCTGCAGATTTTGAATGTCTGCGCGCGTAGCACAGTGGTATTGTCACCGTCCTCCCCACACCGGGTGGAAAAGGCTCAGGTTCGAATCCCGTCGATGACGCGAGGAACTTGAATGGGCTTTTTCACTCCGTGGCTGAGTTAGTCGGTTTCAGGCGTAGATAGCAAGATTTTTCTCCAAAAAATTGGGGTTTTTTCGTCCAGCAAACAGCCAAATCGACCAGATACCAGACGCAATTTACAGACAAATATATGGCTAGATGTAAGAAATTACGGGTGGCCCTAATATAATAATGTTTTGCAGATTTTGAACTATTAATGTACAGACATTGATAGTGGAGCCGGGCCTGGCTCCTGTTGTCAAGGATGGGCACTGGGGGGATTTGCCCATGGGGTGGCTTCTCCCTGGTGGCAGAATGGCCTGTTCATTAAACACTCAGGTCGTTTATAGGCGACAAGGATTTTTTTTTTTTCTTACAATCGGATACAGGTGGAGATAGGCGTAAGCCTAGGTGCCACAGTCGACAGGATTATATATATAATATATATATATACAGGGTTATTCAAACTGAAGTCCGGGGTCATCCGTAAATGATCACATCTACCCATATACAGGGTTATTCAAAATGAAGTCCGAACATCGTGAGCGTGGAAACGAAACTTGAGATATTATGCGTTCTTTCGAGATGGCTACAAATGATTATGACACATGCGCTTTCCCAAAAAAAAATTCTGAAACCCCAGACTTCGTTTTGAATAACCCTGTATACATGTTGATTTTGGGTGTCTGCGCGTGTAGCACACTGGTATCGTCACTGTCCTTCCCCACACAGGGTGGAAAAGGCTCAGGTTCGAATGCTATCGATGAAGCGAGGAACTTCTTTCACTCCCTGGATGAGTTGATTGGTCTCAGACATAGATAGCAAGGTTTATTCTTCGGTTGTTGTTCGGCTATAATGTTTTCTTCGTTCTGATATTTTCTTCGTTTTTCTTACAGGTGATAGGGGTTCAAATAAGGTGATATTTATTTATCAATTTTAGGAAAAGAAAAATGTCAGCCATATTCTCTCGATCTCCTAGGACACACTGTAGTGTTAACTGATTGCAATTATGAAAATTAGAGGAAAAAACTGTTTTCCGTTCTTTTTTGATATTGCGGGCATTCTATGATGATATGCTTTACCGTTATTGGGCATAAACAATTAGTGCATTGTGGAGGGTCACTGTTTGTTAGTAGATGGGTGAGAAAAGTATGACCAATGGGTAATCTGGCTAGGATGGTTTCTTCCTTTGTGTTTCGTCTCAGGCTGGATTGCCACTGTTTAGGTTCTCTCTTGATTTCAAAAAGTTTGTTATTTGTTTGATCTTTCCACATGTGTGTCCACAGTTCTTTATATGTCTGTTTGATAAGGGACTTATAATCACTATAAGAAGTCCTGAAATTAGATGACACCACATTTGTAGCAATTTTAGCAGCTAAATCTGCCTGCTCGTTTCCCAGGATTCCAACGTGTTCAGGGATCCAACAAAATATTACGAGCTGCCTATGTCCATGAAGTGCTAATAACTGTGCTCAAATTTTCTGTATCAGAGGATGACTAGGGAAGGATTTACACTGTAGAGCATTAACAGCACTTAACGAGTCCGTATATATAATGGATTTGGCATACGAGGCTTCTTTTATATTCTGTTTATTCCTCGAAACCCCAGGTTTTTCGTCCAGTAAATCGACCAGAGAACACATGCAGTTTACAGATACAATACACACAGATAGATGAAATAACTTTCCGGGTGAACCTAATATATAGGGGTTTTTTATTTATATATATATATAGTTTTTGAGTGTCCTCCACGATAGTATAGTGGTTTCACCACATGTCACTTGTGGTAAAGTCCTCCTCAATCGAGGTTGTAGTTAGCTGATCTCAAGCATAGGCAGTAGGGTTTTCCCGTGAGTTATTCCAGCCCATACCACATGTAAAACGGCCCGTGAACACACTTCTACAGATACGATACACGTAAGCGAATTTGGGTAACTCGAAGGTACGTTAATAACGATTATTTATAGTTTTCGAGTTATTAATTTTTATAAGTGAGAAAGGACTTTATAATCTTCATGCATGTAATAAAATGTATGATAATTTAAGGCCATATCTGGAACACTGGATACAGGTTTTGAAACCTTATTTTAAGAATGACAGGGATCTGTTAGAAATGGCGGAAGAGAAACAATATCAGTTGGAGGCAAAAAAAAGGGAAAATCTTATAAAAGAATATGGGTTCTGTAAATTATAGTCTCTGGAAGGTAGGCATCTGCGTAGTAAACTAAATGCTGATGACATCTTTAGTCTTTCTCGAATGACACACACAAATGGATATAAATTTCATTTGGGAAAGAATAATTGCAGGATAAAAATGCGAATATATTTGCTTTGTCCTCAGCCAGAGATTAATACTACTAGTATTGGCAAATGATGACGTCAACTGTTCATCCTTTCTAATAATTTGTTTAATTCTTCCACAAATTTATTCAGACTACCCACTTCCACAACACCACATGGAAATTTGTTCCAACAATCCATTACTCTCTGGCTGAAAGAAAATTTCCGCATATCTCTCCTGCAGCCAATTTTTTCATTTATGTTTCCTTCTGTCCGAACAGGAGGAAGGATTCCATCAGCATTTAGCTTAATCAACCCATCGAAGCCTTAAATATCTCATTATCATTATTAGCCATATGGTGCAAGGATTGCTGCACCAGGCAAGAAAAAAAATTCTGAGTTACCCTGAGAGAGAGAGAGAGAGAGAGAGAGAGAGAGAGAGAGAGAGAAGGGAATCACCAAAAAAGAGAAGAATGATGATATCCAGCTCCGGACCCGAGATATGCCAAACCCATATTCACCAGATGTGAGCCTCTGGGGCTCAATCAGATATCCTCGCAAGTTGCTAGTTTCCAGACGCTGCAGTCTAGAAACTAGAAATGAAATCTTTCAAAAGAAATGAGCAGTTTACAAACCCAATGTACTGTCTTATAGCCTTGACTGCTTGGCACAAAACAAACAGTTCTGAGAAAGAGGACTTAAAATTTGCTAGCAAATTTTAGGCAAACAAATTAAATACTGTAGTCCGAAATCTCCTATACCGTCAATATGAGCAATACAAGTTTTCTCCTCCCTGCCAGATAGTGGTTTCGCCACTTGTCATTCGTTTGGAGAGGAGTAAGTGTTCGAGTCTCGTCATACACTGGAGAAATTTCTAAAAGCTTCTTCAATCCCTGTATTAGCCGATATCGTGCAGATGGAGTAGGATTTCCGTAAGATATCCAGGGTTTTTCACCCCATACAACATGCAAATTGGCCCGCTTGAACACGCATTGTGGATGACATAATGATGATGTCATCAAAACCAACAGATTTCAAGTGGTGATTTCTGACAAACTCCACCGCTATATACACTAAAGTCACGCCATTTTGCTGCCTCGTATAAAATTACAGCTAATTTTAACTTACCAATGAGAAGTGGCGCCAATTAGGGCTTAAACGCTGCATATAAATGAATGTCGTTTATAAATGAATATATAGGAGGGTAGGGGGTCATCAATTTAAATGAATATGTAAACAGCAACTGAACCGTAATTGATTTAATTAACTAAGAAATCGTCCAGCCATTTACATACTCTAACCTAATGATCGCGTGTTCCGTCCTAGCAAAGGCAGAAAATAATTTTTAACGGCCTTCGTAGCCGAGTGGTCTTGCACAAGGGTACAAAAACGTTTGCGATAATGTTCTTGTATGTCTCTATCTTGTGAACTCTTGACCTGATATGGTTGTCCTGGAGCATATAAACAGAAAATGTATTTTGTTTTTTTTATATACTAACTACTGCTTTCTCTTAGCAGGATGCACAATTCTGTGATCTGTAAAATTACATCACGTTTGTCGATTATCATCCTCGACAAACCATTCAGGAAAAACTGCTTCAGTACTGAGACTAATGAAAGGAGTTGTAAGCGAGCGTGACACGGCTCTTATCAGAAACAGAGTCAAGCTGCCTTAATTCTCTGCGTAGATATTAATCTACGCACAAAGAAAGACGTCTCCTTCCTTTAAATGGACAGCAACGTGGAGTAATCGCAGGAGAGCTAATTAGTTTTAGAACTCAACTGAGCTAAGGAGAATGCTGCAGAAGATAACGATTTTAGGAGCATCGATGTCTGTAGGAGCCGATTTAAGAATCGTGAAGATCACGTCTCTGTTATAGCGTAAGCATTTTTAATGGAACACAATAGGAGTACGTAGTGGGAAAGACATCGAAATATCTTTCGAAACAAAGGAGTCTAACGAAGCTTTTATGGACCATTTCGCTCTCGCTCTTTAAACTCCTTAATTTTGTCTTTGAAAAAACGCTGGTGTTTTTTTTTTTTTTGTTTTTTTTTTAAATGTCAAATTTTTCAAATAAAAATTAATCTTTTTCAATCTTAAGCTGTGCGCAGTCTGCTCTTTTTATTGCACCCAAAGAATTTCCGATCAGTTTCCTTAAAAAGACGCTGATACTTAAAAGTACTTTGTGTCCTGGACAAGGATGTAAACTGGCCTGACATTCTTAAGAAAATTATTATTTATTTTATAAACTTTAATGAAGAAAATTTAAGACTTCCAAGGGGAACAGTTAATAATCAGGTAGATCCATACCGCCGAAATCTGATAATCTTTGGCATCGTCAGGATGCTTGGTGAAGAGTGCAACCAATTACACGCAGCATTTTGAAATTTGAGCATTAAATTATCCCGTGCAAGAAGTCTCATCTCACGTTCATACGGAACTACCGGTTCACATTCCGTTTATGATCCAGTGGCGTAGCCAGGATTTTTTGTCAGCAGGTACATTTACAAAAAAGGCTCAAACTGCTTTCTAAAAATGCGCCACAATACCCTGCTGACCCAACCCTTACTACGTCGTGTTTATAACAGATTTCAACGAAGCAGACTCGTGTGTGTCCTGAATAAATTTAATTGTTCAATGACATCAGATGTTGGTGCACAGGCTGCTGCCACACGGCAAGAACATAAAGATGTAGCGAGTAGGGGTCCCTAGGGGATAAACACCACTATAAATCTTTATTTGTCCTACCAAAATTAAAATATCCCCTTTTCCCTTCAATTCTATTTTTTGTATAACACTGTTATAGGCACTCCTGGGGGAAACACTTCACTACCCCCTTTCTCTATCAACTCCAATTTTTGTATAACACTGCTGTACTAACAAAAAACTGTTATATTAGGGCCACCCGGGAACTACCTCATCTCTCAATGTTTATGTCCGTTAATTGTCTATGTTCTCTATTCGGTTTACATATTTTTCTAGACTAAAAACCCGATTTATGGGGGGGGGGGATATAAACCTTACTGTCCAAACCTGAGACCGACTAACTCACGGAGTGAAAAAAGCCCACAAAAGTTCCTCGCATCATTGAAAGGATTCAAACCCGGGCCCTTTTCGACCCAGTGTGGGGAGGACGGTGATTATAACCACTGCGCTGCTCGCAAAGAAACCACAAGGTCAGAGGAGCTTACAATTAATTTAATAAATACAATCGTTAACTGTATTTAGCAGTCTCGTGAGAGTGAAAGTCAACCAATCTTTCCTCCCAACTCTAACATGCGAGGAAACAGCGGTGGATCTCGAAAGCGTTTGCACATTGCACTTTGGGTCGAAGGTGCGCTGAGAATGCGCTTCCGGTAAGCACTGACGCTCTGTTTTCACTCATTTTTAAGAAATTCTGAAGCGGCAAGAAACTTATTAATCTCATTTAATTTCGGGCCAGAAATCAACGGACACATTTAGAAAGGAACATCGAATTGTGAGTTCGAAAAACCTCCCTTCTGGGCGGAAACATTACGAAACGAAAGCGAAATAAATAAATGAATTAAACCGCGTAACCCTGTTGCAGCCAGGAACCTAAGGGAAAGGGATAAACACGGAGGTTAACAGAAACAGAAAGTGCCTCACCTTCACGTCGGGGTTGACAAGGTACAGGAGAGGGTTGGCCCTCAGCTTGTCCGCCTCCACCTGCTGCCTTCTGACCTCTTCTCTCCGCTGGGAACTGAGCATTGCCACTTCCTCGCGAGGCATCACTTTCGACTTGGGGGCGACGGCCTGGATGTTCGGCAGACTTTTCTTCCTCTTCGTCGTCACTGCCTCGGTGACCTGCAGCTGCCCTTGGGGCTTCCTCCTGCTCGGAGGATTCACGTACAGAGACGCAGTTCTCTGGAAGTTGAGGCTTTCCGCCACTGACTCGGTGAAGACACTTTCGGCCCTTTCGGACCCCTCCGATTCCAGACAGTGGGGGTTCCCCGTGCTCACTGTCGGACTCGTTCGCCCTTCCTCGCTATCGCTGGGGGGTGCATAACTCATCAGTCCGGGCTGGTTGGGGAAGTTGTCTGCATATATCACAGGGGGAAGATTTGAGCGGCGGTTGGACCTGGTCGGTGACGTATCGTCGTTGTCCATGCTTTCTGACACCCCCGAATCGGGCGTAGCGTCTGGGCCATAGCCCGACCTCGGGGGTTGGAATGGCGACACACCGGGCATGGGACTCATCTCCCTGCTCGACATCCGAGGGGGGGACGGAATTCTACGGCCACCCTTGATCACCACGCGGGGTTTCATTTCCCGGTAATGATCGAAGTGGTCGTTCATGGCCTGTTGAAACGAGTAGCGTCCTTCCCCTGGCATGCGCATACTCGGGTTGCGCTGAAACTGCTGCTGTTGCAAGTTCAGTTGCTGCTGTTGTTGCTGCTGCTGCTGAAACTGCGTTTGGTGTTGCTGCTGTAACTGCTGCTGCTGCTGAAATTGCGTTGGATGTTGCTGCTGTAACTGCTGCTGCTGCTGAAATTGCGTTGGATGTTGTTGCTGTAACTGCTGCTGCTGGTGGAGTTGCTGCTGAAGTTGCTGTTGTTGAAGTTGCTGCTGCGGTTGCTGCTGTTGTAGTGATGTGGTTTGTCGGAATGATGGCTGCCGGACCGGGCCACGCAGTCCAGAATCCGTCCACCCTTGATCTTGTTTGGGAGGATTCGTAGGTCCCAGGTAGCTGTTCATCCTCTGGCCCTGGGAAAGGTCCGTCGAGTACGGCGGGTTCTGCGGCAGAGTGGTGTTGACGTACCTATCGTTTGGCACAGTCACGTGAGTTTGCATTTCCATTTTCCGGTGGTCCGTGGCGTTGGCAATGTTCTCTCGCGACACGGAGACCACCTTCCTGTCCGTAGTTAAGAAGGGCGCTCGCACTTGCGGTACTGCCTGCCGTTCCATTGGTAACCTGTCCGTGATTTTTTGCCTCAGCAAGTCTTGGCCTGAAAAAGAAATTGAAATACTCGTCAGGGGCAAGAATAAACGAAAATATGCACAGATATTAGAAACACAACTAATGAGCCAATAACTGCACAGATATTAGAAACACAGAACTAATGAGCCAATAACTGACATTGGGAAATACTAAAATCAAAAGAAACGTATCTCTAAAAAATTTTCTTCTCTTAAGAATATTACAATCTGTAGGTCCAATTGGTTCGCCTCATTTATTTTTAAGCTGCATGCATGTGTTCTTGTTTATACTCCGGCACGACCACCAGGTCAGTGGAGTTTACAATAAATCGCCTGCTATGAAGACATTAGGAATGAGCTGCGAAATGAAGTCCCATCCTTCAGCATAAATCAAGTTGACCAACTTGTTCTGACACCACATCACTTGTCTGCACTCCAGGCTTTTGCAGCTGCTGTCTTTGCCAGAAGGAAAGATATGCTTACAACTTATGCAGTGGCAACATAACCTCAGGCACCGATCAAAGATCAACCTATTGACCTTTTCAGGCATATTATTATTCTATTTTATTTTTATTTTTATTTATAATTTGTCCTTTCCTCATCTCTCTTTTTTTTTTCATTTTCCCTCTTTTCTTTTCTTTTTTTCCCCTTCTTTTTTCTTTTCCCTCTTTTCTTTCTTTCTTTTTAATATATATATTTTTTTCTTTATTTTATTTTATTATTATTTTTTATTTATTATTTATTTTCTTTTATTATTATTATTATTTTATTTATTTTTTTATTTATTTATTATTTTTTTCCTTTCAAAACCTGCACCACGGGTGAATGTTTTTTTTTTTCTGAAGTCCCTCTGGAATGGGCCCCCAGAGGATCCTGGCCCACCTGCTGGCAACACCAGGTGGGTCAGAGTCTCTTTTGAGATGTTACGTGATATACTGGGACTGGCCCACCTTCCCGTGGTGTGGACGAGTACCCAGAATCATCTGTCCAGGTGACTGATGCTTCTGGGTAGCCAAGCGGCCAGAACAGAACACACACACACAACACACACAAACTGACGTCACACACACACACACACACACACACATCTGGCCCAACTGTAGTGATACTGTTCTTCACAGAGATACGAGGCGGAGTTGAACGAATGTTCCAGGTGCCACCCTTTACATATACACATGTCCACAAGTACAAACGGTAATCGTATTTAGTAGTCACGGGCTTGAATTCCGGTGCACTCAAAGAGCGCGTGCTACTGCACTCTCGCTCCTGACCACTCGGCTACGTCAGGCTTGTTAATGATTGAAACTATTTATAGTATTCATTTAATTTCCTGCCCGACAGCCTTAGTGACTGGTAAGTGCATCTTGAACCCGACAGGAATCGTCTGATTTACACGGACTTCTCCGTTCTTCAGGCAGGGTTCAATAACAACCTGCTTGAAGAACGTAGTCATAGGTTTCGCGATTCTATGATTTTTATGGTGCTCCTTAGCACCATAAAAATCATAGCTGCTGATCCTCCAAGTCAGCTTTGTTCAGTACGAAATGTGGTTGAGTTAGAGTGGGAGGAAACTTGGGCAAGGAAAATGATACGACGAATGGCTTTGCTGGCTGATGCTGTGAGGTGAACGGGATTTCAAATTCTATAGGGCGAGTGTGAGGAATGCTTTGTTTTGATTCTGGTTGCTCACCTTGCTATAGTTAGTATTTTAGCGCCTGTTTTACATGCAATACATCCAATTTTCCAACACCTCAATCAGCTCACCCAGCAGATGACTGTCCTGCGGTGAGCACACGCTCACACGCTAACAATCATACAAAAGAAGATTCACCATAAGCAGGGACGTACGTTGACAGCTATTGAGTGCCAGGTAAAGTCTCACAGGGTCTGCGCTTCACTTCGGTTCCGTGTCCCACCTGCCCACCCCCCCCCCCCCCCACTATAAAAAGTGCCACTGCTCAGATTGATCACGTGCTTTCTCTCGGGCAGCAAACTACTTCTTCATTGTTTACATGGCCAAATTGAAATTTTCTCTCCTGGAACAACCAATACTAGAGGGGCGTAGGGCACAATAAGTGGATTCATAAAATATTATACAGTATATATGAAAGCTTAGTACGATCCATTAAAGGAGTGAATCGTGATATACCGTAAGTTTTTAGCTCATGATAGGAAGAACACCATATAGTCGCTAATACTCCAAATAGTCCACTAATCCAAAAAATTAACTGTTACAAGGTATACCTTCTTTTACAATGTCTACAGCCAACCGAAAATGTTTTCTTCCCAGTCTTCCTCATCGTTTACTCTAACCAGACGCGGATCTTTCAGTGTAAAGCTCCTACGATAAGACATCTGAAGCTCATTTCACTCCTAGTAATGTGCACAATTTAACCCTCGTGGGTAACACACTTGGTAGAATCGCCGTCGTCCCCACACCGGTTGGGAAAGACTTCAGTTCGAGTCCCATCAATGACCTGAGGAACTTTCAGGGCGCCTTTTTTTTTTTGACAACACGGCTGAGTTAGTCGGTCTCAGGCGAGGTCAGCATGGTTTTTCTCTAGGAAACTTGGGTTTTTCGTCCAGCAAACAGAAAATCGACCACAGAACACATGCAGTTTACAGACAATACACACGAAGCAATATGACCTTAGTCGCTGATACTCCTATTACAACAACAGTGCACAATTACACTTATTACCAACCAAGCCATCTTTTCAGCTCTCCAAATCTTTTCAAAGATGGTTTTTTTCCTGAATACTACTGCCTCTACTTCAACTACATCTTAACCTCTATCTTTGACAGACGAAGGTCACTTGGTGCTTCTATTCCAGTTCAACTACACCTGGGCTCCGCTAGTACCAACCAGTGCAAGATCTTGCTGGCACCAGGCTATGGTAAATCGAATCCTTCTATTCATATTATATTGTATTGTCTCCTCTGTTCTGCTTTATATCTCCTGTTTGCTATTTTTTCTATCCAGGAGTGAGCATGTGGGAGAGCGATTGACTGAACTTTTTAAGGTGGGATTAATTTTTTTATTTATTTTTTTATTTAGGTTTTTCTTTTCTGGTACTACCTACGAGATGTCTTTCCTTCTCTGTTCCGCGGGTGCGGGATCTTACTGTCCCATCTAATTGATAGAACAGTACGTGCTTATTAGTGACCTGCCTCTTCGTGGCGTGAATGGGTACTGGAAAGCAGCATTCGTGGTCGCTGCTTCCCGCACTTTGACGGCATTCAATGAAGAAACTTGACTGAATGCACAACTGCTATTTAACACTTTCAATTCTTCTGCTTATGAGTTCGAAGTTAGTTGGCTTGACTGAGTTTTTTATGTTGCGTATTTTTGGGGTCAGTCTCTAAAACGTTATGAAAAAGCAGCTGGCCATTTCCGTTTTCAGTTTAATTAGTTTTGTCTTTATGACTTGGGGATACGTTTCTCAAATTAATGTTGGACTAATTATTATAATTAACCATTAATTAACATCGGTGAGTGACGTGTACCTGGGACTTGTAGTTCCGGAGCAAACTGCTTTGCCACAAGCCGAGCGACTTCTGAATCTTCTCCGGCATGCATGGCGGCAACGTCTCCTTGCTCGGCCTTGCTACGAGCGGTCGCCGTCCTAAAATGAGAGGAAAAAACTATCCTTAATTGGTTGGATGAGACACATTCAAAAATGCAAATCGTTGCAAGAAACATTGCATTAGTAGTTCAATAGCAAATATAAAACCATGTTTATAAGCATATAAGCTATAATCAAGCAAGCCCGTGAGCGCGCGCGCACACACACACACACACACGTGTCACAAAATAAGCACTCCATTTAAAATCGTCTACCTTTTTGTTATTTTTATCTCCTGAAGGGGCCTTTGCAATTCAAAGTCCCATTTGGTGCCACTTCGGGCTCCACTTCGTCCCACTTTTGAACGAAATTTCTATAAATGACTCGGTTTCGAAACCGTCATAAAGGAGAGTTCCATTCACAGCGCTGCCTTTTGTGGACATGTTCCGGATTTTGGTGCGTTCGTGCAGGAGTACTTTAACCCCTGATCTTCACGGAAAGAGCCACGTCACCACGTTGAACATTCCAAACGTGCAACGACAATCTTTCTCCCAGCAGAGGGCGGGTGGTGCGTACAAGAAGTTAAGTGGGGATTTGCGTACATCAATATGTTTTCACGTGTTGTTTAGTGAGGCGAATGTAAAAAGCTTTGAAAATAAAAATTATTGCGTTAAAATTGAAAATATTATTATATCTCTCCCTCCACTGGGTACCCTCGTTTTAAAATCGGAAAGGTTAATAAACAGTTCGTGTGAAATTTATAAAATTATTATCTTATCGATGATTTTGTGCGCATGACACTCAATTACTCGCTATGAAATTGCGAAAAAGATTTCTGCTGAGTAAAAGGTAGGTGGCACTGGTTTACATCCGCTGCCTGTGCCCTTAGACTGGCATTCCAAAACACGTAGTTTAATGCAAAAAGATATTTAAAAATATCTTAACAATAGTACATTCTAGCTTGAGACAAGACAACAAAAAAAATAACACTTTATTTGTTTATTTATTTATTGTTAGAGTAATTTTCACACCCGCAGGCACCAAACCCCTCGAACCTGATACCTCGAATAATTCAGTAGCCCCACGAACTGTTGAAAGTGTGAGTGTACGAATCGGCATTGATGGCTCCGGAACTCTCCAACAGTCCAAATCCGAACCACAAAATGTAGCCCCACACCACGACTGTGCCTCCTCCGAAATTCATTGTGGGCGCAGTACACTGCATTCATAGGGCATTCTTCACGCCCGCACAACACTCGATGTCTCATCTGAAGAATAGGTAACGCGATACGCAGCTGCATAGGACTCGTTTCCATCAAATTATAGTCCAAAAAATGCCACTGCAAACGTTGGGATGATACAGGACTTGCGGGCGGCAAGTGCGCAATGAAAGGACGCACCGCACATCTCCCTACGGACTGTTGGCTCACTCGAACAAAGCCTTGTCGACATTCGCAGCTCAAACGTAACCTTGTCCAAGGATGTTCACGGTTCTCTTGCCCTCATTCTCTCTCTTTTCACTGCATCGTAACTGACTTTGCAAGGTATGGCCGTACATAGGGAAGAATACTTTTGGTAGAGTGGTATATACAGGGGGTCTCAAAAATACACGGCATAACTTCAGGAATGAGTTCCTCATATGTAGACAATAAAAATATTTTATATCAACATAGTTCCGGAAATGCTTGGTTTCCGATTTTGAAGGTCTGTCTATAACACTTAACTGTTCACATCACCTTACAGTAATTGTTCAAAATGTCCGCCTTCTGCCTGAATACAGGCCTCGCATCGACGTCTCATGGACTTGCGAAGACCATGCAAATTCCTGGCATGTTTCGTATTGTCTCAAAACCTGGCAAAATTCGATTGCGGAGAGTTTCCACATCAGCTACCGGAGTCGAATACACCAATGACTTTAAATGGCCACACAAGAAGAAATCTAGTGGGTTTAAATCAGTTGAGCGTGGGGGCCAGGCAGTTGGTCCACCGACCAGAAAACCTTCGATTCAGGTAATTTCGGGCTAGGTGGCTGAAATGTGCGGGAGCGCCATTGTGCATGAAGTGTGCTTATCACCTGCGGGAGATAAGACATTCCGGTTAATAACTGGAATCAAGCATTTCCGGAACTATGTTGACATAAAATATTTTTATTGTCTACATATGAGGAACTCATTCCTGAAGTTACGTGTATTTTTGAGACACCCTGTATATTCTCTTAGAACAAAAACGATCGCAAAGATTCGAAACACTCGCGAAGTCTTCAACTTCCAAATAAGCGTACTGCGGATGGAAAAAACCCAGTACGCCAGTATATTTATTCCTATAGGACGCTTCAGACAGAAATTGAACCCACAATAAGCAGCTTTCAAAAAAACTTAATAACAAATGAATTTAAGCCGATTACGGTTTTTTTTTTTTTTTTTTTTTTTTTTTTTAAGATTTCCCTGATATTTTGCTACTTCTGTATAAATTTCCTTTAATGGAATACGGCATTCTATGTGGCAACGTTAATCAAACTGCGCCCGCATTCTTAAAAATACGTAAGAATTGATTCTTACGTCTTAAGGATCGAAAGATTCGATCCTCGATTTTTTTCCGGAATGATTATTCGTACGAGAATTATATTCGGTACATTGAAAAGTAGTCCTTCGTACACGTTCGCGTTACCGACACAACACCTGCGTCGGCTTTAGCCGCAGCTGGAAGAGCGGAAAAAAACGGGGAAAAACTCAATGACGAAAAAAAAAAAGGAAACAGAAATGAAAACATTAGTGTCAGTACGGCGAATGATGCAAGGAGAACTCTTTCGGCGTCAATCAAAAAGAATCTTAAAAAATAATAAAAAATAAAGCAGAATATTCATAGTTTTCCACGAGGTAATGCTTCAATTTTGCTTTGAACATAGCCAGACTCACTGCCTGTGCCACTTTGGCAGGCAGACTGTGAAGAGGGATAATGACGTATTCCCCTACTATAAAAGGTTCTCCTACTTATAAGGGAGGCGCCTCCGTAGCCAGGTGGGAAGGAGCAGTAGTGCGTAGCACCCGCTTCTTGATTAGACCGGGATTCAAGCCCGTCACCACCAAATACGGAGGATGCGGAAAGGTCAGGGAATGACCAACGCATATCCCGGAGCAATATGGCCTTAGTTGCTAATGCTCCAAAAAAAACAAAAAAAAAAACAAACAACATCCTACTATAAGACAGCCAGGACAACACGCGTCTTCCTAACCTCCTGTTTACACTGCATGAAAAATTTAATGTCAGATTGAATCTGATGCTTAAGTCTTTTTTGTCATTTACCACTTTTAGGTCTTCTTACCCCTAGCTTAAACGTGACTCCAGAATTTCTGGTCGTAATGGCTGGTACTCAATTTCCGGTCCCCACACCTTATACTTAGAAGCATTAAACTTCAGTTACCATTTTTCGGATCACATATGGACCAAATCCAAGACATAAGAAGCAATATTGCGTGGCTCGAATAGTGTAGCACTCTTCCCATTTTTGAATCATCAGAAATCTTTCAGAGCTTCGTTTGGATATCCTCATCGGTATAAGTCATGAAAATTGGAAATAGAATCCAACACCGAGCCTTGAGGGGGCCAACTTGAACCATTTATGCCAACCCTCTGTCTGTCTCCCATCTTTTAGCCAGTGTACAATCGAGCGTGTAACTGGAACTTCTTCCAGTTTACACAGCGGTCTCCCATGAGGGACGGTATCAAATTCGTGAGAAACACGCAGTTGAGAGTAGAGCATTACAGTATCTGCATTAATGTCGCCATCAATCTTCTCGAATCTTTCCCTTGGCTTCTTACTTGGCACGCCCCGCCCAACGTCGTGTTTGGCAGTCTTTCAGAAGTCATTCTTCGCGTGTCTAAGAAATTGTCTCAGTTTTATTACTCTGTGATGAGTCCCATTAGGGTTAAGTTTGTCTCCCATTTCTTTCCAGTTCAGAGTTAAGTTTGGATCGCATTCGTTTCCAGTTCTGTCCAACCAATTTCACTGATTTTAAAAAAGAATGAAAGATGCTTTTTGGCTCGACGTCCTTTTCAGACAACTTTTCCAGTTTGCTGTGCCCAAAGTGGGGAACCTGCGTTCACTACTTTTTGTCTAATCGCTTCCTATCCTTACTCCTTCCTATTTCTCTCCACTCTTCCGTCTATCTTCATTCCTTTGGCCTTAATTTCTGCAATTATAAATAAATAAGTTATCAAGACACACAAATATATACAGGGGATCCCCGGTATCCGAGTTCCCGCAGTTACGAGAATTTGAAAATTAAAGCTTTTTCCCTTGAGAAAATGGACCAAGCACTTGAATATTTTTTGTGAGGACGATCTTTTTCATGATCGTGCAACAAATGTTAAGCGCGTAGTTAAAGACATAACAATTTTATCTGAAAAAATACGACAAAAAAAAAAAAAAAAAAAACACGAACAACTCTGGATTCATTCTTTATTCGTACAACTGAAAAATAGTTACACTATTTTTCAGTTGTACTAATAAACTTTACTTAACCTTACATTGTGCAACATATTATAATAAAAAATGTCTAATAAAATAATTTTATCATTTTTCACTATGTACAAGTACATAATAAAC
Source organism: Mastigoproctus giganteus (assembly GCF_048544385.1). Lineage (NCBI taxonomy): Eukaryota > Metazoa > Arthropoda > Arachnida > Uropygi > Thelyphonidae > Mastigoproctus > Mastigoproctus giganteus. Next base: position 1,579,089 of record NC_143584.1, read on the forward strand.
ATTACTATATAATATCGGTTTAGAAACACCACATCTACTCATCATTAACAACGAGTTGCCCATGTATTGCACTATCTCGAATAAGTAACGCTTCACTTGCAATACCAGGTTACCTGCCCACCCACCGATGAAAAGCCAACTAGCTTTGCAACGGTGCTGTCTGAGCGGTGGCGCCCACCGAGAATAAGCAACAATAGTCGTTTCTATTCGAGGTAGGCAACTCGTTGTGAGGGATGAGCACAATATGAGATACAGATGAAATGATGTTTTCACACTACTAAAATAGTTTTTCTTTAACAGTTACCTATGGTGTATCTACACCGATGTTATATAGAATCTTAAAATATTATGCCTAGTTGCATTTAGTTTCATTTAAATAATAAACATTACATTAATCTCTGTGTCTTGATAACTTATTTATTTAATAACTACAAAACAGCAAAAGAAAAAGACAAATTAACTAAAAGAAAAGGAGGGAACAGTGTGACTGATATGAACAGACAGGAATAAAACTGTACACTTAAATTTCTTCTTTCACATTAGAAAAACGCAGTATGAGAATATGAAATTAAAATAAATTTCAAAGCTCAGATAACAGATGCGTTTAGAGATTTAAGTTGCTACGAGATTTAAGTGTCCAGGGGCATCAAATATTTCCAAATTTTCTTTGTTGATTAATCTTGCAGTCCTCTACTGTAGTTTATTTTTGAGATTACGTTGTGGCTATTGGCGTACCATTTACAGCTTATTAAACAGGAATAAACTAGCAAAATCTCTTCTTTCTTTCTTTCTTTCTTCCAGCATTTCAAGCCCGAAGAATTTACAGCACTCTTCATAAGATTTCTCATTATATTGTAATCCACTTTTAAAACACGTTTTTGCTCTTTTTTGGATCTTTTCAATTTCTAATACGCTGCACGGGGAGACAGAGCAGACCTGCGAGGCATATTCTAGGGCTGGCTTAACAGAAACTTTGTAAAGAAAGATGAACAATTCCAATTGATTAAAATTTCTTACTCTTTTACGAAAACCTAACTTTTTTTTGTTAGCTGCCTTCACAATGTTTGAGACATGGAAACCAAAGGAAAGTGATGCTCTAAAAAAAATATCCAACTAACTTTTTTGATCACTTTATTGTTAATACAATAAGAAAAACTCAGTTTGTTTTTTTATGTGCATTAGCAAAATTCACCAGCTCACACTTATTCTCATTAACTACCGTTCTATTCTCTTTCAGCCACTAAATTACTGTTGCAGACCATTTAAAATTATACACTATTGGATTGCTTTATAAATTTTTACGTCGCTTGCAAATATGTTAATTTTGATTTGGTAGTCATTGACATACATAAGAAATAGCAAATGGGCCCAAGGATGAACCCTATGAGACACCAATTTCGGGTTGAAAAGGATGTGAGATCTTAACTTTAAAAGTCACGGACATTTCTCTCTCTTCCAAGTAGATTGCGAATGAATCAAGGGCCTGTCCTGTGAGTCCGTAACGATCCAGTTTATCCATTAATCTCTGATGCACTACTTTGTCAAAGGCTTTGACAATTTTCTCCTTCGTCTAGCAACTGGGATATATCTGATACAAAAGAAATCATGAGTGTGCAGGTGGATCGTCCCTTGATAAATCCGTGAGTGTAATACGACAGATTAAGTTTCATAAATTTAAAAAGCTGCTTCGTTAAAATGGATTCAATTATTTTTGAGAATGTAGAGTTGACAAACTGATCTGTAGTTGTTAAGTGAAGATGGGTCTCCTTTTTTTTATAAATAGGGAAAACAAAAGCTTTTTTTTTAGTTGAGCTGGATATATTCCACTTTTAAAAAATAATTTGATTAAGTAAAGTAATGGCTTTACCAATGTTGTTCTATATTTTTTCCACAAAACAGTAGGAATACCATCAAGACCTCGTGCGAGGTCCTTTTTTTCATACTGTGGATTGTGCTAAACAGGCTTGGTTCATCTCAAATATACTTAGCGTATCATTGTAATTTAGGGAAAAAACTTCATTTACTTCAATTACTCGTCGCCCGCGTCTGTGTTTTTATTTTTCTTCGACGCTGCTAGCAAAGGCAGTCCGCCTCAGACATCTATGAGAGATCTTGGGGAATATCCAGCGTGTTCACAATAGCATTTTGATTTTTTCATTAAAATAACTGAATATAGGCTTGACATCTTTCGCCTCAAAGACTCTTCTTTCAACGAAGCCCAAGTATTTGTCATTGTCACGTTTTAATTTCGTATAGAAACGAAAATTTTCTCTATTTCAAAGGCAGTATTTCTCTATTTTTGCACCGGACTAAGCTAAACACGAAGTGAATTATCAAAAAGACCTCCCTTCTGTGAATACTTTCAATACTAATTTGAGAACAAGGTTAACTAACTTTTGGACTTACTTCAATGATATCAATTGCTGATAATTTCAGGACGTACTTTAAAAGGGGTCCGTCCTAACGAGCACTTTCTAACACGCAAAATACTTAAGTAAAGCGATCTTTCCCACAAGCTCAGACGAACACGACTGCTGCCAGTTTCTCCAACTGCAGCCCTTCTGATTGTCCTTTTATTTTTTTATATATTATTCGTTATTTCACATATTTTATTTCATTTCTTAATTGTTATTTTTTATTTAGTTTATCTTATTATTATTATTTTTTTTTAATTTTAGTTTAATATTATATCTTCCTCTTTCTCTGCTGGTGCCGACCTTGGTCAATGCTAGAGCTGCTGGTACTGGATTCTAGCGAGAGATTGTTTTCTTAACTACTGTCCTTTCCTTTTACTGTTTGTTTTCCTTTCTTCAATTTCCACTGTCCTTTAGGAGTGTGAAAGGGTGCGAATGTGCGTATCAATCTATCCTCTACTCTTTGGGAATTTCAGCACGCACCCGCTTGTCACCGAATTGGATCCCTGGCGGCATTGGATTTTACTATCCTACCATTTTACGATAAGGTAAATATACGAGAACTTCTGGAGAGACTACAGCAGCGAAGGAGGACCAGCTTGGTAAGGGGTTACCAATCGATACGCATACGAAGAACGGCTTAGAAGGTGTGGACTGCAAAGTTTCCCAACTAGATATTGAAGAGGTGATCTGACTGAGATTTATAAGGCGCTGAAGAGATTTTGTAAAATGACTGAAAAGAGTCTGTTCTTCCTCATAGATGAGATCAGAACCATGGAGCACAAATATAAAATCTCAGGGAATAACAGAAGATTGAATCTCCTTAAGTTTACTTAATGGTGGAGGTAGCAAAGTGGTGGAGGCAGTGAGTCTGACTAAGTTTAAAGAAGAATTGGACGATTACCCTGTGGGAATGAGAACAGTACGAATATTCTGTTTTATTTTATTTAATAATAAAATTTATTATTATTATTTATTTATTTTTGGCTTAGGCAAAAAAGTTCGTTCTCTTCTATCATTTGGTTTTACCAATACAACAAATATGGGTTTTATTTGCAAGCTACGAGCAGTGGAATCCTCACCACTCTTCAGCAGAGCGAAGCTGATAATGGTATCGCCTCCAGCATGTTGAGGATCTAGCTGTACAAGAGGTCGGAAATTACTCTGAGAGAATAACTCTCAAACACCTTAGAAGAGAACACCCTTCAAAAGAATCCAAACTCGCATCTGTTTCACGTTGCCGTCACTGCCGTTAATTTGAGTAGCGTATCGGGTTCCCCTTTGGCCGCCATGAAGCAGTTCACCTTCCTACCTGGGTAGGCTTTCCACAAACAGCGTGTGTAGTCCTCCGTTCCACCTGCAGAACGTGTCCTATTGAGTAGCTGACGTGAGACCTATTGGTTTTCTTGTCCCACGTTCTATTTCATCTCACTAAGAATCAAGTGAGACGAACTGGAACGTGTTGGTTTTCTTATCCCTCACTCCCACGTACCAGATCATCTCCCTCGATTCTCAGCGGAGACATCAGATTTTCTGAACAAACACTTGCACAGATTACAACAGCAGCAGCTCCACAAATAGGCGACTTAATATCAAATCCGTGCAGTTTGCGGAGTACTTTGTCGTAATTCCCTTACAGATTACAACGATCGACGTAGAATGTCTACTACGAACGTTCCCGGCGAATACTTCAAAATTTTCAATACTTTGGCGATCGATTCAGACAAGCGCTCCATGGACAGAAAAGACAGATGGGAAGTTCTGGCACAGACACATCGGCTCGTCTTTCTTTGACACAAAGATGCTTTACTATTGCGCGGTGATATGCAAATATAGAAGTGTGTGTGTGTGTGTGTGTGTGTGTGTCAGGCCACTTTGCCACCCGGGGGTGCACCTGGATAGCTGCTTCCTGGTGCCCATTCCTAGGCACGAGGAGCCGGACCTGGGTTTACAATCCCTGTTGAGCGCTTTCAGCACTCAAAATCCCGCACCCATCGGAGGATGCCAGCAAATCCCGCTCACCGGTCGCCCAAATCTTGGAGCCAAAAAAAAAAAAAAAAACTAACCACTAGTGGTTGAATATCTCAATAAATCTCAGCTAACCTGAGAATTATTAAAAATTGGAAAGTTCAAAAGTCCAAGTTGAGTGATCATTCGAGTGATTCAAGGTCTCTTCACAGAGTTCTCGAATCACAGTCCAGAGATGATCGATGGAGAAAGCCAGATCCAACACAATGAGTCAGGTCCAGCAATTCAGAAGTTAAAGAGGACATTCACAGTGTTCAGCCATCAGACCGAACACCATGAATCAGGTCCAAAGAATGATGGAACGACGGAGTGATGAAGAAAGCCAGACTCAGCACAATGAGCCAGGTCCAGCAATTCAGAATCAAGCTGTATATTATAGAGCAGTTCCAGTCTTCAACAACATTGTATTTTCGCACTTGGGATGAAATAATCTACACAACTATTTCACAAATTATTTTGTAAACTGAAAACTTTGTAAAGATTAGTAAATTGTAAACATTTGCAAATATGTCCTAAGTTCATAAGAACAATACCAGATGGCCGTATCAACATCATATGCAAATGATATACTAATATTTCATTCATTGCCTCCCCTTGAGATTTCCGGGATTTTTCATCCTGCATAACATGCAAATTGGCCTTGAATACAGGCTTGAACAGACAATACACAAACAGCGCAGTTTTGCTTTGGATATTAATGCGCTGCACATAATTCCCCCTTCCCCTCCACCAAATAATAATAAATTAAAAAATTTTAAATTGAAAATAAATTATTATTAAATCCGTTTATTATTATAGCAAGTGATTGCTTTCACCCCTTTTACACAGCCGACCGGCTAGAAGGGCGTCACGCGGGGGGGGGAAGCTTCGTACTGTACGATTGATGGGTTAACTCCTACAATCTGCAATCTCTTGGAGCAGCAATTACTATAAGGGACTTGTGTGCAGGAGCATTGTCAAGGAGAAGCACGACTACTCGTTATGTTTTTATGTTCTTTATGTTTTCTGTATTTCCGCCTTTATTGCTCCTCTTAAATTTTCGAGAACAGCAGCATAGGGATTTTCAGTGACAATTTTCTTATGTGGCATGTAGTCTATCAAAAGAATTCCTTCCATATCCCAAACAATGGTAGCCATGATTTTCCTGACAGATGGTTGAGTTTTGAAATGTCTAGATGGTGATGACTGATGGTGTTTGCTGTTTTCTTTCCAAATCAGTGACGAATACATGTTTCACCACCAGTAATAATTCCTGAAATAAACGCCCCCCATCCTCATGTGGATCCGCATCACATACGTGCAAATTTTCTTCACAACTATGAGCCCTACACCGTTCCTAGACCGATTTCAGCATTCTTGACATACAGTGAGAACTTACCTTTTTTTGACATGGCCAAGATTTATGGAGAATGATGAGTACCGATCTTTTAGAAACATATTTACTAGCAATCATGGACGCTTTAATATATCTACCTTGTATAACCAGTTGTTTAATTTTTTGGCACATTTCCGAACTACTACTACAGAAATGTGCCGTTAATCGTCGCGAGCGGGGGTCATCTATAAATTCTCGATCCCATACACACCAAAAACATCGTTCATGAATAACTTTTAGTTCATTCCATTGTTTTGTCAAACTTCTAAATCTCCTCTGTGCTCCCAGTACTGAGCTGGACCTGGGCAAATAAGATTGAGAATGTAATAAAATTGCAATTTTCCACTTTATATGAAGATTAATTATAGACAAGGTTAACTACGCTGCCCTTTTCAGGAGCTTTTGTCTTCTCAGAAAGTTATTTCTTTGGACTTTACTCTGTTCTGGATTTAGATTTTTCTCTTTGGATTTTACTACTGTTCTGTATGCCTCTGAAATGGGCACCTTCTCATGAGACAGGCACCTTCTCTCATGAAACCTATCCTCACCAGCAAATACTGGATACTGAAGTGGGCAACTCACAAACATTGCCTTCCCTCCCAAGAGGACTACTAGCATGGCAGATCAACTTCAAATCCCACGGCTGCCTAAAATAATCCGCAGCGACCACTGTCAAAATGCTGGTTGGCAAGATCAACTCCCCTGACTTCTGGGTCATATGCCAGTCGCATGTACCACCTCCTATCCTAAGAGCCACTCCTATTCTTCACAGAGGAACAGATTGAAGATCTGTGACCTATTTCTACCCGGCTAAGTACTTCCCATTATACAAGCAAACGATCGGAATAGACCTCCAGAAGTTTGCACCGGATCGTAATTATAGGGGTTCGCTGGCCGAACTGGTAGCACAGTGGTATCGTCACAGTCCTCCCCACACCGGGTGGAAAAGGCTCGGGTTCGAATCCCGTCGATGATGAGAGGAACTTTAATGGGCTTTATTCACTCTGTGGCTGAGTTAGTCGGTCTCAGGCGTAGATAGCAAGGTTCCCCCAAGAAACTGGGAGTTTTTCGTCCAGCAAAACAGGCAAATCGACCAGAGAACACACGCAATTTAGGGACACAATACACATGGCTATATGTAAGAAATTACCGGGTGACCCTAATATAATAGTTTTGCCGAACTGGTTCCACTATTGTATGGCCCTAATGTCTACTCTCAAACTGATATTCCTACCTGCCATCTGAGGCGGAGAACAGCACCTCGCATGTACTGATGAACTCTTTCACCAGTACACTTTCGCACTTTCACATGAAAGTGCGAAACTAGACCAACTTAATGTACGCCTGAGACCCGCGAGATTAGTGAAATATGACTTATGAGCACGCATGTGTTTTGTAATTACTTTGTATAAATGTACAAATGTGTATTGTGTACTGTCCGCCTCAGAACTTGTATATGCTCCCAGCTATATATATATTCATATTCCTTATAACTTGTTTTATGTCACGTATCATTCTGATCTATTTGTGATACACGTTTCAATGTTACCCCTTAACATAGAAACACCCCAGACCTCCTGGCTGTGGCGGGCACATTGTTTTTTTGCTATATATGGACGATATATGTAATGTGGTTACCCAATAAAGTGCAATAGAGATTTTCTTCTTCTTCTTCTGTAGAGCCCTCAGTGCTTGGGAGAGACCGGGGAAGCTGTGGCATTTGGTTTCGCCAGCAAGCCAATTTTGGATTTCCGATTTTGCTTTTATTTTTGCAACTTATTGAACGGCACTCGTAGATGAGTGATAAACATACAGTGCATGCACTAAATGTGAAGAAATGCATAATGCACATCGTAAGTGAAATTACAAGAACCTTTCTGATATCAAGAAATGCCTCTTTTCCAGCTATAGACCCCCAGTCTACCCTCATCGCAGTGGTGTCAGTTTGGGGCATGCGTGCAGGATTTTTACTGTGTAAAATATCTGAGCGCAGTCCTGAGCCAATTTAAGAAAATGCTACACCCGAGCTTCAGCCAATCACTGACATTTTGCACGTGGCGTCATCTGTATCCTGGAGACTGCCTTTGTTCTCTGCTCACAAATGTCCTTGGAATTATTATTATATTTTTTTTTTTCTCCTGGTCTCTAATTGCAATTCAGTACCTACCAAGGTTGAGGCAACACGGACTTGACTTAGGGTAGGAGGGCTTCGGGCAGACGGGAAGGGGAGGAGGAAAAATTGACAAGAGTTCCGAATGCATTCGCAATGCATCTACTCACGTAACTGTCCAGTTCCACGGGGAATAGTTGGCACTCTTTTGTTGGCAGTTTGTAGTCATGGCAACAATTAAACCAACACCCCACTGCCAGAATCCATTAAGGGAAAGGATGAACGGAAGAAATTTGAGGAAGCCACCGGAACCACTCTTTCAAATGTTTAAACATGAAGATCGTCTATTAAAAATCGTTTGTCTTTCTCTCACACTTCGCCATGCATAAATTTGCACAAACGAGCCTCACCTTGCAAAACGAATTTCTGCAAATTCGTCTCTTTGTTGAGCTACCACCATCTTAAGACGCCTAATTTGTCGACATTTTCCGGCTCGTCAGCGGTAAGATGTGCCACGACCATTTGCAATGTCCTTTCAATGTCCAAATGACCAGACATTGTGGATATTTGGAGCCAGAGGTCCGGCAGTGCACCGAATATTTCCATCGTGCACTCACGAACTTCGAATCCTGTCAATGACGCCAGGAATTTTATGGCCTTAAACGTGGCTTCAGCCACTTAGCCGGTCTGAGGCGAGGATTGAGAGAATTTTTCTCCCGGAAGCTCGGGTTTTTCGTCCAGCAAACAGCAAATCGATCACAGAATGCACACAATTTACAGACACACTATGTGGGCGCCTCACAGCTACAGATGCTTTAGTACCTGTGGCTGTGAGGCGCGCGCGCGCACACACACACACACACACTTCAGATCGTCACACATTCGGCTCCCCTTTCTTCTCAGCAGATGGCGTGAAGACTCTTCATTACCATACGGAGAGCGGAACAAATTTTCATTCGAGAGGATATTTTCGGTTCGCGTGTACCTGGCGCTATTTCGCTGTTGGGGTTGTCATGGCGACGCGTCCGACACGAAGGGAGACCTTTAAAAGTGTGGCCCTCGAAAGGATGTTGATTTCGTTCCAAGTTTCGATTTCGACAAAGACGCAATCACCCGGCGTGACGTCTCTCGTTGCTGCTCACGCGAAGTCCTCCGAAAAGGTCCTCCTGCCTTCCGCCACTGACATTTTCTTCTTTCGCTTCTAGCAACCCCTTGACGTCACACAGTTTGGTGTGATTGATCGCGGATCTCTGCCCGCTTTCCACGCCATGTACGCGGTTGTGATTTGTCCGCGATTGCGGAACCCTCCAGACTTTCGCCAACAGCCATGGGATGGAGGCTACTAAATCATGTAGTATAGGTACAGTCAGGGCGCACGCACTCATCTAAGTTCCACGGCTTACTCAGTTATTCGACACTCGGACCAAACGTGACTGGCAAGAAATTTCCACACTCTCAGCACACTGTAAACACTTGAGTTGTTTACAACTGGCCTCGAGGAAACTCACGGCACGAGGCCTCAGTGCATCGTGCCTGGAAATTGGTGCGTGTTTATGACCGCGCCATATTTACTTATTGATACAATAAATGGCCTTGAATGGATTGAGCACGCTGAATTCTGATGGGATCCTTCCACTTGTTCAGATTACGAACCTAACGGGGCATAAATTCAAATTAAGAAAGGACAGATGTAGAACAGATGTGCGGAAATTTGCCTTTAGCCAGCGGGTGGTTAATTGCTGGAACAAACTTCCATCTGTCGTTGTGGAAGTTGATAGGTTGAATAAATTTAAGGAGGAACTGGACAGGCATTTGGAGGGAATGGTGTGATTTTTTTTTTTTTTTTTTTGGCTGATGCATAAGCTCACTTGCTTAATGCAGCATCATTTGCTTTCTTGCATCACATATGCCACTACTACTACTAAATGTATGCAACCTCAAGGCATTACAACCTGTTCTAGGAGGTGTGAGCTGGTATTGCCTGTCCTATCCTGAGAGTCTGCACGGTAGTACAGTGGCATCGTCACCGTTCTCCCCACACTGGGTGGAAAGTGCTCGGGTTCGAATCCCGTCGATGATGCAAGGAACTTTAGTGGGCTTTTTTTCACTCCGTGGTGGTAACTGAGTTAGTCGGTCTCAGGCGTAGATAGCAAGATTTATCCCCCAGAAACTGTTTTTTTTCCCCCAGCAAACAGGCAAATCGTCCAGAGAACACACGCATTTTACAGACAAAATAAATATGTGGATAGATGTATTCATTTACAGGGAATCATGTTTTTTTTTTTTTTTTTTTTTTTTTGTCCTATCCTGAGAGTCCTCGTTACACTGAGCAGATAACGCATTCATAACCTAAAATGGGTGAAACCAATTGTTTCTCACTTAAAGACTGAGAACTATTTAATGAGTCCTGGTACTTGACAGGTCTTGGAACAGTTTAGGATTACATATTAGCGTTCCTTCTACCAACACTTTGACAATTACACGAGAAAACTTACAAGAACAGCACAGTTCTGGGAAAAACCAATATCGATCCCACAATACGCGTTAAGTTACACCTCCCAGTGGCCCACCCTCGCGTGTAGCGATGTAGATATCACCGCCTTCTCCTTTGACCAAAGAGGAAGGGCAGATTTTTGCTATACAAGAAAAAAAAAAAAAAAAAAAAAAACCTTTATTTCCCCAATTTTCGTAGGTACTGATCTAGCTTGCCCAAACTTGCGGCTCCAAATACCTGCGGACTAGGAACTTATTCCAATGATGGTCCGTCCGACATTATTATGTCCTTAGATGTCCTTAAATATTCTGATTTATTATCTCAATATTTCGATGGCCATATAAACCGCCTGGATCGTTACCCCATTACTGCTTGTTTTAATTAAATCCGTCCAGATATAAAAGTTATTTTGGGGGGGGTTGTTATTTCCCAAGTGGGAACCTTACGCTGCGCAGCATTAAAACATGGCTGACACTTATTTGACCATCTCTTAAAAATATCGAAGTTGATCCTCCATGATGTTCCCTACCATTAAAGTCAGACAAACCGATCTATAATTCGCTACTTTGTTCTTAAAAGCACTTCTATGGATGTCACTGCAGTGGCACTTCTCCAAACCCTGAGTCTAATGCAGCTCTCGTGATTACCCTTAATGCACTCCACTGCCGTTTCTCTCAAAATAGCCTGGCATTTTTTCTCCATTCTCCCACACAGAAAAACCATAAGGATCTCGTGTTTCTGCGAGGAATCCTCACGACTGTCAAGTATCGACACGAATTCTTGATTGTGTTATGCTCGGGCTTTTGCAGTGCGAGAGCATAGCCCATATAGAACAGTCAGCCAGATCGCAGACTTCAATCTAGAATAACATGCCTTGGATGCTCTAGACATCAGCCCTTTACTAGCAATAATTAACACTTTAAGTCTCAGAACGAGGAATCGATGTCACTGTGCGCCCTGGCATTTTGGAGTGCGCGAGATTGTGAAAAACTCCATTGAATTCAATAAAGCGGTTCCCAAACAACATTTTGGGAACAACTTTATTAAGCAGATTACCATGGATTGCTGACGCGAAATCGACTATTCATAGGTTTTTCGAACTTGGAATAACTTTCTAATTTCGGATAGAAACTTGTCCAGTTTCGTCAATCTCTATCATACTGATTTATTGACGTTTTTGTGACTTCGTTTTTGAAAACCAGTGTACTGTATTTAATTTTTGAGCGTTATTATTAACAGAATTATTATTATTATCAGTTTATTTATGAACACCCCTGTACAGACATTATCTAGGGGGCCAACAACAAATTAGACGACAGCACTGAAAATCAGAAAATACATAAGAATAAATGCATCAACAGCCAGTCACTTGATGCAAGCAACATAAATATAAGCAACAGTCACTATGAATGAATTTCATAAAATTTCTGCAGTACTCACAGAGTGTTTTGAAGACTCGTTCATTACAGATGATCAACAGTTCAAATTCCACACAAATGTACACTCTCCTCTTCATTCAATTTCTAGTGTAGTATACAAGTCCGCTGCTATCAGCTTCCTGTAGGTTTTGTCATGGCAGTACCTGCTCGGGTCCATTTTCAAGACTCTAAAGAGCTTCAGAGTATTTGGCAGGAAACAGCCGCCTTAATCCCTCCCTGTGAAGGAGGGCGCTTCAGAGACTATGAGGATAGTAGAGCCGGGCCCCAGGGCGTGGCCTGACCACAAGATGATCAATTTGGGAGGCATCTAAACTCCCAATCAGAAGTTGTGCAAGAGTGCTGATGTTACGCATGGTGACCACGGAGCAATGTTTAAGTTTGTATACAGTATGGATTTTGAAATTGTAAAGGGCTTCCCGGCAATCCTATTCAACCACCAGAGCACCCAGTATTCCAGGCTTTGTATTCCAGCTGGGGCAGAGGACCAAATAATTGAGGCATAGAGGGAAACAGAAACAATACATCTTTGGATGTATTGGGTCACTGATTGTATTGGGTTCTGAAAGTGCCTTTTAAAAGGTAAGGCCCTCATCCCACGTCATTCCAAAGCCAGTGTAGGTTCTGACTTTCTTAATCTGTGCTCCATTTATAGATAAACTCAATTCTATTCTTTATCTTCTTATTAGTTATTGTCAGTTGTGCTGACTTGTCAGAGTTTAGCCACAAACCTATTTTACCTAAGTATAAATGCACTTCATGAAGCTGAGCGTTGGCGTGGGAAATGACAAAAGGACACAAGAGCTATTATTATTATTATTATCTGTTTATTTCCCATAAGGAAACCACCCCGGAACGGCAAAGTGCCAGGAGGGTGCTAAGTACATATCAGGGTACGATATACTACGTGAAGAGGGCTTATCCTATTCAACCACCGGTTGAATAGGATAAGCCCTCTGCACGTAGTATCTCGTACGCTAGAGACAACAAAATACTTAATGTCATCGGCGTATGAAATAAAACTATGATTCTGCGATAGAAAAGGTTCCAGGGCGGCCGCGAAAAGCAAAGCTGATAAAACACCTCCCTGAGGGATGCCCCAAGTGAGGGTGTATTCTGCACGGAATTCTTGATGTTGTACAATTAGGTTTCTTGGCTTCAAAATGGTCTCGATGACATGTAACAGTTTGCCTTCAATGCGGAAGTAAACGGACAAAATATATTCAAGGGCAGATAAGGAAACATTATCAAAAAGTTGCCTTAATGTCGAGGAATATGATATCGATTTGGGCCTTTTCATTTAAAGATTGTTGTGCGCAAAACACTGTTGGGTTAAAGCAAGGAGGATGGCTTTTTCAAAGAGTTTTAATAGCGAACAACTGATCAACATGGGCCGAAAGTCTGAAGGGTCTTTTGGGGTTCTTCTTTTTTGGCACCGGCCTCACATAGTAGTCATTCCAACTCCGGGGGGGGGGGGGGGAATTCCATCTTTCAGGATATTTTGGAATATATGCAACAAACATCAACAATATAGGCGCTACATATTTTTAAAATAAAAATTGGGAACCTGTCGGGGCCGATTGTAGATTTGTTAGGCAAGGCATTAATAGCATTAATGATATCTCTAGAAACAGTGGCATCGGATAATACATTCACACAAACACCGCCATTTGCCACAAAATGTATCATGTCCTCCGTCCGATATTCTTGATCATTTGTATCTTTCCCTTTACCTGGTAGCCTTTCAAAGCATTTCTTAGCCATTCAGCCACTGGGCTGAATGTAGAAACTACATTCAGCCCAGTGTCTGAATGTAGCTTCCTCCATTTCAAATTTAATAGCCTTTTTGTCGACAATTCGTTTTGAATGTCGTCGTTTTCTTAGAATCTCTTCGTAACGAGCAAGTCGTTTCTTTTTCAAGAAGATGGCTCTTTTTTTCTTATAATCCGTGAGGTATTCATTAAATCCGAATTTCTCTATTTCCGATAAGCCTTTTTGCTTGGCCACGAACGCCTTTTCCAAAACCTTGTTGAACAACGGTTTGGTTTTGTCAGTGATTCTTACCTTCTTCGAAGCACCCAGGTCAGAAATCAATAAGAGCTGTTCCTCAATCAAATTGGTAGCTTCTTCCACCGGTTTATTGTAGAAAACATCCCAGTTGTAGGTCCTAAGATGTTCTAAAATAATTTCAGGTCTTACAAACTTCAGGGAGTATATTTTCTTGGTTTGACTTGTTTGCTCATCGATTTGTTGCACACTTGCTCTAATGGATGAGGAAATTTCACAGCATATTGGGCAGTAATCTGACTGGAATTTAATTTGAGGGTGACATTTTTTATGTTATTCAGATTACGATACAATAGGTACCCCCTAGTCGGAAGCGTACTCAGAAGGGTCAGTTCTAAGGTTGCACCAAGGTGTTCTTTAGAATGATCGTGTCTTGGCCTAGGCATATTAAAGTCTCCAGTTACGATCACAGGAAGGTCAGTAGCAAGATTCTCTGTTATCCACACAAGCAGCTCGGTCCGGGTGTCTCCAGTGTGCTCCGGTGGAAGATAGATAAGGCAGACTTGGATTTTTTGAGCCTTCTTCCTGAATGAGGCGGAGATAGCTTCAAAGTTTTCAGTTTGACTTGATTTTATTCTTGTAGGATGTAGACTTTCATGATTTTATTCTTGTAGGATGAAGACTTTCATGATTTTATTCTTGTAGGATGAAGACTTTCATGTTAAATAAACTGATAATAATAATAAAAAATATATATACGATAGCAACACATTCACTCCTCTTTTCCTTTCTGCTGTTCCCAATAAATCTGTAACTAGAAGGCTGGACAGCAGATCCAGTTGTCTGTTATGATTTAGCCAAGTCTCCATAATACAGATGAAGTCGTATTCTTCAAGGTAAAGGAAGGTCTGTAATGTATGCAGTTTATTAGCAATACTTCTGACATTCTGAATAAAAAAGGCAAATGGGCTGGTTCTCTCCAGAATGGGGATTTTTTTTTTCTTTAGTTGCTATAACGATTGTTGCATACTTCCTGATCTCCGCACGAATGCTGTGTTCTTTTCCCGAAATATTTTAACTAATGCACCGAGTGGTCAGTTATTGTATGCAAGCAAGAATCATCAGATTTAGGTACTGAGGTGAGCATGTAATCACAAATGACGAATATGAAGGATGCCTCGTTTTCAACCGTCTTACTCTGAGCAAACATGGCTTTTATGTCATTTGCCTGTGTGTTCGGAGGAAGCCTGGTACAAAGACTTTCTCCTTTGTTCTTACGGCCATAATATTGAGCCTCCTTACCAAGGGACCATCTGCAGTGAGATTTACATGCGCCGTATATGCATTAACAGCGTAGTTCGAAGACTGCGTAGACTGATATCAGTAATTATTCCGCAATTGGCTACTGTAACCATCTGAATTGGAACATGTTCATAAGTTGGTTGCCTTCGACAGCCTCTGATTCTGCTCGCTTCCATTAGTTTTCTGGGATGAGGTTTTCCTTGTATTTTGGTTAGTAATTTCCACATACGTCGATCTGGGAC